>NW_008707309.1:704239-707777 GCF_000327385.1 Lottia gigantea
TCCAACAGTATGACGTTTCTGACGGCCACTGAAATGGTCAACGCTAATAGGCAAGCTTTAGCAAGGCGTGAATAAAAACGTTGTTTCAGAAGAGACAATATTGCAGCATTTCGCGAATTCTCTGCACCACTTTTTATGATGTCATTTCCTATCGTTTCGATATCTACCAACAATGCATCGGTATTATTAAACCATTGGGGAAATTTAGACGAACTGTTTACCGATTACATCGTAACCGACACAAGGTAAAAGACGGAAATGGCTGGAGTCGTGTGTAAAACCGATTGGTTAAGCGAAAGCGTGAAAACCTTGTGTCGGTAATACTAAAGGGGGGAGGGGGTGGTACCCTCAACGAGGCAAGATGCCGCTCATCAAATGGCGGGTTTATCTCTTCTCTTTAGTTACGTAATCCCACCAACATTCAACTATGTTTGTAGCTAATTTGAAGGCCTGTTGATATTCTTACACATTCTATATATTTGTATCAGTTTTCATCTAATATTTGGAGTGTATGTTGTAATTATTTCAGTTTTGTTCCAAAAACAATATTTATATAAGTGTCCTTGACACCTTTCAGTCTTGTTTTAAACATTTATTTTCTTGTTCACCTATTTACAAAACAGTTAGGGCTTTGTGGCGTGTTGACTTCTTATTTTATCATAGGATCGGGACGAACTGCACTAGGGGCGTTGACAGGGGACATGAAAAAGAAGTAAAATGTTGAGTTATGAACGTTTCTTGTTGATATTTTCTATAAAAACAAGTTACGGCTTTCCGACAGTGTCGTCATATAATTATCATCAGGGCGAGACGCAAGACGTTGACGGATGTCCTTTCATATTCAAAATAATTAAAGTGGTTGCTATATAAAGTTATTATTAATAGATAGTCATTTAACTATTTAATATAACATGATAATTTTATTTATCCAGATCGAAACTGTACATATCAACATAATTGTTATTCTTATCTGCTTTGAAATCAAGTAATTCTCCATGTTACCCTAGTCGTTTCTTTCTTTCCCTCACTAATCCATTACATGGCCTGTCTTGCAGTAAAAAAATCTTAGACATAAAAAAAATCATTAAAATATTTATTAAATCGATTCATTCATATCACAAATTAGTCGTTATATATAATAGTTGTGTTAAAGTGGCGGAACACAAAATTATCAAAAATATCGTAAATTATACCTGATGATATATTCGAAGTGTGCGAAATTCATTTTGGAAGTGTGCAAAATTCATTTTGGAAGTGTGCAAAATTCATTTTGGAAGTGTGCGAAATTCATTTTGGAAATAAGTGATGATCGGACATCATCATGTGTGCGAAATTCATTTTTTGGAAATAAGTGATGACCGGCCATCATCATGTGTGATATTTTTCTTTCAGCAATAGGACATTAGTGTACACAAACTGACATTTTTTTGTATATTTGCATGTGCATGTTTTAACTTTGATTTTGTATATATGTTTTGTTTTTTTCTTTTGTGTTTTAATTTTTTTTACTCGTTTTGCGATTTGTTTTGCTTGGTTTTCTTCCGTTTTTATTTAATTTTTTCTTTTGTATATTTTTCAAGAAAATCATAATTATGTATTTTCTACTCTGGGAGGGAAACTTATGTAGCGGGGTTTAAGTCTAAATTCAATCTAAATTAATCATTTCGGGTAAACTAAGACTTTGCATAATATTTTAATAGATTAACATTTTATCAGACACCAAGGAAATCATTTCGGGCATAGATTTAATTGGGATAGATTGGCAATGGGTTCACACAATAGGGTTACAACAGATCGACTTCTGTCAACGTAGGGGATTAAAAGTATCAATGGGTTATGTCATGTGAATGTCCACTTGGAACAAAGAAGCTGTAGACACAAAGCATTTTATAGACAATAGGGATTTAGGGGCAAAGCATTTTATAGACAATAGAGAGTTCACTTAAAGGGTTTGAAGAAAGGGTCTGGGTAACAAAGCATTTCTCACTTGAATGACCATTAGGAAACGGGGGTTTGAAAAATCATACACTAGAATAACCAATAGAAAGATAGTGTTTGAAAAACAATGATTTGGATAGAGAATAGAGTAAAGTAATAGGGTCGGGAGTGGAAGAGAGAGTCACTTATTCTTTAGCTTTTGGACAAGACAGTAGCTGTGTAGATTCTAGGTTCTTGGGTAGTCCTTAGATGTTCAGTTAGGCTTTAGATTTAGTGTTAGAAATTTAGTAAGACTTTAATTATTTAGACGTGTACATTGATGAAAATAAAAAGGATTGATCTGACTCCAATACATTGTGTCTTGGGAAGAAGGAAAACCACAGTTTGTCGGTCGGTCTTTAGGCATAACTAGCCTTATAAAAGATAAAACAGAATCAACAATAACTTGTTTAAATAAATTCATGAATTACCTGAGAACACAGTAGATTGCTATACCGACTATAGTAAGTAATATTACAGCTGCTAGAATTACACCCAATGTAATTACGTAGACATTTCCAACATAATTAGATTGATTTGTACATGTATTATCAGTTGGTGCAGGACCTTCTGCGGTTGAATTTACAACAGTTGTTGAAGGGATAGTGGGTGTAGTTGAGTCCATGACAGATTCATCTTAAAGAAGATTAAAAAGAAATACTGCGTGTGAGTCATGGTATATGTCTATAGTTTGTAATAACTTTGCATTGTGAAGATAATACATATGATTTACCTGCACGACGTTTCTTTCGCCTAAAAGCATATAGTCATTTCAAATATGTGTATACAATTGTGCTAAAATCCATATTATTTCAGCTTTTAGTTTGTTCAACAACTGTTTTCAACTATAAAAACTCTTACCAGAATGATAAAAACTCTTACCAGAATAATAAAAACTCTAACCAGAATGATACAAACTCATACCGGAATTCTAAAAACTCTCACCAGAACGATAAAAACTCTCACCAGAATAATAAAAACTCTAACCAGAATGATAAAAACTCTTACCAGAATGATAAAAACTCTAACCAGAATGATAAAAACTCTTACCAGAATGATAAAAACTCTAACCAGAATGATAAAAACTCTTGCCAGAATAATAAGAACTCTAACCAGAATGATAAAAATTCTTACCAGAATGATAAAAACTCTTACCAGAATGATAAAAACTCTTACCAGAATGATAAAAACTCTTACCAGAATGATAAAAACACTTACCAGAATAATAAAAACTCTTACCAGAATGATAAAAACTCTTACCAGAATGATAAAAACTCTCGCCAGAACGATAGAAACTCTTACCAGAATGATAAAAACTCTTGACAGAATGATAAAAACTCTAACCAGAATGATAAAAACTCTTACCAGAATAATAAAAACTCTAACCAGAATGATAAAAACTCTTACCAGAATGATAAAAACTCTTACTAGAATGATAAAAACTCCCACCAGAATGATAAAAACTCTAACCAGAATGATAAAAACTCTAACCAGAATGATAAAAACTCTAACCAGAATGATAAAAACTCTTACCAGAATGATAAAAACACTACCAGAATGT
>NW_008707309.1:709472-713700 GCF_000327385.1 Lottia gigantea
AATGATAAAAACTCTTATCAGAATGATAAAAACTTTTACCAGAATGATAAAAACTGTTACCAGAATAATAAAAACTCTTACCAGAATGATAAAAACTCTTACCAGAATGATAAAAACTTTTACCAGAATGATAAAAACTCTTACCAGAATAATAAAAACTCTTACCAGAATGATAAAAACTTTTACCAGAATAATAAAAACTCTTACCAGAATGATAAAAACTGTTACCATAATAATAAAAACTCTAACCAGAATGATAAAAACTCTTACCAGAATGATAAACTCTAACCAGAATGATTAACACTTACCAGTATAATAAAAACTCTTACCAGTATAACAACAACTCTTACCAGAATAATAAAAACTCTTACCAGAATGATAAGAACTCTTACCAGAATGATAAACTCTAACCAGAATGATAAATACTTACCAGTATAATAAAAACTCTTACCAGTATAATAACAACTCTTACCAGAATAATAAAAACTCTTACCAGAATGATAAAAACTCTTACCAGAATGATAAAAACTCTTATCAGAATGATAAACTGTTACCAGAATGATAAAAACTCTTACCACAATGATAAAAACTCTTACCAGAACATAAAAAACTCTTACCAGAATGTTAGAAACTCTCACCAGAATAATAGAAACTCTTTCCAGAATGATAAAAACTGTTACCAGAATGATAAAAACTCTTACCAGAATAATAGAAACTCTTACCAGAACGACAAAAACTCTTACCAGAATAATAAAAACTCTTACCAGAATGATAAACACTCTTACCAGAATAATAAAAACTCTTACCAGAATGATAAAAACTCTTACCAGTATAATAAAAACTCTAACCAGAGTGATAAAAACTCTAACCAGAATGATAAACACTCTTACCAGAATTATAAAAACTCTTACCAGGTTGACAGAAGAACGGATAATTGACGATTCTTTGTTGCCCACGCCTGCTCCGGCTATCTTTATATCACAGGAGTTTCTTGGAGAACATTTCTTATGGACTTCTATTCGGCCTTCTAGGTTTAAGATGCCTGGTGCAAATTCTTGTTGCATCTATTGAAGTTGAAGCCGCAATCTCTGTTGCTTCTGATACCATCTCTTGTTAAATAACCATAAGGTTCCGTAATATTAAATTTACCATCGTCAGAATTAAATGTTATATTCTGATCATTTTGGTTATCTCGTTCACAACCACAAACAAAAACCGACCCAAGTTCAATGAATGTCAGAATTTAAACCTGAAACGATACAATATATACCATCACTCATTATTTGTCCTGGTTAACCCCTCATTAACCACTTGACTGATTCTAGCTGATCAGAATCGTAAACGCCCTGATATACTTTAGATATTGAAGAAAAATAGTATTTTGCAATCTCGAGACAACGCAACTCGGTAATTTTTTTGGAATTGTTTGTAAATTATGCTGTCTAGAGGTGTGGGCACACGAGCGGTCTTGGTCGGAGAATTTTGTTGCCGATTAGAGTCTTGCCTTGTGTTTCAACGACTGGCACGGGCACAAAAATCTCCAGTCGATCGTTTCCATCTTGTCGATTATCATGTGCAGAGCATGCTAATGAAAGGAAAGGGAATCTGATTGGCTGATGACGGTCTGTCTTGCAGACGATAAAACTATCAGAGACAATTATCAAACTTTTTTAATATTATACATCCTGTGTTGGAAGCATGGGCACACGCTAGATTTTATTCAAGATTCGAGTCGGAGACAAAAATCTCCGACCAAGACCGCTAATGTTCCCCGCACCCTAAAACTTACTCGCCTCATCCCAATTAGATTGTTAAAACTAATATAAACTAATGAAATAAGTTTTACCTTTAAAACACAGAATAAATAACAGCAGGTACATTAAATTCATAAATTTCTATCCTCGTATCTTGATCTGATTTTCTTTATTGGAGCAAAGATATGATTAACAGTTTAATAATGATGTCTTATATAGATCTTCATTCCAACACTGTTTGTCCTTAAGTACTGTAATAAATAACTGCAGGTACAGTAAATTCATAATGAACTGTTTCTATCCTCGTATCTTGATCTGATTTTCCTTATTGAAGTAAAGATATGATTAACAGTTTAATAATGATGTCTTATATAGATCTTCATTCCAACACTGTTTGTCCCCAAAGTGCTGTACACACTGACAACTTTTTAGAAGATCACAAGTTATATGCTACAAAATGCACAGGTCAATAATCTCCGACCAAGACCGCTAATGTGCCCCAAAAGTACTGTACACAATGACAATATTTGGAGAGTTCCCATAGTGTTGTTAGTGTAGACAATACAGTTGTTCTTGTTAAAGGGAAGAAACAGAAAAATAGTAGTTGACATGGTGGTATTAGAAAATATAAAGAAATGCTCACTTTAATTTATCATGATTTTGAGATTCATTAAGTTCACTTCTCCTTAATGCATAATTTTGATAATTGATTACTTGTTTGGCCTAATTAATTTGCTTTGAATTTATCGCGAAATAGTCTGAAGTCGTTTCCTCGTCGTTTCTGGTCGTTTCTGGTCGGTTCATGTCGGTTTATGTTTTAGTAAGTACGGTGTATATGTCTCCTCGTCAGGGTGGCACAGGTGGGGTAACGGTGGAGGTCTATATTTTTGGAACTATATTCGCTACCCCTGCAAAATTCACACAAGTTCTCAAATGAAGCCGAAATCAGTCGCTATCAGCTATTGCCCCCCATGCAAATGCGCCGCCTCCCCCCTTGGCACATTGGACTGGCTACGGACTTGGTTCTCGTTACTCACGTAATCCGTACTTGCTAAAAATCAAACCGACCAGAAACTATTATGAACCGACCAGGGTCACCGTTCATGGGACCCTGTCTCTATATATACCCACGGCCATGTCTACATCCTCTTCTCACCTTTCCACCTTCTTTACAATCAAGATTCTTTAAATTATGGTGTAAAAAGATGCAAAGCCGGACCAGCATCTATTCTGCTGTGGCACCCCCCTGATTCCCCCGTAGAAACTCCACAGTTACTGAATGAGTTGAGATGGGAGACAAATCGTCATACAAGAATTTCACCAGGATAAAAAGTACCGTTTTGTGAATTAGAGTTTATTTGGGATTGGATAAAACTCGGCAACATCATTTACATCTCAGCAACAAAAATAATCTCGTCTTTAAAGCTAGTGTGTATAGTTCTTTAGAGATAAAAAATGTGTGATGTATGCAGGTGTATAATTCGTCAGACACCTACGATAATAATTACCTAATCATTTTACTCATTGAAGTGTTCAATTTTGCAGCATATAGATTTTGCTATGAGTTATGACGTGCACAAAAAAATCAAATTTTTCCAAAAACTATTTCCACTGTAAGTGTCCAATTTAGACCGAATATTTTAATGAAAAAAACTAAGATAACGAGTTAGGTAATAATCATTACAGGCTGTTAATACACTATTATTAAACTGTTAGTCATATCTTTACTTCAATAAGGAAAATCAGATCAAGATACGAGGATAGAAACAGTTCATTATGAATTTAATGTACCTGCTGTTATTTATTCTGTGTTTTAAAGGTAAAACTTATTTTATTAGTTTATATTAGTTTTAACAATCTAATTGTGAAGTGTCGTTTTTGTAAAATAACCTGGATCCATACAGACCCGAGGAGGAAATTCTAGAGCTGGATAGTTGTTGGTAGGTGGTAATACACTTGGGCAACAATTTGATCCTGTATACACACGGCAACATTTCGATAACATACTGACGAATATTTCCGAGAAACAGTAGATTTTATAAGAAAATTTATAAATTTTGAAGATTTGAACAGAATACGTTTGGAGAATCGGCCATAATATAAAGAATCTTGTTTGTAAAACGGCAAAGAGACAAAAAGGGTAGGTTGTATGAATGTGTATAATTCGTCAGCTAGCTACGTTGATTGCCTAACTCATTGACTTGTGTAATTTTGTAGCATATAACTTGTGATCTTCTAAAAAGTTGTCAGTGTGTACAGTACTTTAGGGACAAACAGTGTTGGAATGAAGATCTATATAAGACATCATTATTAAACTGTTAATCATATCTTTACTTCAATAAAGAAAATCAGATCAAGATACGAGGATAGAAACAGTTCACTATGAATTTAATGTACCTGCTGTTATTTATTCTGTGTTTTAAAGGTAAAACTTATTTTATTAGTTTATATTAGTTTTAACAATCTAATTGTGA
>NW_008707309.1:716235-717876 GCF_000327385.1 Lottia gigantea
TCTGGAAAGAGTTTCTATCATTCTGGTTAGAGTTTTTATCATTCTGGTAACAGTTTTTATCATTCTGGTAACAGTTTTTATCATTCTGTTGAAGAGTTTTTATCATTCTGTTAGAGTTGTTATCATTCTGGTAACAGTTTTTATCATTCTGGTAAGAGTTTCTATCATTCTGGTTAGAGTTTTTATCATTCTGGTAAGAGTTTTTATCATTCTGGTAAGAGTTTTTATCATTCTGGTAAGAGTTTTTATCATTCTGGTTAGAGTTCTTATCATTCTGGTAAGAGTTTTTATCATCCTGGTTAGAGTTTTTATCATTCTGGTAAGAGTTTTTATCATTCTGGTAAGAGTTTTTATCATTCTGGTGAGAGTTTTTATCATTCTGGTTAGAGTTGTTATCATTCTGGTTAGAGTTTTTATCATTCTGGTTAGAGTTGTTATCATTCTGGTAAGAGTTTTTATCATTCTGGTTAGAGTTGTTATCATTCTGGTTAGAGTTTTTATCATTCTGGTTAGAGTTTTTATCATTCTGGTAAGAGTTTTTATCATTCTGGTAAGAGATTTTATCATTCTGGTAAGAGCTTTATCATTCTGGTAAGAGTTTTGATCATTCTGGTAAGAGTTTTTATCATCCTGGTAAGAGTTTCTATTATTCTGGTAAGAGTTTTGATCATTCTGGTAAGAGTTTTTATCATTCTGGTAAGTGTTTTTATCATTCAGGTAAGAGTTTTGATCATTCTGGTAAGAGTTTTGATCATTCTGGTGAGAGTTTTTATCATTCTGGTAAGAGTTTTTATCATTCTCGTAAGAGTTTTTATCATTCTCGTAAGAGTTTTTATCATTCTGGTTAGAGTTGTTATCATTTTGGTAACAGTTTTTATCATTCTGGTAAGAGTTTCTATCATTCTGGTTAGAGTTTTTATCATTCTGGTAACAGTTTTTATCATTCTGGTAACAGTTTCTATCATTCTGTTAAGAGTTTTTATCATTCTGTTAGAGTTTTTATCATTCTGGTAAGAGTTTTTATCATTCTGGTAAGAGTTTCTATCATTCTGGTAAGAGTTTTTATCATTCTGGTAAGAGTTTTTATCATTCTGGTAAGAGTTTTTATTATTCTGGTAAGAGTTTTTATCATTCTGGTAAGAGTTTTTATCATTCTGGTAAGAGTTTCTATTATTCTGGTAAGAGTTTTTATCATTCTGGTAAGAGTTTGTATCATTCTGGTAAGAGTTTTTATCATTCTGGTTAGAGTTTTTATCATTCTGGTAACAGTTTTTATCATTCTGGTAACAGTTTCTATCATTCTGGTAAGTGTTTTTATCATTCTGGTAAGAGTTTTTATCATCCTGGGTAGAGTTTTTATCATTCTGGTTAGAGTTTTTATCATTCTGGTAAGAGTTTTTATCATTCTGGTTAGAGTTTTTATCATTCTGGTAACAGTTTTTATCATTCTGGTAACAGTTTCTATCATTCTGGTAAGTGTTTTTATCATTCTGGTAAGAGTTTTTATCATCCTGGGTAGAGTTTTTATCATTCTGGTTAGAGTTTTTATCATTCTGGTAAGAGTTTTTATCATTCTGGTAAGAGTTTTTATTATTCTGGTAAGAGTTTTTATTATTCTGGTAAGAGTTTTTATCATTCTGG
>NW_008707309.1:719606-721374 GCF_000327385.1 Lottia gigantea
TTACCTTGGTACGGTTTTTTTTTAATTTTGTATTTTTGTCTGCGAGTGGGACCCCCTTTCGGAATGTGGGCACGTGTGCTTGGTCCAACCAGCCCCTATGGTAGTGACCCACAGATATTTATTTGTTTGTGAGAATTTAAAATGTATTTTCAGGTAACAACCTGTCTGTGAATTGTACTGGATGTAGAAATTCAACAAGTAAGACCTTTTTAATATTAAATCATAGAATTATATTTTTAGTCTTCTTGTTCTATTATGTTATATATATACACCCACTATCCCTACAACAACTGTTGTAAATTCAACCCCAGAAGGTCCTGCACCAGCTGATAGTACATGTACAAATCAATCTAATTATGTTGGAAATGTCTACGTAATTACATTGGGTGTAATTCTAGCAGCTGTAATATTACTTACTATAGTCGGTATAGCAATCTACTGTGTTCTCAGGTAATTCCTGTTTTATCTTCATCTAATTATGATAGACACTTTCGCCCACAGCAGCATAATAGTTAGCCTTTATTCAAAGCGGGAACAGATAACAACTTTCATCTATCGATGCTGCCAATCAGAAGACAAGCATTTAAAACTTCTTTAGCACTATTTTGAAGAATATGATTTATGGCTGAGTTCCCAAATTACTAATATACTATGTTCAAGGTTTTTAGATGACCAGATACGACTGGACCAAATGGTCATGGGAGTAACTATTTACAGTTTTAAAGTGTATCTAAAGAGCATGTATCATCTAATCCCTAGTGTCAATCCCCTTTTACTGGGCGTACCACCTCTTTTCATAGCTTTCATATCTTTGTATATTTAACCTTGATATTTTTAGACGCAAGAAGGCAACCGAAAAACCGGATACCAATGCACCTGGAAATGGTGAGCAATATTAATAGAGACTGATTTTGGATATGAGCAGCTTGATTAACAATGTATAAATATTTAAATGTTTTTATCAACGAATTAACTGAATTAGTAATTTTAACACTGATATTGTATTAGTATTTATCATGATTTGTGTCTCGCTGAATAAATAAATTAATTTTAATTAAAATCAGAAACCAAGACAATTTTATCTGGACCTGAAAACTGGATTTTATCAGTGATTTACCTTAATCATTAAGCTTAGATTCCATAAACGCGTCATGCGGACATAAATGGCCCTTTCGGATCTGTTATACGTCAAATATGATTCCATATGTGCGTTAAACGTATGCGTTAACTTTCTTTTGGCGCACGGACTTCTAGACAGATGGATGCTTTGGTGCATAAAAAAGACAGGGAATCCTCGCAAAATACGTTACATTTGGGAAAAAGTGTCCGGATGAGTCAAAAATTGCTACACCCGGCGATTTTTTTTTAGCTTTAGTTCTAATTATTTAACTGGCATTCTGTTTTTTTCGTAGGTCGGAAAATTTTAAACCAAAATCTGTAGATTGTAAGTGCCCGTGGATTTATCTGAAAGTTTTAACTAAAAAAATATCGGTATGTTTTTTGTGAGTTGTGAAAACTACTGAGCGAGAATATATCATCAGGTATAATTTACGATATTTTTGATAATTTTGTGTTCCGCCACTTTAACACAACTATTATATATAACGACTAATTTGTGATATGAATGAATCGATTTAATAAATACCTTTATGATTTTTTTATGTCTAAGATTTTTTTACTGCAAGACAGGCCATCTAATGGATTATTGAGGAAAAGAAAGAAACGACTAGGGTAACATGGAGAATTACTTATCTTGATTTCAAAGCAG
>NW_008707309.1:721816-727300 GCF_000327385.1 Lottia gigantea
TAACGCCATTAATCCGTAAATGATACTGAATTGCTGTAATTAATTCCTATAACGTTTTACCCTTGTACTCACTACCGTCTTGTTTTCTAATTTCAGCTATAAGGTAACTTGAAACAATCATTTAGTTCTTTCTTGTCCATATCTATATAAGATGTTCTTTTGTACATTTTTTACACTGCTCGCTTTTGATTTACGGAACTCACTCCAATTTTCGAATGCTCGAATTGCTCATTTACTCTTGGCGATTGTATTCTCGGGGAGTCTAGAAAGTGCCAAATCGTTCAATTGTTCATGAGACACATCTCTAAAGCGTTTGTTGTCAACTTTCTGTTGTCCCAACGGCGTATCACCGTCACTGATAATAGAATACGATCCAAAATAAGCTTGTTGATCATTTCTGCTATTTTCCATGTAGAAACCTTGGATTGACCGCATTCAATCTTGTCATTATCACTAATATCCGAAAAAGTGCTCCAAAATAATCCATTTCAATTTGTTGTGATGAATTTAAAAGTTCAATATCACTGTCCTTCGCAGTATTTTCTACCAAATATTCTGCTTCAATTTTTTGCAATGCTGTTAACATTTCAATATCACTATCGTCTGTATATTCATTCCAATCTACGTTCACATTTCCGTACTCCACCATGCCTCTCACCATTTGTACAGCGAAATTTTTAATGAGCACATGTTTGATTTGGCTACTGCACGTGCATGCCTGGTCATGTGATATTATGGAGAATCTGATAATATTGGTCACATGATTTGCTACAAAAACATGCGACCATAGTTCAAATTGTCTTTTAAGTAGAATATTGGCCTCTGCTGTTCGTTTCGTTTAATATGACGTCAATCAGTCGTCATATCAGACTTAACGAACAGCAATCGGCCAATATCCTATACATACACCACTGTCTGTCATCTTGATATTTTTGTGTCAAGGTGTATGTATGTTTATGTTTATGTGCCCATTTGTATACGACAATCAACAAGAGACGGGCGTCAAAGGCCCTTTAATAAGACCTGTCAGAGAAAGTCCCCATTTGGTACAGGAACACCCTCTCCTGTTAACAGTTATAATTATAAATATGTTATAGAATAGTGTTGATTCATATTTCTTTTTATATTCTATGAAAGGACATGTTGTCTCGCTCCGATGATCGTGTTATATAATAATCCAAGTATAAAGCACTGTACACACTGACAATATTTTCAGCAACATGTTGTTCAACATCTTGTTAATACACTTGGGCAACAATTTGATCCTGTATACACACGGCAACATTCCGATAACATACTGACGAATATTTCCGAGAAACAGTAGATTTTATAAGAAAATTTATAAATTTTGAAGATTTGAACAGAATACGTTTGGAGAATCGGCCATAATATAAAGAATCTTGTTTGTAAAACGGCAAAGAGACAAAAAGGGTAGGTTGTATGAAGGTGTATAATTCGTCAGCTAGCTACGTTGATTGCCTAACTCATTGACTTGTGTAATTTTGTAGCATATAACTTGTGATCTTCTAAAAGGTTGTCAGTGTGTACAGCGCTTTAGGGACAAACAGTGTTGGAATGAAGATCTATATAAGACATCATTATTAAACTGTTAATCATATCTTTACTTCAATAAGGAAAATCAGATCAAGATACGAGGATAGAAACAGTTCATTATGAATTTAATGTACCTGCTGTTATTTATTCTGTGTTTTAAAGGTAAAACTTATTTTATTAGTTTATATTAGTTTTAACAATCTAATTGTGAAGTGTCGTTTTTGTAAAATAACCGAGACGGCATTTTGGAATATGCACAGAATTGTGTATTTCTGTACGTAGACAGAGAGTTGAAATTGAAAATTGTAAACATAAATAATTTTGAAAATAATCTGGACATTTTCCTTTCATAATTTTGTAAGTCAATAACCCAGTGTTATATTTAATTCGTTGTTCAAGAGTTAGCCAAATGAATTGAGAAAACAGGTCTGGCGATCTTGCATCAAAGTTCGCGTCAAGGATACTTCGCGCTGCTCGAGTTTAAATAGAGATTGAAGTTTATTTTGAAATGCATTTCCCCATAAAAGATAAATATTAGAAGATGTTATGGATATTATGTTTACCCCAGTCTAAGTGATCATCTTATGTCACGGCTTCAAAGACATTTTTTAAGTCTGTATCGTTAATGGATAGAGTCAAAACTTTGTCATGCTCTTTTTCAGTTTTTATTCGCATGCTTTTTGACTTGTCGACGTTAATTACCATGCCATTATTGTAACACCATTAGTTGATAATATCTAGATCTACCTACAATAACCTTTGAATGAAGTCAGGATTTTTACCAGAAAGATGTATAGTAGTGTCATCCGCAAAATTTCTGGCGATGAGTTTTTGGTGAAAAGTGGCAGGTCGTTTATGAAAATTAGAAATAGAAGGGGGCCCTGTACGGAGCCTTGTTAGACTCCACATTTCACAATCCTTTCAACGGATTCTGTCTTACCAAAACATACTTTCTGTTTTAAGGTAGCAGTTTAACAGATAGCATTTGGATGAAACTTATATAATTGGAGTTTTTCTAACAGCAATCAGTGGTCAATCAGGTCGAGTCTTACGTTCCACTGTTTACAATGGAGACTCAATAGAAAATACGAATAAACTTGATATCAAGGTATATTTTAAGGAAACTGAAACAACTCCTGCACAAGAACTTATTTCACCCAATGCATATCTGGTATAATTAAGTCACAGGTTGTACGATTTCTTTTCATTTGAAACAAGATCACCCGAAACTAAAAAAGTTTGGGTACGATTTTAACGAAATATCAAAAATACGTCCAGGGTTAACCAGTGCACCTTGTCAGTCAAATAATAGTTTCAAAAGGTGTCCCTTTAAATCAGAAACTCGCTTTTTCATGAGTAATTTCACTAGGAAAAGGTATCCTATTCAAGAGCATCCAACATGTGAAGCTCGGACTTAGTTCACTCAATTTCATGTCAGAAATGTCCCAAACAATATTTAGAAGAATCTAAAAATAAATTACGCACTCGGTTTACGGTCCATAGATCAGATATCAAATTAAAGAAAGCCTATTTCTAATCATTTTAAATTGGACGAACATTCATCAGACGATGTTATCATAATCCCCATTAAACGCATGTTGATTGGCCTGTCTGAAGATGAAACTACGAAATTCCATCAAGCTACAGAAGCTCATTGGAAAGGAGACGCTAAATTCAACAAGACCGATAGGACTGAATATTCACCATAATGCAGACATGGCACCCTTTGTCGTCTCGTTTAATACCACTAGCAATCGAGCAAGTAAGATAGTCCATGCCCATTATGAGAGTCTACAAAAGAAAAGCAGCCATGTCTATAAACCAAAGATGCTTGTTTTATTGTATATTCAAAAAACCTAATTGACAACCTTGGTCATAGCAAACTTAAGTCCCTTAGTATATAACAATCTAACCTCTCGGCCATTGGACAGGTTATATTTTATCTAATTTCAGAGCAGAACAGAGGAATATCACCAGTATTTCCGGTCCGATAATTACTTTTTCTTAATGAAGTCAGAGAATCATACCCTCCCTATCCCGAAATCTGAATCATCTTAGTATATCAGGTCGTTTCCGTCAAATTCCAAAACGTGGCTCATGAGGGGTTAACCAAGACAAATGATAACTAATGGTATATATTGTATCGTTTCAGAATCGAATTCCAACATAGACTCATATAATGATGATAGTTCACGGATAAAATTTCTATGTGGTTGTCAGTCAGATGGAAATGATATGGACATAGAAATAAACTGTGATATTGGTGATGTTATCAAATTGGAACCATCGGATTATAAAATGAGAGATAATGACGCAGAAGATACAGATTGTGGTGACTTCAACTACGATAGATGCCAGGAGGAATTTAAACCAGACATTTTAAAAAAAGAAGACAGTTTTGAAGTGTATAAAAAATGTAGTCTAAGAAACTCTTGTTATATAAAGATAGCCGGAGTAAACCCGGGCCGACAAAGACAAGTGAATTATCCGTTCTTCTGTTACAATGGTAAGAGTTTTTATCATTCTGGTAAGAGTTTTTATCATTCTGGTAAGAGTTTTTATCATTCTGATTAGAGTTTGTATCATTCTGGTAAGAGTTTTATCATTCTGGTTAGAGTTTATCATTCTGGTAAGAGTTTTCATTCTGGTAAGAGTTTTTATTATTCTGGTAAGAGTTTTTATTATTCTGGTAACAGTTTTTATCATTCTAGTTAGAGTTTATCATTGTGGTTAGAGTTTATCATTCTGGTAAGAGTTTCTATCATTCTGGTAAGAGTTTTTATCATTCTAGTTAGAGTTTATCATTCTGGTTAGAGTTTATCATTCTGGTAAGAGTATCTATCATTCTGGTCAGAGTTTTTACCGTTCTGGTGAGAGTTTTTATCATTCTGGTGAGAGTTTTTATCATTCTGGTAAGAGTTTTTATCATTCTGGTAAGAGTTTCTATCATTCTTGTATGAGTCTTGTAACAGTTTTTATTATTCTGGTAACAGTTTTTATTATTCTGGTAAGAGCTTTTATCATTCTGGTAAAAGTTTCAATCATTCTGGTTAGAGTTTTTATCATTCTGGTAAGAGTTTTTATTATTTTGGTAAGAGTTTTTATTATTCTGGTAAGAGTTTTTATTATTCTGGTAAGAGTTTTTATTATTCTGGTAAGAGTTTTTATTATTCTGGTAACAGTTTTTATTATTCTGGTAAGAGTTTTTATCATTCTGGTAAGAGTTTTTATTATTCTGGTAAGAGTTTTTATTATTCTGGTAAGAGTTTTTATCATTCTGGTAACAGTTTTTATCATTCTGGTAACAGTTTTTATCATTCTGGTAACAGTTTTTATTATTCTGGTTAGAGTTTATCATTCTGGAAAGAGTTTATATCATTCTAGTAAGAGTTTCTATCATTCTGGTAAGAGTTTTTATTATTTTGATAAGATTTTTTATTATTCTGGTAACAGTTTTTATTATTCTGGTAACAGTTTTTATTATTCTGGTAACAGTTTTTATTATTCTGGTAAATGCTTTTATCATTCTGGTAACAGTTTCTATCATTCTGGTTAGAGTTTTTATCATTCTGGTAAGAGTTTTTATTATTTTGGTAAGAGTTTTTATTATTCTGGTAACAGTTTTTATTATTCTGGTAAGAGTTTTTATTATTCTGGTAAGAGTTTTTATTATTCTGGTAACAGTTTTTATCATTCTGATAAGAGTTTCTAGCATTCTGGTTAGAGTTTCTATCATTCTGGTTAGAGTTTTTATCATTCTGGTAAGAGTTTTTATTATTTTGGTAAGAGTTTCTATCATTCTGGTTAGAGTTTCTATTATTCTGGTTAGAGTTTTTATCATTCTGGTGAGAGTTTTTATTATTTTGGTAAGAGTTTTTATTATTCTGGTAAGAGTTTTTATTATTCTAGTAAGAGTTTTTATCATTTTGG
>NW_008707309.1:729210-730090 GCF_000327385.1 Lottia gigantea
AATTTTTAGTCTTCTTGATCTATTATGATATATATTGATGTTTAATATGATATAGAGATACAATACGGCTGGGAGAAAGTCTTATAAAAGGTTTCTCTGTAAGTCTCATTGTACCAGTATCGAGTTGTACAATAATCTTTAATTACTGTAAAATAATATGACACCTAACTGAGATAACAGAAGTAATTGGCTCCCCATCTCCACGTTTAGACATAGGATCGAACAAATTGGGGTCAACTGCAAACATTCTTCTACAGATCTTTAAACTCCGTGTTTCTTTGACAAGTAATACTCGTGATGACTGAAAGAAAGAAAGCAACCAATAATAATATTTTAGATGTTGAATCACGCAGCATTTCTTTTTTAATCTTCTTTAAGATGAATCTGTTATGGACTCAACTACACCCACTATCCCTACAACAACTGTTGTAAATTCAACCCCAGAAGGTCCTGCACCAACTGATAGTACATGTACAAATCAATCTAATGATGTTGGAAATGTCTACGTAATTACATTGGGTGTAATTCTAGCAGCTGTAATATTACTTACTATAGTCGGTATAGCGATCTACTGTGTTCTCAGGTAATTCCTGTTTTATCTTCATCTAATTATGATAGACACTTTCGCCCACAGCTGCATAATAGTTAGCCTTTATTCAAAGCGGGAACAGATAACAACTTTCATCTATCGATGCTGCCAATCAGAAGACGAGCATTTAAAACTTCTTTAGCACTATTTTGAAGAATATGATTTATTGCTGAGTTCCCAAATTACGTTGTTCAAGGTTTTTAGATGACCAGATACGACTGGACCAAATGGTCATGGGAGTAACTTTTTACAGTTTTAAAGTGTTTCTAAAGAGCATGTATCATCTAATCC
>NW_008707309.1:731346-733011 GCF_000327385.1 Lottia gigantea
TCATTTGCTCCTTCGAAGAATAGAAAGAATAAAATATATCGTTTTATCTTACTCTTGTTGATACCTGATACCAGACGAGAATCTATAGAGTTTCGGACTACAAGACATCCACACTACATACAGCAGTGATTAAAATGTTAAATAAGAAATATGTCTTAATGACCAATCTTTAGACTCTTTTGTCATATATAGATTGTGTATAGTGTGTGGTTCGAATGGAAAATAGAATTTCAATTACAGTACAGATAAATATATTTAGCTAATTGTTAGTTGGTGCATACAAAAAATATAACTAGAGCCACACGTGGCACAGGGTGGGACTTTGCAAATGTAGCAAATTGCAAAAGACTCTGAAAAAATCAACCTTCTACGATAATTACATCACGCGCAAGAGCAGTCTAAAGTTGAGAAGAATTCTTTGGAAGATTGTTATAACGGAAGTAGACAGACCTCACAAATGAAAGTATCAGAAGATAGCCAAGGTCAATGACATTTAACATTGAAAGGGAGAGGGTCAACAAAGGTCAAGGTTACGAGATACAAGTCATCAAAATTTTTAAATATATACGGCTATAAAACCGGAAGTTGAGATAGGACAGCAAATATAAAAGTATAAATAGATAACCAATTTGAATGACCTTTGATCCTACAATAATCAGGGTCAAAAAAGGTCAAGGTCAAAAATTGAAAATTTTGAATTTTCAAAACCTGTTCCTTTTTTTGAACTATAAAGCTGAAACAATCGAACTTCTAAGACAACGTGGCTCAACGGATGAAGTAATTGTATGCAAAGTTCCATTTTGAACAAATGTATACGTTGCGAGTTAAGTCCCTTGTCAAAATTGTCAATAATGAGTAATTTAACCCGGATGTGCTACGCCCACCTCAATTTCTTTTGCATAGGTTAATTGATATTCTGAATGTTATGTAGTATCCCAAATTTAAAGCTTCTACATCATACAGGTCAAAAGATATAGGTCAACAAGAGTCAATAAAGGTCAAAATAGAAAATTGAAAATATGGAAATTTCAAAACCCGTCCCTTTTTTGGAACTATAAAGCTGAAACAATTGACCTATTAACACAAAATGGCTAAAATAATGAGGTAATTGTGTGCAAAGTTCCTTTTTGAACAAATGTATCCTATGCGAGTTATGCCCCTTTCCCAAAATGTAAACAATTAGTAATTCCACCCGGATGTGCCACGCCCACCTCAACGTTTTTGTCATAGGTTAATTCATATTCAAATTGTCTTGTTGTGTTCCAAGTTTCAATGTTCTACATAAAATAGGTCATAAGATATATACACACCAAGCTCAAAGAAACAGAAATATTGTAAAAAAAAGCTCAAATTTGAAAAATTCACGAATTTCAATTTTGCTTTAAAAAACGATTGTTATAATTCACTTGAAAGAGCATGAAAAGCACATTAAGAATCCCTCTAGGTTAATTAGGTCACGTGCTAGAGCAGTCCAAAGTTGCCAATTTGGCTGTTTTCGGAAAGCTATAAAACCGGAAGTACATGTCGGAGGTCAAATGTCAAAGTATTAACTGATAGCTAAGGTCAATGACCTTTGACCTTATAAAGGTCAAGGTCATCAAAGTTCAAGATCACGAGATATGACCCTTCAAACTTTGAAAAAATTCAACCGGATGTGCAAAAAAG
>NW_008707310.1:0-2016 GCF_000327385.1 Lottia gigantea
AAATAGGGCTATGTTTTATAGTCCTAGTGATAAAACAGAAGAAATTTTAAGGGGTCAGTGAAGCAGGGACTCTAATGGGTGAAAATAAAGAAGCTTTTACATATTGATGATGTGAAATTGACAGCTACCTGACAGAACTGATGAAAAGTGGACAAAATAGTCGTTATGTCTCATTAGACAGCCGTTATTCAATGTTCTCGTAATGGCTCATTCTTTTATGCTCTAACCTCACAAAGAATTATCTTTAACAGTCATTTAAGGACTCAGACCACTAACAATGGGCTCTAAACCATTAAATAATACTAGCTAATGTTATTCGGTTCGTTTTATATTATTTCTTGGTTGACATTAAAACGAAATAGAATGAACTTTCACTTCTTGTTATCTGCACCTAATTGGGCTAAAAGAAGACAGACAATGCCATGCAGAGAGCAGTATTTTCAAGATTTATTTTTATATTGCCGTGCTGAAGCCCCTTGTTATTAACTCTAGGGGGTTAGGGGTTAGTTCGCTGACACTTTCTACCTGTTTAACAGTTCTTACTGCATATCTGTTTATACTCTCATTTAGAAATATTAAAACAGAACCTAAAAAAACATGTTGATACTCAGAGCTAAGCGATCTTATTAGTCAAGTTTAGCAATGTTCAAGCCTACAAAAAATCAGGTTATAGTCTATACTGGATAATGACTTAATAAATAATGACAGTTTAAGTCAGAATTGATATCTGTTTTCAACTTTTATACTGTAAAATTAATAAATATTCCTCAGGTAGGACTATGGATAATTAATATTTAATAAATATTCCTCAGGTAGGACTATGGATAATTAATATTTAATAAATATTCCTCAGGTAGGACTATGGATAATTAATATTTAATAAATATTCCTCAGGTAGGACTATGGATAATTAATATTTAATAAATATTCCTCAGGTAGGACTATGGATAATTAATATTTAATAAATATTCCTCATGTAGGACTATGGATAATTAATATTTAATAAATATTCCTCAGGTAGGACTATGGATAATTAATATTTAATAAATATTCCTCAGGTAGGACTATGGATAATTAATATTTAATAAATATTCCTCAGGTAGGACTATGGATAATTAATATTTAATAAATATTCCTCAGGTAGGACTATGGATAATTAATATTTAATAAATATTCCCCAGAAGATAATGGTTATTTAATATTTGTCCTCATACTAAATGTAATAAGTTAAACTTTTCGATAACAATCTATTAAAACATTCAACTTGTCATTCTCCCAGTAAACTGTAGTAAATTAAGCAATGTTCAAGGTTATAATTAATCAAGCTAGGTAATACTGGTAAGATAATGAGTTAATTAATGAGGAAAGTTACAATCTAACGAGTTAATTTAACTAACTGATGTTTCCTGTCATTGTGAAACAAGGTTAAAATTAATTGCCAACATGATGAAACTTTAATCTCTACTGGACAGTAAACTATGGTCTAATTAATTCACTATTTTAAATTGTAATACGATTGTTTGACAGTCAATGTAACCTTATTAATATTGCTAACTAGTTTCCCTCAATATGTGTCTATTTATACAGTGATACACCTAGGTTTTATTTTACGAACTAACAACAACCAATCGAACAGCACTTTATCATCCGATTCAACCAATCCAAATACTACCAACAACTATCTAGTCTGTGATATCAGTTAGCTGGAAGCGAATGTTACCTTGTCATCTACCAACAACTACCTAGTCTGTGATATCAGTATCCACTGGAAGCGACCGTTAACTTGTCATCTACCAACAACTACCTAGTCTGTGATATCAGTTAGCTGGAAGCGGACGTTAACTTGTCATCTACCAACAACTACCTAGTTTGCGATATCATCATCCACTGGAAGCAAAAGGTTAACTTGTCATCTACCAACAACTACCTAGACTGCGATATCATCATCCACTGGAAGCGAACGTTAACTTGTCATCTACCAACAACTACCTAGTCTGTGATATCAGCATCCGCTGG
>NW_008707310.1:8348-9376 GCF_000327385.1 Lottia gigantea
ACCATGAAGCGGAAACAGCCAAAATTCTAAGACAAAGTGGCTCAAAATATGAGGTAATTGTGTAAAAAGTTCCATTTTGAACAAATGTATACTTTGCGAGTTATGCCCCTGGCCAAAAATGTCAATAATGAGTAATATTACCCGGATGTGCCACGCCCACCTTAATTTTTTTGCATAGGGTAATTGATATTCCAAATGTTACGTTGTGTTTTAAATTTCAAGCTTCTACATTATTCAAATCAAAAGATATAGGTCAACAAATGTCAATAAAGGTCAAAATCGAAAAATGAAAATATCCAAATGTTAAAACCCGTTCCTTTTTTGGAACTATAAAGCTGAAACAACTGAGCTGTTAATGCAAACTGGCCAAAAGGATGAGGTAATTGTGTGCAAAGTCCCTTTTTGAACAAACGCATCCTATGCGAGTTATGCCCCAGCCGCAAAATGTAAACAATTAGTAATTCAACCCGGATGTGCCACGCCCACCCCAATTTTTTTGTCATAGGTGAATTCATATTCAAAGTGTCTAGTTGTATTCCATTATCAAGGTTCTACATAGAATAGGTCATAAGATATACATACACGAAGATCAAAAAGACACAAATATGGTAAAACTAAACTCAAATTTGAAAAAATCACGAATTTCAATTTTGCTTTAAAAAAGCAATTGTTCTATATCTATGTAAAGTGCATGAGAAGCACATTAGAAAACCGAAAAAATTAACCCTCTAGGTTAATTAGGTCACGTGCTAGAGCAGTCCAAAGTTGCGAATTTGGCTTTTTACGGATAGCTATAAAACCGGAAGTACATGTCGGAGGTCAAAGGTCAAAGTATCAAATGATAGCCAAGGTCAATGACCTTTGACCCTATAAAGGTCAAGGTCATCAAAGGTCAAGGTCACGAGATATAGGCCATCAAATATTGAAAAAATTCAATCGCAAATTGCAAAAAAGCAAAATCGAAATTCAAAAATCGGCTTCCTGCGATCTCTCTTAATTTTTATGTTCTTTCATTGACACCAAAATTT
>NW_008707311.1:0-1232 GCF_000327385.1 Lottia gigantea
CAATATTCCATTCAATTAAGACCGAAAGTCTCACCTTGACAAACTGAATCAATATTAGATATAGAAGATTATTATGGGTCATGAGACGAATATCAGTCTGTCAGTGTTATTTATAAATCCTAAGAATAAAGTTTTATTGAATGCACTTCAGGATCTGTAACACCCACATTTGCTTCCTGTGCATTGTTTGTTAAAAATGAGAGATGGGATGGAGTACCTTTTATACTTCGCTGTGGAAAAGGTCAGAATTTTTGCATTTTCAAAATTTATAAGATATAAGTGTAAATGTATGCAATCAATGTAATAATTTCATGCACAAAGATATTTATAAAGAAATTAAAGTTAAGTACTGAAGTTTCTACTATTTACTGAAAGACAGCTTTAAAATTGCATTACGTATTCGTGTAGCACATTGCTCACTTTTGTATCATTATAATAAATATTAATGAAGCACATTACTCATTCATTATTTATTATAATTTACTAATTAATTACATTGAATATATATGTAACACTTTAATTATTTAGCACATAACTTGTTATTATACCAATGAATCACATAACTTGTTATTATACCAATGTAGCACATAACTTGTTATTATTACCAATGAGGCACATAACTTGTTATTATACCAATGAAGGACATAACTTGTTATTATACCAATGTAGCACATAACTTGTTATACCAATGTAGCACATAACTTGTTATTATACCAATGAGGCACATAACTTGTTATTATACCAATGAAGGACATAACTTGTTATTATACCAATGAATCACATAACTTGTTATACCAATGTAGCACATAACTTGTTATTATACCAATGAGGCACATAACTTGTTATTATACCAATGTAGCACATAACTTGTTATACCAATGAAGGACATAACTTGTTATTATACCAATGAAGGACATAACTTGTTATTATACCAATGAATCACATAACTTGTTATACCAATGTAGCACATAACTTGTTATTATACCAATGAGGCACATAACTTGTTATTATACCAATGTAGCACATAACTTGTTATTATACCAATGAAGCACATAACTTGTTATTATACCAATGAAGCACATAACTTGTTATTATACCAATGAAGCACATAACTTGTTATTATACCAATGAAGCACATAACTTGTTATTATACCAATGAAGCACATAACTCTTTATTATACCAATGAAGCACATAACTCTTTATTATACCAATGAAGCACATAACTTGTTAT
>NW_008707312.1:0-3041 GCF_000327385.1 Lottia gigantea
TCACACGCTAAACCTATATTATGCTTTATGCATAATCATTTCTCAATATTCTGGTTGCAGACTTAAACAATTATTCATGATCCAATCCTCCAAAATACAATCTAAGTGAACCTCTCAAGTTAGTTTACACGATTTTCAATGAATTATTTTGGGGTCTCCGCCCACTTGGATATAACATAAAATATCATTTGAATAAAATCAGTCTGTAGATTTGAAAAGTGTTCACTTTTGCATTTGACTATAGGTCAATTCGTCAAATTCTGTCACGCAAAGGAAATGTCGGATGACCAGTCACGTCAAATTTTGAGCCTTCGGCCTTCGAGCTACTAATGCTAAACTACGTATACATTCAGCCTCTGCCTGAGTTCCTTTAATGCTCACGGGGCGAAAAAATCATCCTTGCATATAAAGAATAATATATATTTCACTATTTAATTAATATATATAATTGTAGAACATAATAACATAATGATCAATATGCGTATATATACAAATATCAATAGATTGTTAAAGTTAGAATAGTTGTAATGCCTCGACCACGTGATGGAACCTAACATTGAGTGTAAGCGGGTGATTGGTTAAGGTTTATTGACAAGATTCATTCCTTGTATTCTTGTACTCTGGTGCAATCGTAACCGTAAAAGGCTGAAAGTGCAAAAATGAGCAAGGATGTACAAAACATCATAATTTGAAAATAATAAAATAGTAAAAGCATGAGAATGTGGATGAAATTTAAGAGCATGGTGCAATGACACACTTAATCATACAGCAGTCAGGGGCTACCGCTTTGATAGGCGGATTTCCAATACAGTGTCACATATGCATAATTTGACAGTAAAACTGACCTGCGGGGTCTATGCAAGTATAATGTGATAAAATTATAATAGATGGTGAGGCTGTAATTCTAGAAGGTCATTTAAAATCCCCCGAAGCTGAGAATTAGTCTGGTTTATCCAGGTATAATTTAGACCTAGAGCGTATATCATGTGGCCCCTACCCTGGACAAATTTTAGCCACTGCCCCGCCCCCACCTGGTGTTTCCTAAAAACGCCACTGTCCCTCATTCGGCGATTCATAAAAACGCCATTTCTGCGTTCAAAGTTATCACAACTCGACTGTTAGGAAATTCTTGTTGATGTTCCAGTCTGCTGATATCGAACGATTCCTGGAGATATTGGTACTCCCCAAGTAATAAAAGACTGGAAGTTGTTGGATCCTAGGGCTGTTGACAGATGACCGAGATTCAGTCTATCTGGAGAATGTTTCCGTGTAGTTAATAGTCGTATGAATGGAAGCATCCCGAGGATATTTACACACCGGGATTAAAAACATGGCCGATTCAAAAAATAATCAACCAAAAAGCATAAGCAATACAGCACAATATTATCTCGTATCGAGAATATCAAATATTTAATCCAACACGTTTATATATATAGCACAAAAAATTATTCAGCCTTTGCTTGATTCGGATTTCTATTTTAAAACAGAGGAAACTGAAATCAGTGAAGAGATGTGATCAACAAGAATAGGAAATAGAATATCTTAATATAGTACACTTATTGATAGACAAGCCACAAACAGAACCTGTTCAATGAAAAGATAATTAAATCTTTACATAAAGGAAAGTGTCTACTAGGTATATCTTGACCTATGCCGCGATTGAGCTTTGGACCTGCAGGTTAGAGACCAGATCTTTTGATAAAAGACAAGCAACTCACTGCCATTGGCGGCAATTGCGATTTAAAGTCAACCCTTGCGCCGATTGAGTTGATCCAGCGATTGACCAGATTCTCGAAGACACCGCCCGATTCTCGCAGATAGCACCAGAATCGTGCAGATACCACCAGATTCTCGTAGATACCACCAGATTCTCGGAGATACCACCAGATTCGTGCAGATACCACCGGATTCGTGCAGATACCACCAGATTCTCGGAGATACCACCAGATTCGTGCAGATACCACCGGATTCGTGCAGATACCACCAGATTCTCGCAGATACCACCAGAATCGTGCAGATACCACCGGATTCTCGGAGATACCCCCAGATTCGTGCAGATACCACCAGATTCGTGCAGATACCACCAGATTCTCGGAGATACCACCAGATTCGTGCAGATACCACCGGATTCGTGCAGATACCACCAGATTCTCGCAGATACCACCAGAATCGTGCAGATACCACCGGATTCTCGGAGATACCACCAGATTCGTGCAGATACCACCAGATTCTCGGAGATACCACCGGATTCGTGCAGATACCACCGGATTCGTGCAGATACCACCAGATTCTCGCAGATACCACCAGAATCGTGCAGATACCACCGGATTCTCGGAGATACCACCAGATTCGTGCAGATACCACCAGATTCGTGCAGATACCACCGGATTCGTGCAGATACCACCAGATTCGTGCAGATACCACCAGATTCTCGCAGTAATATTGAAAAATACAGCTGCTCTTAGATTCTGTCACTCGCATGATCACCCTTTAGACCAAACCACCATTGATGTTATTTCAATGCATCAGACGCCACACTTCCTCTTTCTCACGCAAAGCCTGTATTAAATCGGATGTGTGTTATCAATGTTCTTCAAATGTTTAAATTCCAGCGACTAGCGACTGTTAAATGAGCAGCCAATTTCACTAATCACAAGGAAACCTAAGCCAGTGTTGGAATTTCTATGTCTCTATTTACTTTGCCAAATTATTAATTATCGTGTTCCATACACCGTCTACTAAGACGATTTCCGAATACAGAATCACTTAAGGCAAAGACGATTACTCTGCAGCAACAATTCAAGCTGTAGTTGGAGCTTAAAAAGCCTTGTATGAGGTTTTTTCACTCCCATTTTTTTTTTTAAATTCCGTACGATTAGTCAAAGGGATGTCGAACCTTTCCAATTCAGGGGTGGTGCCAGCGGGGGTACAATTGGAGTGCAAACTATTTTTTGTTCTTTATTTTAAACGATTTGAAATATGATTTTATACGTTTTCTCCTCAAAATATGTGCCAGAATACACCAAATCAATTCAAATTTT
>NW_008707312.1:5149-8591 GCF_000327385.1 Lottia gigantea
TAGTCACGTATATTGTACTAATTAGGAATATCGCGGCTACGTTCTACTCGCTTTAAAAGGATACTAATTATCAACTTCCAGCCTTAAAGTGGTTGATTTGGAAATCTTCAATCAACAGATTGTGCAATAGGTATGGAGGATGGTTGCGGCCATTACGTAAATATTAAAACGAAGATGCGAAGAGATGAAGATGCTGACCAGAGGTAGGCCTCATCCTTTCTGAAACAGTGTTTTATCAGAGTAAATATTATTCATAATAAAATGATGAAATTTAGGACAGCTCTCCTCACTCTCCCACCCGATATTAGAAAGTGACGTTTCTGGTTACACTTGAAATTGAATTCACAATATACATTCCTCAGTCGAAGTGAATTTGTGTTTAGCGTCCTGCATTCCTTATCCAAAGGTATCATATCGACAAATAAACATGCGCCTCACACGCTAAACCTATATTATGCTTTATGCATAATCATTTCTCAATATTCTGGTTGCAGACTTACACAATTATTCATGATCCAATCCTCCAAAATACAATCTAAGTGAACCTCTCAAGTTAGTTTACACGATTTTCAATGAATTATTTTGGGGTCTCCGCCCACTTGGATATAACATAAAATATCATTTGAATAAAATCAGTCTGTAGATTTGAAAAGTGTTCACTTTTGCATTTGACTATAGGTCAATTCGTCAAATTCTGTCACGCAAAGGTTACGAGATTCGTAAAATTAAAATTTTCGCTAAATGAGGTATTTTGTTATGAAACGGTGAACCTAAGTGCGCTCTTATAGCAAACAAATCATTAGAGCCTGTCAAAGTGTCCGAAATAAGGGGCAACCTGCAAAACCGTATTTATGCTAAACATAAAAAACCTACCTTCTCTGAGTTTTGAAAACTTAATCATCTTTAGAAGTGAATCACACTTTCTCATATAACAATAATTTACAATTTATAATACGGAAACAAATCAAATTGTTAGTTTAAAGAGAGAGGTTTGCCATACGTTTGACCCAATTGCCCGGTAGTCTCAGAAACGGGGTTGCTTCTGAGCTAATCAGAAATAGTATCCACAGATCACCGTCGAAATTTTAGCCTTCAAATCCATGTGTGTCCAGAATTATCCGCGTTTGATAGTTCAAATGACGTCTTGTCTTTTCTTGAGATACTGCCATATAGAGAAAAGACAAATAGAAATTTTCCCAGATTTTTTACAGGAATGATGCGATTTTTGATGCACTTGTGTTGAATAAATTCAACCTCGCAGTATAACCCCACAAAACTTCAAAATCAAACACCCAATATCAAAGAGATGATAAAAGAGGATTAAATAATTCTATGGTCGACATCACCAAATACAATAAATCTGAATCTTTTATCGTATGAAATTTGCTCAATTGTCCATAATGATAACAAAAACAGTTCTATAGTGTCAGTAGGTTGATTGAAAGTGGACCAGTTTGAAATGTCGGATGACCAGCCTTCGGCCTTCGAGCTACTAATGCTAAACTACGTATACATTCAGCCTCTGCCTGAGTTCCTTTAATGCTCACGGGGCGAAAAAATCATCCTTGCATATAAAGAATAATATATATTTCACTATTTAATTAATATATATAATTGTAGAACATAATAACATAATGATCAATATACTCTGCTCGATTCCTACATCTTTTAAAGGTACAGGTTCGCCATCAGTTTGACCAGCCGTACCTTAGTCTCAGAAATGGAATTTTCTTAGCTAATTAATAATAGTGTTCACAGCTCATCATCGAGATTTGATCTTCTAAAACACCGTGTATCCAGAATTATCTGCGTTTGAAAGTTAAAATGACGACAATTCTTTTCTCGACACTCTGCCATAGAGCGACGACATATAAAGAGGTAGAAAGTGAAAGAATGTTCGTACATTTCTAGTGCCTCTGAAGACTATTTACACACTTTTTACAAGACCCCTGAAAATGCCGAACGTGTCCCTTTAAACTTTGAAGATTGAAGAGGATTTTCTGGACGTGTCGACACAACAGAGTGGTTGCCATCCTCTCAACTTCTAAAACAACTTGTTATACAATCAAAGTATAAGTTGGATATTTGGACTACGAGATGTTCGCTCAATAGTCAACTTCATGTATCTGAGTTCTTTCATAAAGAGGTTTTTCTACCCTTTGTATTGCATAAAATACAATAAATGGTGTGGGACAAGATTTTGTAAAGAATGTCTGAAAGGAGAATATCACGGCAAGATGTTTGACGAGGGAAAATGCAGGAAATGTAATCAGGTAGGCAAGAACGGGATAGATAGGGTGGATAACATAATATAGAATAGAATAGAATAGAATAGAATAGAATAGAAAAAACAATTTGATTCCATTAAATTCACATAAATGAAGCAAAATGCTACTGTTGCTTTAGCCAGAGGAGAAGGTCTACTGTTTTTCGATATTTTGTCTATATAGGCTTTTTCTATTTTGGTCTATTTGAAGGTCAATTGTCAAGGACAAAAGGTTGAATTCGTCATTAATCAACCGGATGGAGATGATGGTAAACCAAATAAGAAAGATGGAAAAAAGGATTTGAAGAATCGCAGTAGAAGTAAAAGTACTGACAAAGGAAAATCTTCAAAAAGTTCCAAAAAGGGTTCCAAGAAATCAGGCAAAAAATCAGGAAAGAAGAAAGGCGGCAAGAAAAAGAAGAAAAAGAAGTAGACTTGATTTCAAAACGACTTACTCATGATGTTTTAAGAGAGAGCGAGTTAATTTGACATCTAACCCTTGATCCTGCTCAATGCATGTACTGGTCTCTTCGATGCAAATTTTTGCACATATTTTTAACATGCCAACTCAAATGTTTGGGGCTTAAAAATGCAAATTTAAGGCTCTAAACGCAATTTGGGGGTTTCTCAACAAAAATATTGGGCTTCTCAACACATATATTTGGCCTTCTCAACACAAATTTTGGGCTATGCAAAGCAACTTTTGGAGCTTCTCCACAACAATATTGGGCTTTTAAACACAAATTTGAGTTTCTCAGCACAAAATTGTGGGTTTCTGAACACAAATCAAAGAATTTGTGCTTTCTTTCACGGGTTGGATGTCGAAATGGCTCGTGAACCCTTAGAACATGAACACTATTTAAAGGGGAATTTATGCCGATCTTGCAATGAGTAAAGTAATCTGTAGAACACAAAAACATAAAAAGAAATATTGATGCTTTAATGTGAATATTTAAAATGCAAGACTGACAGAACTCTAAATAAACATTACTTTCAGTTACACCCACCTCGACATTTTTCTATAGATTTTTATGTGTGCCAGGGCCATCCATTTGCATCATTTTAACTTTCCGTTAGATGTCTCTGGTACTTGAAAATGTCCCTGTGCCATGAAACTCATACTTTTATTTGAATAACAAAAGTCATAGGCGTCTGATTGTAAATTGGAATGGTCCA
>NW_008707313.1:0-1231 GCF_000327385.1 Lottia gigantea
AAAAGCAAAAAAAAAGAAAAAACTCATCTCTGGAGAATCTGTATAGAAAAAGTAAGTAAAGTTCCTAGTTTGAGGTATTTTTGAAGGAATTGTGCGATTTTCGTACATTTCTAGTACTTCTGAAGACTATTTACATATATTCAAGACTAAAATGAACTCCAGAAAATGGCGACTCTGTCCCTTTAACAAGAAAAGCAAAACTTCATTTATATTAAACTTTTTATATTTTCAGACGGTACAATAATAAGATAGTGTCGTATGATCATTGTACAAGACCAAGAAATAAAGACAAATTTCTATAATCAATACAAAATGAAAGAACAGGATCGATCAACTTTAACATCAAATCAACTAGATAAAGACAGTAGTTTACAAGAAGAAAGTAGTCAGAGTGAAGGTTTACAAGGAGAAAGTAGTTTGAGTGAAGGTTTACAAGGAGAAAGTAGTCAGAGTGAAGGTTTACAAGAAGAAAGTAGTTCGAGTGAAGGTTTACAAGAAGAAAGTAGTTCGAGTGAAGGTTTACAAGAAGAAAGTAGTTCGAGTGAAGGTTTACAAGAAGAAAGTAGTTCGAGTGAAGGTTTACAAGGAGAAAGTAGTTCGAGTGAAGGTTTACAAGAAGAAAGTAGTTCGAGTGAAGGTTTACAAGAAGAAAGTAGTTCGAGTGAAGGTTTACAAGAAGAAAGTAGTTCGAGTGAAGGTTTACAAGGAGAAAGTAGTTCGAGTGAAGGTTTACAAGGAGAAAGTAGTTCGAGTGAAGGTTTACAAGAAGAAAGTAGTTCGAGTGAAGGTTTACAAGAAGAAAGTAGTTCGAGTGAAGGTTTACAAGGAGAAAGTAGTTCGAGTGAAGGTTTACAAGGAGAAAGTAGTTCGAGTGAAGGTTTACAAGAAGAAAGTAGTTCGAGTGAAGGTTTACAAGAAGAAAGTAGTTCGAGTGAAGGTTTACAAGAAGAAAGTAGTTCGAGTGAAGGTTTACAAGGAGAAAGTAGTTCGAGTGAAGGTTTACAAGGAGAAAGTAGTTCGAGTGAAGGTTTACAAGGAGAAAGTAGTTTCTGCACCATGTGGGCTAATGAAGACAGGCAACACCATGCAGGATGCAATGAGAGACATTTTGCCAGGACAGCGGAAATAGCCTTTTAGCTCTTTTCGATTTCCAACTATCGATGGATCTATAACTTGCAAAGAATGTTGCACATCCGTCATAGCTGCTCAACAAACACTACAAATAGGAACG
>NW_008707314.1:0-933 GCF_000327385.1 Lottia gigantea
TTTCCTACCTACCTACCTACCTACATACCTACCTTCCTTCCTACCTACCTACCTACCATTTATTTCGAAAAGTCTTCTTCTCATGGTAACACTTTGTTTGTTGTTTTTGGATTCTGAAGACTAGGTACAAGAGAGTTCAGAAGCAGTTGTATCTCGCTACTGAACCCTCTGGTCCCAACCTTCCAAAATCCTTCTAAATCTTCTTCTGTCAAAGTGGTATTGTTGATGTTGTAGGTTGGGGGAGCGTGGAGAGGTTTTGAACGCGTCATTCACAACACATAGATAAAATATATACTGTTCTATATTCTCAGATTAATGGTACATAATAGAGAGTTCACAAATTCACAAAGTTCACAAAATATACATTCATATCTATCACAATTTAAGACCACGACGTATGAACGACGGTGAAAAATTATTTCCAGTCCACACCTTGCAACCATGCGTTCACTAATAATGTACCCCGTGCGCTTGTCCATTTCCGGTAGACTCTATTAATAAGACACTAAGAGAACACGGCTCGATTATCAAGACACTCAAAGAGCACAGCCTAAATAATTCGTCTGCTTAGTTGCATTTTGAACTCTACAGATGTAGCTGAAAAAAGTCAAGTGTTGTTCTACCTACCTACCTTCTTACTATTTATTTCGAAACGTTTACTCACTTTGTTGATTCTACAGCCAAAAAGTTGGATGTTCACAGGAATGAAGCTGTTTTATCTGGCTACATACCTGTGAACTTCCAACTTCCGGACTCCAATATTAGCCCAAATTACAGGGCTTACATGGAGCTTCGTCAACTTGGTACAACAGTCTTTTAAGTTTACTCATTTTGTTGATTTCAGAGCCGTAAAACTAGAAGTGCACAGACATGGAGCTGTTCTATCTGGCTGCATGCCTGTGAACTTCCAGCTTCCGGACTCCAATATTAGCC
>NW_008707314.1:7837-9525 GCF_000327385.1 Lottia gigantea
TCGATGCCAATGTCTGGCACATCATTCGAGAGGGTTTTCCAAGCCCTCTTATATGGCACCAAGTCAGCCAGATTCCTGCAATCGACCAATCTACAGACTCCAAAAAATGCAGGTAGTAGGCTACCTACACATCAAGTCGTTCAGACTCTTCTTATATTTCTATCTTTGGTAGAATTGATGCCAGAAAGCCGAAATTTCGCAGGTAGGTAGCTATACTATCAGCTCCCGGACATCAATACTTTGGCAGTTATAGAGCTCACACGGAGCTTATTCCGTTTCGAACATGTAATTTGCCACTTTGTAAGCGTATATCTCTGCAAGTAAAGCTCCGATCGACATGCAATTAATTTTCCCCACAAGGGCCATCTATTGGCTATCATTTTGCCAAGTTTCAAGGCGATCGCTTCAGTCGTTTTTTTCTCAGTAATTCGTGCGCCATTTCGACTTCTCTCAAATCAATGGTTTTAAATTTATAGCGTCCACATATTATTTCAGACATGCGGTTTTTCACTTGATTTACTAGTTTGGCACTATTCTAAAGCCAATGACATCAAGTTTTTTCAAGTCGGATCAACACTTTTCAAGATAATGACCTTTTTTGGCCCTTTTTGCGCTTAGCTCTATAAGGGTCAAATTTTTGAGCTAGGCATCTGGGTTTTTATTGGCTGTTAGCTTGACTAGCCTTCTTTAAAGTCCTCTAATTTAAAAAAGATCCAATATTTACTTTTTCAGTACTAAGCGTTACAAGTAGCCTACCCTTCATTGTACAAGACACATATGTCACCATATTTTTTTTTCAAATTTTTTTTTCTTTTTTTTTTTTGCCTATTTAACTTCTATTCATGTGTACTAGGTGTTTGGGTGTGTCACAAGTCCAATATTTAGCCTTTAAAGTGGTCTTGGACACCTCTTTGACACTCGCATGCAGCAAGTTCCATCTATGGCGCCATGCTTGTACGTCAGAAATCGCACACTCATTCCGCAGTTCAGTGCCAAGTTTCAAGTCCATCGGACAATTAGCAAACAAACGAGAGTCAAAAAGATTGGTCACTGAAAACGCACTTTTTCACTTTTTCAGCTTTTTTTCAGCTTTTTTTGCAAAACAAGTGTTGCAAGCCCTCTACCTAACCCTAACACAGTCTCTAAAGCCAGCTGGACCTTAAAAAGTGCTCTTTGACACTTTCAGGATGCTCTTTGACACTTGCAAGATGCCAACTTCCATCTGTGGCACCGTGCTTGTACGCCTGAGATCGCATTGTCATTTCCCAGGTCCGTGCCAAGTGTCAAGTCAATCGGACAATTAGCAAAGAAATGAGGGCCAAAAAGATTGCTCACTCAACACGCCTAAACACGCCCTTTTTCACTTCTCACTCTTTTTTCACTCTTTTTTCACCAGGGCACCTAAAAACACTAGCTGGACCTTGTTCTAACATTTAAAAACATATGGCCATCCCTACCTAACCCTAAACAAAGTCACAAAACTCAATCTTTGACTCTCAAAATGCCTTTTATTTCATCATTCCTATCTCCTAGATAGCAGGTTTTGAAAAGTCACCCAAAATTGGCAATTTTTAGCTTCTCTTTCCACCTATTTCACTCTTTTTTGAAAAGAAACAGTCTGATTACAGTCAAATGCTCTTTATTTCAACAAAAACTCTTTTCATCATCTGAAAATTCAATCCTTACAT
>NW_008707315.1:0-1229 GCF_000327385.1 Lottia gigantea
TNTAAGTAGTCTATGTATNTTCTTTATCGTCCATATCATTTTACAAAACGAAATTCCGACTTTGGCCTCTTCTTCAATGAGTTTCTAGATTATTATGATGTTGTTTCGCATCCGGATCTAGTGTACAAACACTGGCTTTACATTTCCCTTTTCAGTCATTCTATACATCAACAATAAAAGTTGGTCAAACTACAAGACTTGTTTGTAACCATGCAAAAGAAAATAACTGGCCTTATGACCATGTACATTTACAACTTGGGTTAGTATATTTAACATTCAGTTTTTCAACCATTTCATCAGCTAGATTGTTACACTATATCATTTATGCAACCATTGACCTCGTGTTTATATTCCCTATAAAAAAAGCTAGCAGAGTGCAGTGTGCCACCAGTACAAATGTAATATTATCCCTCTGTCAAACTAGCTAGTAGTAGTAGATTGGATAACCATTGACCTCAAATAAAGTAACATTCCTCTGTCAAACTAGCTAGTAGATTGGATTATCATTGATTTCAAATAAAATAACATTCCTCTGTCAAACTAGCTAGTATATTGGATTACCATTGACCTCAAATAAAGTAACATTCCTCTGGCATACTAGCTAGTAGATTGAATTATCATTGATCTCAAATAAAATAACATTCCTCTGTCAAACTAGCTAGTAGATTGGATTACCATTGACCTCAAATAAAGTAACATTCCTCTGGCATACTAGCTAGTAGATTGGATTATCATTGATCTCAAATAAAATAACATTCCTCTGTCAAACTAGCTAGTAGATTGGATTACCATTGACCTCAAATAAAGTAACATTCCTCTGGCATGCTAGCTAGTAGATTGGATTATCATTGATCTCGAATAAAATAACATTCATTCCTCTGTCAAACTAGCTAGTAGATTGGATTACCATTGACCTCAAATAAAGTAACATTCCTCTGGCATACTATCTAGTAGATTGGATTACCATTGATCTCAAATAAAGTAACATTCCTCTGGCATACTAGCTAGTAGATTGGATTATCATTGATCTCAAATAAAATAACATTCCTCTGTCAAACTAGCTAGTAGATTGGATTACCATTGAACTCAAATAAAGTAACATTCTTCTGGCATACTAGCTAGTAGATTGGATTATCATTGACCTCAAATAAAATAACATTCCTTTGTCAAACTAGCTAGTAGATTGGATTATCATTGATCTCAAATAAAATAACATTCCTCTGTCAAAC
>NW_008707316.1:0-388 GCF_000327385.1 Lottia gigantea
TTGCACATTGTTGCGATTAAGAATAGCGATTATAACTTTTGAACGCAACTCTCATGTAACTGATGTTTGAGCTGCGATCGATACTCGTGATCTCTTTAATTATTCTCAAACACACGCAATTGGTAATCTAGAAAGAGACGAATGACTTGAAGAAAGATCTCTGGCTTCTTAAAATAATGCAACATGACATCCTCTTCGCTATCCCACAATTCATCATTGTTATTAAAAAAGGGATCCTAGATGACAATCTCTGATTGGTTAAAAATAACGTTATAAGAACAGGACTGCTGTAGATAACTGGTTAGATTGCAATGAAGACTAGTAATAAAAAGTAATTTGAAATTGTTATCTAATTTTTAATTTATTAAATTGCCCCCCCCCCCCCCCC
>NW_008707316.1:7603-8446 GCF_000327385.1 Lottia gigantea
TGTGATATCAGTTAGCTGGAAGCGAGCGTTAACTTGTCATCTACCAACAACTACCTAGTCTGTGATATCAGTTAACTGGAAGCGGACGTTAACTTGTTATCTACCAACAACTACCTAGTCTGTGATATCAGTTAGCTGGAAGCGGACGTTAACTTGTTATCTACCAACAACTACCTAGTCTGTGATATCAGTTAGCTGGAAGCGAGCGTTAACTTGTCATCTAACAACAACTACCTAGTCTGTGATATCAGTTAGCTGGAAGCGAGCGTTAACTTGTCATCTACCAACAACTACCCAGTTAGCTGGAAGCGAGCGTTAACTTGTTATCTACCAACAACTACATAGTCTGTGATGTCAGTTAGCTGGAAGTGGACGTTAACTTGTCATCTACCAACAAGTACCTAGCCTGTGATATCAGTTAGCTGGAAGCGGACGTTAACTTGTTATCTACCAACAACTACCTAGTCTGTGATATCAGCATCCGCTGGAAGCGAGCGTTAACTTGTCATCTACCAACAACTACCTAGTCTGTGATATCAGTTAGCTGGAAGCGAGCGTTAACTTGTCATCTACCAACAACTACCTAGTCGGTGATATCAGTTAACTGGAAGCGACCGTTAACTTGTCATCTATCAACAACTACCTAGTCTGTGATATCAGTTGGCTGGAAGCGAACGTTAACTTGTCATCTACCAACAACTACCTAGTCTGTGATATCAGTTAGCTGGAAGCGGACGTTAACTTGTCATCTATCAACAACTACCTAGTCTGTGATATCAGTTAGCTGGAAGCGAACGTTAACTTGTCATCTATCAACAACTACCTAGTCTGTGATATCAGTTA
>NW_008707317.1:0-5764 GCF_000327385.1 Lottia gigantea
CAATGGACATCAAAATATCATATAAACTAAACTTTACACTTTACGTCATTTAAAACTTAACTTAACTTGGCCATCCATATTACCGAAAATAAAATAATACAGTTTAACATTTTACTTTAGTCCGACTGATCAGTCCTTGGTCAGAAAAGTATTGCAGTATTATTTAGCTATTTCCAACTGTTAAAGCAACTTTAAATTGTTCCCACTGAGCTGTTTGGAAACTATTTCAATATCTGTCCCTTTGAACTGCATTAATTATTGACAGGGACAACCAAAATTGAAGTAGGGTTAACTTGGCAAAGAGTGAATAAATGATATTAATTCTGAAGAGTGAATTATGTCATACCTCGTAAAAACGCCACTGATCTATACCAATGACACCACAAAATTACAGCGGAATTATAATATTAATCATAATGAAAAAGTTTTAAAAATCAAAGTATGGCTTACCTTTCGAATATAAAACTGTTTTAAAAACGTTCAATGGACATCAAAATATCATATAAACTAAACTTCAGTAAAAACTTTAGTTGATTTAAAACTTAACCTTAACTTGGCTATCCATATTACCGAAAATAAAATAATACAGTTTAACATTTTACTTTTTCCCACTGAACATCCACATCATCATCAATTGTCATGTAATGTAATCAAATTAAACGTTATTTACGTTTTGAAGAAAAGTATTCATTTAGGCCATCTGGTTTGAAAAGATGGGAACTATCCAATATAAGGGAAGGAAGGAATAAATGAATGAATGAATGAATGAATGAATGAAAGAAAGATCGAGCTTACCAGATGGTTTTGGAATCGGGTTAATTTTGCACAATGAAGTAAGAAATGAACGGATGAACTAAAGAATAAATAAATGAAAAAAGTTGAATGAATGAATGAATCCAGTCAAATGACTTGCCTTTTGAAAACACTTTAAAACTGACGTTCAATACATAGGCTTTCTTTAAAAACTAAGGTTCATCTTGGACATCTATGTAACCTTCAATGAAAATAAAAATAACTGAAATGAAATGCCATACTTAATTTTCAAGAGCTCGATTCCAGCTGATTTCTGAGATTTGGTAAAGCTGGCGAATGAATGAATGAATAACTGCGTGAGTGAATGAATTTATGAATCAAGAAGAAATGAAAAAGTAATAGAAGGAGCTTACCTTTCGTAACCTTTGTGTTCAATACACACTTTTAGTTCAAAACCAGAATTCGCATGCCCTACTATTAAAAACAAAAAGTTAAATCGTGGGATCAATTTACTTGAGTGTGATATAGATCAACAAGCTTTGTATTAAAGGGACATACGCACCATTCATAATTTCCGTCCAACGTTTGTGGTTTAAGGTTCCTTATTATGAGAAAGTTTCGAGCAAATTTTGCGAAGACCAGTCAAACCCAATGACAACCAGTACAATATGCAATCATAAATATTGGTTAACACATCTAACCAACAGGAATTGATTTGCATATAAAATCCCCATCGGGACATCTGGGTTGGACATGGGTGGAGGGGGAATGGAATGAATGAATGAATGAATGAATACATTTGCGTACCTTTCACATAACTGTATTAAATGAAACTCAATATAAAGTATTTCTCACAAAACTAAAATTCACACACACTTATAAAATAAGGAAGGTTATTGGTTATTAACAGAGTTTACCAGTGGTCAAAGGGAGACAATTTCAATTGAGTGTGGTCTGTAATAGAAATCAACAATCCATATTTACAGTTTTCATGATTTTGATTGTGTTTGAAGTGATCATTCATGCCCAAAGCTAATTCAATATATCCGAAAGCATTTTGGATTGACTTGACATGAGCTGATCTCAATTAATTGTCCAAATCTTTGTACAACCACTATAATATCCGAATGACTGTCTTCGCACATTCGTTGGTAAACCAAATTTTACCGATTAGTTTAATGTGAATCAGCTTCAAAACAAAATTGATTTCAGAGTTTCACGCTATGTTATCTGAAAATAGGCCAATAGTTTGAAGATCGATAGCGTGAAACTCTGAGTAACAACATGATTCAAGTTCTGTTTTAATATTCTTATCTGAATTTATATGGAATACCCGACAAAATGCGATTCAGACACCACGGTGGTCGGATATGAGTAAAATAGACAAGTCAATAGAGGTATAAGTTTAGGACAACTTAAATACAAACATCCGAATAAATAAATAAGTGAATGAATGAAGGCCTATTAACGAACATGAACGAAGGAATGTTACTCTATTAATACATGCAAGAGTGAATGAATGAGTTCATGAATGAATGAATGAAAAAGATGAAATAACTTATTCTTTCAATACATGCAAGAGTGAGTGAATGAATGAATGAGTTAACGAATGAGTTTATGAATGAATGAATGAAGTAGTAAATAGATTTTTATTTTTATTAAACGCATGAATGGATAAATAAATGAATGTAATAACAAAATAAGGATGGGATCCAAATGTTTCGGACTAAGTCCCTATGTTGATTTCAAGAAAATCAAAACATGGTCGACTCAGGGAAATTCACCTCATTTCATGTTGCCGAAACATGTTTCTGAAAATCCTGAATGAATGAATGAATTAATAATATTTGTTGACAAACATCAACACAAGAGAGTAAGCCTACAGAAAGGTCTGGACTATGCTTTTGTGAATTCGACATTATCACTGAATAAGTCATAATATTCATGTTAACAGATGAAGGAAAGTATTAGGAATAAATGAATGAATGAATGAATGAATGAATGAATGAATTGATAATGTTTGTTGACAAAACATCAACACAAGAGAGTAGGCCCACAAAAATGTTCGGGCAATGTTTTTGTGAATTCGAAATTATTACTGAATAAATCATAATATTCATGTTAACAGACCTTAGACCAAAGTATAAAAATCGGTTTAAAAATGTATTTAACTGACCTTATAACGTTCAAATACACAGAAATCTGAAATAAATTTCACATCTTTAGCATCCTTTTTCATCGTCTGCCACGTACTGTGTAGCTCAATAGAATGTGCATGTCATCAACGGAGATGATGAAGGTAAAATTATTAATCCGTATCGTCCGGTATTCAAGAATACTCCGAAGTTGAATTTTTTTACACTTTTGTCTGATCAGCTTCCAAAAACTAAGAAACTAACAGCTCAACGTTTTTTCGGTTCTTGTCATTTATCAATTTTGAAATAGATTTATTTAGTTTTTAAGAACGTTATAGTTTTAGGTTTCAGTCTTAAAAGTTTAGTTTGGCTTCACGGATTACCAACGTTACTTAACGCAACATTGTACTACTGTTCTCATAAAACTAAAAAGGCACTACATTTCATCTTCTTTACTGAATGACATTGTTAGTATCGATTCGCACCATTTCAATTTTAGAATAAGACTTCTGTGGTTGATCCAATTCCATTAGAACCTTACGTTTTATAATGTCACTATCGCAAAGGGCCTGAGCAGATTTTGCAATAATGAGGTCATCAAACGCATAGTTTTCGTGGAATTGCAGGAACCACAAACGTCTGGCTCAAAATTGGAATGATGGAAATTGATGCTATCAGTGTCACCAATAAATATACAAAGTTTAAAAACCTATTTACATTTAAGGACTAAGCAAGCGGGCTTACTGAACAGAGCTTAATGGTTGACAACGAGGATTTTCCACAGTAATTGGCTATGTGAACCCCCGAAATGTGATGCCAAGATCATAACTCGTAGAATCAGTTTATTCGCCTCTTTTTTAACAAAGCATTCTTTCATTCATTCATTCATTCATTCATTCATTCATTTATTCATTCTTTCATTCATATCCCAAAATCTTATTTCTATTTCCAAAACACCCAGTATATGCGAGCACTGTCAAGTGCTGCAAAACTCCATTTCATTTTCATTAATCGGGAACACGGATGATGACACGAATTTAGTTATTGGCAGATCCTGTATTTTGAACATCTTGTAAATTATTTTCAAAGGTAAGCCAATTTAGACATATTTAAACCAAGACTTTACATTTCAAGTTTTTATTGCCTTTCATTCCCTATTTTTAATGTTTGTAATTCCACAAAGTGCTTCAATGTTTTGTCACTTGGGAAGCCGTGAGGACTTTCCATGTATGGTTTTAATTTTCTTAGATATCTTATTTATTGAGCATTTGACGAAAATAGCTTCATTTGTAAAAAGGTAAGCTTATTAAAATATTTCATCTGAACCAAGGGGCAGAAGCTATTTATGTGATAAATAGAAGGTTTACTGTAATGATGCAATTATTTCTGACGGCTAATATGAAAGAGCGAATAATCATTTAGATGCTAAATCAGATTCTATCCCTTTTAAAGTTGTAAATCAATCGCAATCATTGTAGCAACTTTTGTCAATTTGCAAACTGACTTAGCCTAATCAGAATTGGTTGTAAAACTTGATTTATTTTTTTTTTTCATTATACGGTTACATGCATTTAAGCGGTCAAGTTAAGTTTAGCTGCAGTTTAGTTTTTTTTTACATATCTTGTGTATTAAATGTTTTGAAAAAACAGCTTCAGTTACAAAAGTTACGCCAATATAAGTATATTTAACTCAGAGGTCAGGAGCTATTTGCTGTAAAAGATGTTTAACCATTATGTGTTTATATGTGATAAAAACAAAACAATAAACACGGTTTCTTTGTGGATTTTATTTCCGTCGCCTATTTTTTATAAGATTTCATTTTTATAACCACAAGTTCATGTACTCGACAAATAATAACGGAATTTCTATCCTTGATACTCTAGAGTATGTTATAAGTGGCTTGTGAACAGGGTAGAGCTAAAATTTATATCAGAATATTATGCAGCGAATTCGGGTATTACAAAATAAAAACATTGGTTTGTGGACGCGATAAAGGAGACAGTTTAAGTCAGAATCTTATGAAATTGGGTGTATGGGTTCACATTCACAAAATCATGGCTTAATTAGGTTTTTGGTACGACACATATTGAAGAAATTGTATATTGCTTGGCAACCGCTTGAGGATAGTGGTATCAGGGTCGAATAATATCTTTGAGAAACTATAAAAAAAGTTGTATATTTTAAAAAGGCGCTTAATATTTTTGTTTGATTTTCTGTATTAACAAACTTATATATATGTACAGGCATATTTTATTTTATCAAGAGTGATCGCTAAAAACAGAATTATTTCAAGAAAATTTAATAAAATCTGCCCATTTCGAGGCCTAATGTGGTCAAGACCTAATTTAGAATTTTACGGCGTATAGCCGCTGCCGAACCATTTCTTTTTGTGGCTCATAGTTGAAAGGCAGAACCAGGCACTCTCGAAAGACATACATGCGACTAACATGCGACATTCCAACTGGCAACTGACATATTTCACTGATGTGTAACTTTGATCTGAAATTTGCGCCTTCAAAGTTTGGTTCTCACGATATGCCGATAAATATCCAATCAAACATATTGTAGGCCTAAACATATTTTCGTTGGAGTAGACTTTACAAATTTGACTATTCTGACCCCTTACGTACAATATGGATGGATTGTTAATTAAATAATGTTAGTATGGATAACTACATAATGACATGTTGAAGAGACGCTGAATAATATGTACAGTCTAGATGATATTTGACCTTGTTTTAATGATTGTTAGTTGTAACGAACAATGTTTTACATTGTAATAACCCTCGCTATTCTGAAATTTAATTTAAAGAGACACTATTGTCTAGTAAATTGTAAGGGGGAATCGAATTTTTCCAATTGTATTTGATTTGTAG
>NW_008707317.1:8539-10054 GCF_000327385.1 Lottia gigantea
CTATTGCACCTTTGAGAATCCTTGATAGAATGCATTACCTACCCTTCCTCTTATAAATCCTTACTATTTTGTGATTTCTCTTAGGCTTTACCTGTAATATTTTTTATATCAAAAAATATAGACTGACTGAATAAAACGACTTAAATTATGATTGTCCCTAAAGTTTAAAATAGACTACAAAGAGCCTCATTTCCTCCATTCCTCCACAAAATGCCAAAATTTACCCCTGTGGCGTAATTACCCTGAAGTTGAAAATCTTATAGAATAACCATGCGGCCATGTACATCACTTTTAAGCTATATAGTGTCAAATTTGATGTCACTGTAAGGCAATGACATCTTGTTCTCAAAACACGTGGTAAAATATAAAGTTTAAGCAAGATTCAAAATTTAGAAAAATAGAATAGCCATTTGGAATATAAAAGGTACTATTTTAGTACTATCTGATGTTAAACTAATCATCTATCTTATCTCCATCCCTTTAAACATCGCACTTTTGTTAAGAATGAATTAATTTTCTGTAGTTGAACTAAACTACTTAATTACATCATATTGCCCTTTCACGAGAATAACCACGAAGCAACTGAACAATGTTTGAGTATGATATGTTATTTCATGGTGAATAATAACCAGCATTGATTATCCATTTTACGGGGCGCTTAACAAGTCAATGTAAAATTTTATCAGCTGGTGGGGCCGCGTGACCTATTTCAATGCAAAGCCTATGGGAAATTATACATGTTTCGACCTAATTTCAACTGGAACCAATTGAGATACAGCATCCTGGTTTATGATGCCGTGTAGAACCAGATCTTGGCCACCCAGCCTTCAAAGCGCAACTTCGTAGCACTTTCGGTCTGCCTGCAGTGGCGGTTTTAAAAAGTCCCTCAAAACCCGAAAATAGGCCAAAAATCGGACAAATTTTGATCGTTTTGGTCAGGAAAATTTTCAAATTTCGACCCAATTTTTTTTTTCTCTTTTTTGGTTCAAATCGATTTGGGGGGACCAGGGAACGTCCGAAATTCGATTCAACGTTGTTTCCTGCAATTTGGCGAAAAACTAGAGGCCAAAAATCGGGTCTATTTTCTTGAAAAAAGTCAAAGTTTGAGCACCTGTAACTTTGGAACCAATTGAGATACAGCATCCTGGTTTATGATGCCCTGTAGAACCAGATCTTGGCCACCCAGCCTTCAAAGCGCAACTTCGTAGCACTTTCGGTCTGCCTGCAGTGGCGGTTTTAAAAAGTCCCTCAAAACCCGAAAATAGGCCAAAAATCGGACAAATTTTGATCGTTTTGGTCAGGAAAATTTTCAAATTTCGACCCAAATTTTTTTTTCTCTTTTTTGGTTCAAATCGATTTGGGGGGACCAGGGAACGTCCCAAATTCGATTCAAAGTTGTTTCCTGCAATTTGGCGAAAAACTAGAGGCCAAAAATCGGGTCTATTTTCTAGAAAAAAGGCAAAGTTTGAGCACCTGTAACTTTGGAACCAATAGAGATACAGTATCCTGGTTTAT
>NW_008707318.1:0-1230 GCF_000327385.1 Lottia gigantea
AACGACTCTACAATCAAACTATCGCTTACTTTTTATATAATCTATAGGTCCATGTGACAGTTGTGGATGAAAATGATTCTACACCTAAATTTGACCAGTCATCGTACAGTCAATCTATAGTTGAAAACATCAGTAACGTTACAGTTATATCTGTTACTGCTAGAGATTTAGATAGTGGAAGGAATGGTGATGTTATATACTCTATAGTTCAAGGCAATCAGGGTATGTCTTGTCTTACAAATTCTCTTATTGCCCACATCGAAATAGCGAAAAGAAACTATGTAAGGAAGTGTACAACCTGTACAAAAGCTCGAGTATGTTGCAAACATGGGACGCTTCTTTTTTCGCTTGGTAGAATTCTTTTTTCTTCTGCCCCACTGTTATCAGCCTGATTGGGACTGCAATGTTCTGTCTAACATTCAGCCCATTCAGTGAAACATTCAAGATCATAATGCTTATTGGTTGAAGAATGACCTATTATTACATCCTCCAGGGATATAGCAGGTACAAGTTATAGTATTTGACATAACTCCCCGATTTATTGACACGAAATCTATCGATCACTCAAGAAATAACATTCACATCTAAAGAAATGTAAATCAAAAATACGGTTAAAACATAATAGTGCTCTAAAGAAGCACGAATGGAGTGTTTATTAATAAAAGGCATTGGATGCAGTAAATTTCAATGGCCAATGATCTGAAGTAGTAACAGATATGAAACAATGATATTAGATTTTACGATTTAAAAGTATGTGAAAGTTTTGAATATTGTCCATAAATACAGGGGAGATAATACCGCTGTATTTCCAGAAAAGATATTTCCAATTTTATAACATTTGAATCCGTGTGAGACGGTGTCATTTCTTAAATATTTCATCTGATCAAATAGTTCATCTTAGTCTGTCTCAGCCCATCGACGACTAATATAATCACATTGGAAAATGTGGACTAATCTTAAGGGATATGGAATCGCAAAAAAAGGGTTATTTTAACTTGCAAATAGCGATGCGATACCGCTTAAATTGATCCCTGCATGTTAAAAAGCTTTGACCATAACAGGAAAAAACCATTTCTCTGTTTATGGTGATGGACTGTTCCCTTAACCAAGATAATATAATTTCCATCTAAATCTAATTTCTCAAATAATTCATTCCAAAGTTGTTTTCTTCTATATCCGGGATAACTGANATCTATGTAATTGTGACAAATAGGTGAACAAGTATTTTAA
>NW_008707319.1:0-2755 GCF_000327385.1 Lottia gigantea
CAAATTATTATTCAGTAGGAGAGAGTATATCAAAATTATTTTATAACTTGAACATTGGAACACCATTATTTATATTTCTGTTTAGAGTAAAGGTATGTTTCAAATGTGCTCTATATTATTGAAATAAAGGTATGTGTCAACTATCTTATTGAAATAAACGGATGTGTCAACTATTGTACATAGATATGAAATTTGTTGAAATGAATTGCATATTCTAAAGGAAAGTATGCGAAATTATTTTATTGAGTTGAAGGTATGTGTCAACTATTTTATTGAAATTAAGGTATGTATCGACTATATTATTGAAATGAAGTTATCTGTCATCTATTTTATGAAATGAAGGTATGTATCAACTATTTTATTGAAATGAAGGTATGTATAGACTATATTATTGAAATGGAGGTATGTGTCAATTATTTTATTGAAATGCAGGCATGTATCAACTATTTTATTGAAATTAAGGTATGTATCGACTATATTATTGAATTGAAGGTATGTGTCAGCTATTTTATTGAAATGAAGGCATGTATCAACTATTTTATTGAAATTAAGGTATGTATCGACTATATTATTGAAATGGAGGTATGTGTCAATTATTTTATTGAAATGCAGGCATGTATCAACTATTTTATTGAAATTAAGGTATGTATCGACTATATTATTGAAATGAAGGTATGTGTCAGCTATTTTATGGAAATGAAGATAAGGATGTGTCTACTATCGACTTGAAATAAGGGTACATATCATCCATTTTATTGAAATGAAGGTATGTTTCAACTATTTTATTGAAATGAAGGTATGTATAGACTATATTATTGAAATGGAGGTATGTGTCAATTATTTTATTGAAATGCAGGCATGTATCAACTATTTTATTAAAATTAAGGTATGTATCGACTATATTATTGAATTGAAGGTATGTGTCAGCTATTTTATTGAAATGAAGGCATGTATCAACTATTTTATTGAAATTAAGGTATGTATCGACTATATTATTGAAATGAAGGTATCTGTCATCTATTTTATGGAAATGAAGATATGGATGTGTCTACTATCGACTTGAAATAAGGGTACATATTATCCATTTTATTGAAATAAAGGTATGTTTCAACTATTTTATTGAATTGAAGGTATGTATCTTATTGAAATGAAGGTATGTATCATCTCTCTTATTGAAATGAAGGCATGTATCATCCAACTTATTGAATGGAGGTATTTTTCAACTTTCTCACTGAAATGAAAGGTATGTATCAACTTTCTCTTTGAAGTGAAGGTTTGTTTAAACTATCTTATTGAAATGAAGGTATGAATCAGCTATATTATTGAAATAATGGTATGTATCTTATTGAAATGAAAGTATGTATCAACTATATTATCAATATAAAGGTAAGTTTTTTTATATTTTTAAATGAGGTATGTGTCAAACTATTATTTTCACATTTTCTTCATTACTTCTAACTCGATGTTTGTCATAATTATTCAAGGATATGTATGATTTTAGTTATTTTCTGTACGCGTTTTAGCACAATAAGTGACCATAACTATATACAGCTAAGCTCAAAGAATATTCTCTGATTTACATGGACATTTATTGTAGAATTTACAGGTGTGTAACATTTTTATTAAGCTTACCCTATCATGCAGTATAGATGAATACAGGGATTCAGATTTGTCAAGATTGGTTCCATTTCAGTATTAGTATTACAGGTATGTTTTTAGGTATGTGAAAAGTACCTAGTGAGAGTATATGTATGCAAAGAGTTATCAGTATTATGAAGCGTTCCTGATACGCTTTATAGGTATGTAGCGAATATTTTGATTTCAGTATACGGAACAGTTATGTCTGGAGAACTTATTTTTCAGTATTATCGAAATACAGGTATGTGAATTAGATTTAACTCACACATCAAGTACCGTAAAGATAGGTGAATATAACTTCTTATTTCAGTATCATATACGTAAGGTATGTGAATATAACTTCTATTTCAGTATCATACACTAACAGGTATGTGAATATAACTTCTATTTCAGTATCATACACGTAAGGTATGTGAAAAATACTTTTATTTCAGTATCATACACTAAGGTATGTGGATGTAACTTTCATTTCAGTATTAACGCGTAAGGTATGTAAAGAAAACTTTTATTTCAGTATCATAAACGTAAGGTATGTGAGTAAAACTTTTATTTCAGTAGCATACATTAAGGCATGTGGATTTAGCTTTCATTTTAGTATCATTCACGCACACGCACAGGTATAAGATACGACTTTTATTTTAGTATAAAAAAAACTGACTGATATGTGAATATATATTTTAATTTAGAATCATATACCTTACTTACTGTAAGAGGTTTGTAGTATATATTTTACTCCGGCATACACATGTATTTTTATTTTAGTAACATATACATACACTTATGTAAAAATTTAAAACCATACACGCATAAGTATGTGGATATAAATTTATTCCCTATATACGCGTACAGGTATTACTAGAAGTGAAGGTATGTCAAAGTTCCTTTCTATATACTAGAAATGAAAGTATGTCGTATTTAATACCTTTTTAATAGAAGAGAAGGTACGTCGTTTTTAATACCTTTTTACCAGAAGTGAAGGTATGTCATATTTAATATTGTTTTACTAGAGGTAAATGTATGTCGTATTTAATACCGTCTTTAAATTAGTGAGGGTATGTCAAAATTACTATATATTTACTAGAAGTGACTGCATATCGTTTTCTAGTAGTGAAGGTAT
>NW_008707319.1:6950-7942 GCF_000327385.1 Lottia gigantea
GGTATGTTTGCATTACCAGTATTCTACTAGATATAAACTAGATGTAAAAGTAAGGTATGTTTACATTACCAGTATTCTACTAAATATAAACTAGATGTTAAAGTAAGGTATGTTCACATTACCAGTATTCTACTAAATATAAACTAGATGTTAAAGTAATGTATGTTTACATTACCAGTATTCTAATAGATATAAGCTAGATGTTAAAGTAAGGTATGTTTACATTACCATTATTCTACTAAATATAAGCCAGAAGTTTATGTAAGGTATTACATTGTCAGTATTTTACTAGATATAAGCTAGATGTTTGTTTAAGGTATGTTCATATTACCAGTATTCTACTAGGTATAAACTAGATGATAAAGTAAGGTATGTTCACATTGCCAGTATTATACTAGATATAGACTAGATGTTACAGTAGGGTATGTTTACATCAATAGTATGCTACTAGACATAAACTAGATGATAAAGTAAGGTATGTTCACATTACCAGTATTATACTAGATAAAGACTAGATGTTAAAGTAAGGTATGTTCACATTACCAGTATCCTACTAGATATAAACTAGTTGTTAAAGTAAGGTATGTTTACATTGTCAGTATTCTACTAGATATAAACAAGATGTTATAGTAAGGTATGTTTACATTACCAGTATCCTACTAGATATAAACTAGTTGTTAAAGTAAGGTATGTTCACATTACCAGTATTCTACTAGATATAAACAAGATGTTATAGTAAGGTTTGTTTAAATTTACAGTATTCTACTAGATATAAACTAGATGTTAAAGTAAGGTATGTTCACATTGCCAGTATTATACTAGATATAAACTAGATGTTACAGTAAGGTATGTTTACATTACCAGTATTATACTAGATATAAACTAGATGCTAAAGCAAGGTATGTTTAGATTACCAGTATTCTAATAGATATAAACTATATGTTAAAGTAAGGTATGTTTACAATACCATTATTTTACTAATATAAACTAGA
>NW_008707319.1:8485-10248 GCF_000327385.1 Lottia gigantea
GTATTCTACTAGACGTTAACATTATTAGTATCGCTATATATCACATAGAAGTGAAGGTATGTCTATATTACCATCTTTATAGTGGTCGTGAAGGTATCTTTAAATGGTCATCTATGTACTAAAAATAAAGTATCTGTAAATGAATCTATTTACTAGAAGTAAAGGTATGTCAAAATTACTATATAGTTATTAGAAGTTACGGTATGTCTTAATCGCTATCTATTTACTAAAAGGGTAGGTATGTCAAAATTACGATCTATTTACTAGAAGTGTACTAAATTATCATATCTTTAATAAAAGTGAAGGTTATGTCAAAATTCGTAGATATTTACAAGAAGCGGAATTATATCTAACTTTCTAATTACTAGAAGTAAAGGTATGTCAAAATTACTATCTATTTACTAGAAGTAAAGGCATGTCAAAATAACTATTTTACTAAATGCTAAGGAATGTCAAAATTACGATCTATTTACTAGAAGTGAAGGTATGTCAAAATTATATATTAACCAGAAGTGAGGTATGTCTAAATTATTACTTATTTATTTGAAATTAAGACGTAACAAAATTACCATCTTTACCGTGTATACAGTAAGGTATGTATACAATGTCAGTATTCTACTAGGTACATGTTAGATGCAAAGTATATTTTCTTTACCTGAGGTTTACTTAATGTAAAGTAATCTATTACATATAAACTAGATGTTAAAGCAAGGTATGTTTAAAATACCAGTATTATACTAGATATAAACTAGATGATAAAGTAAGATATGTTTATATTACAATTATTATACTAGATATAAACTAGATGTTAAAGTAAGGTATGTTCAAATTACAATTATTATACTAGATATAAACTAGATGTTAAAGTAAGGTATGTTTACATTACCAGTATTATACTAGATATAAACTAGATGATAAAGCAAGGTATGTTCACATTACTAGTTTTCTACTAGATATAAACTAGATGTTAAAGTAAGGTATGTTTACATTACCAGTATTCTACTAGATATAAACTAGATGTTAAAGTAAGGTATGTTTAGATTACCAGTATTCTACTAGATATAAACTAGATGATAAAGTAAGGTATGTTCACATTGCCTGTATTCTACTAGATATAAACTAGATGATAAAGTAAGGTATGTTTACATTACCAGTATTCTGCTAGATATAAACTAGATGTTAAAGTAAGGTATGTTTATATTTACAGTATTCTACTAGATATGAACTAGATGTAAAAGTAAGGTTTGTTTAGATTACCAGTATTCTACTAGATATAAACTAGATGATAAAGTAAGGTATGTTCACATTACCAGTATTCTACTAGATATAGACTAGATGTTACAGTAGGGTATGTTTACATCAATAGTATGCTACTAGATATAAACTAGATGATAAAGTAAGGTATGTTCACAATACCAGTATTTTACTAGATATAAACTAGATGATAAAGTAAGGTATGTTTACAATACCAGTATTATACTAGATATAAACTAGATGTTAAAGTAAGTTATGTTTACATCAATAGTATGCTACTAGATATAAACTAGATGATAAAGTAAGGTATGTTTACAATACCAGTATTTTACTAGATATAAACTAGATGATAAAGTAAGGTATGTTTACAATACCAGTATTATACTAGATATAAACTAGATGTTAAAGAAAGGCATGTTTACATTACCAGTATTATACTAAATATAAACTAGATGATAAAGTAAGGTATGTTTACATTGTTAGTATTCTACTAGATATAAACTAGATGT
>NW_008707320.1:0-1231 GCF_000327385.1 Lottia gigantea
ATAGCATAACAAGATCCTTATATAATCTAATAAATACAAAAAACTTATTAATTATCCATAAATATACAATTAACTATTGGAAAACAAATATCAAGATTAAGCGTTTTAAAAAATTACTTAGTTTTATGAATTTTCCAATTTTCCAGATTTTACAGGGAATTTGTTGTAACTTTATGATACCAGGAAAGTTCACTGATGAATATATACTCATGTTGACCATTCTTGGGAACTTAAATTGTATGTTCATTCTAAGACGTAGTATCACTTTAACTGGAAACAAGTTCGAAATTGGTAATAAGCGTATGACTTATTGTTGCTGTGTGTACGTCAATGAGACCTTGTTCATGTTTGAATTGGATGATAATTTAATTAACTTTTTTGAGGTTTTGCCTTGACTTATAAATATTTTAAGATTATTTGAGGATTCATTATTAAGCAGCTACATACTTTGTTATCATTTCTGACAGCTGGTAGTGGGCGTATATTACCTTGCCTGCATGACAAGCTATCTTCTATATATCGTGGAGTCCCAAGAAATGACGAGTCGTCATTTTAACATTAAAATAATTCTCACCACGCATGGATTGGAAGCCTCAAATTTTGGCGGTTAGCTTTGATTATTATTACTGATTAGCTTAACTAGTGTCCGTTTCTGAGAAAAAAGTACGATTGGTCAAACGGATGAATGCTGAATCTGTCCTTTTCCACTAAGTTCATTGTTATTTTCTTTGCGTTAAGGATTTCTTTTTGACTAAGCTTGGTCCATCTTGGGAATCTTTGTGCTCAAATGAAGATAATTTGACATTAGCGTAGTCTGATATAAATGTTAAGTTTGAAAAAGTTAATTACAATATAAGTATATAGTTATAAAAACTCTGCGTTTTAGCCCATGGAGGCTCATAGTTCAACATGAATGGAAATTTATAGAAAGGCACGAAGATCTAGTTAGACTGTGGCGTGCAACCAAGTAGAATGATCTGAATTTAGCGATGAATATTTTAGTCTTGTTGAAATTTTCTGACTGGATTCGCACCTAAAGCATAAAGCATTATATTTCAGGAATGGTTAAAATTTAAGAAAATTAGGTCTCTAAAATAGTTTGTTCATTTCATTTGAAGAAACTATAATATAATATTAAATTACATTTTGTTGAATAATTTCAAGGTAGCCAATAATTTTAGACAATGATCTTTTTATTTCATATTTGTGTGGGTTTTTTTTCAATCTAAAG
>NW_008707321.1:0-1229 GCF_000327385.1 Lottia gigantea
AACAGAGCTGTAGAAAGGGGTGTTGGTTCCAGTTGCACCATGTTATAGTGCCAGTATATGAACCCTTTCCTTGTGCTCTCCAGAAGTGTCTACCAGGCTTAGTTGTGCTGCATCGTATAATCCTGAGGTCCACCGTTGTACCGTCTTTAAAGCTGAACTTTAGGCTTAACTGAGTTACCCAGTGTTGTCATTATTTCTCATTCTCTGTGTGTCAGTCATCGCGTTGGCTAATCTGGTTGTTTTACTACTCACACTTCTCTGTTTTCACCTTCTTGGTGCAGAGAGGTGTAACGGGCGCAGCCATTTTGAATAGTTCTCGAGCGTTCATTGGCTAAGAGGGTCGCTTAGACTTTTTCAAGTGAATTGCTTTTTCTTATACCCACATCAATTTCATGATTTTTCTATGGTTTGTAGATGCTGCGCCTAAGAGCTGTATTTTTCAGACCGATTTGTAAATTTCACTAGTATAATATCTCTTTAAGTACCATCCCAAAAGGATACAATGGAGGAATAGACTTTTTCAAGTGAATTGCTTTTTCTTATACCCACATCAATTTCATAATTTTTATGTATTAACAATTACGTTCTCATTCATAGGTTGCAGTTGAGTATTATGTACTAATAGTTGTCTTGCCATTTTACAGATGTTTTACGAGCATTAAGGACTTGAAATTCAAGTTATATTTTATGTGTTTATCAGGAAGTGAGTTTCTCTCTTTGATACGCTGTATGCGTTTCATTCATTAACTATCAATCATTTAAACATTCTCTTTATTTAAAGTCTTTACAGCAGTACTCTGAAAGTAATTTTTATCTCGTACAGGATGCATTATAGGTTATTGACCTAAAATTCCATATTTTTTTTTTGTTTTCCCCATAGGTAATCCGCATATTGTTTAATTTTAAATTATGTATTTGGTTTAAACTGGAATTCAATTGCCATATCTAAACTCATACGGTCAAGGGATGAGTAAACATCCTAAAAGCTGGCCTTGAGCATGGATAAATCCTACCTCCCCCTCTATAAAATAATAACATGAAATGGAGTAGGGTTGGGTAGCCCGCTCGCAGCACTTGCATTGACTTTTTGCTTCGAAATTGTTTTGTTAATGGTACATTTTGTTTTCATGTACTTTTTCACTTGTACTTGTACGTGTATATTGTATATTTTCTTAAAAATTGTAAATCAAAAATATTTTACTTGATCACAGCAGCATTGTTTGTCTTAG
>NW_008707322.1:0-1378 GCF_000327385.1 Lottia gigantea
CTGATACCATAATACTGTTGGCTTAATAATTTACCAATACTAGTCTGATACCATAATACTGTTAGCTTAATAATTTACCAGTACTAGTCTGACATCATAATACTGTTACCTTAATAATTTACCACTACTAGTCTGATACCATATACTGTTAGCTTTATAATTTACCACTACTAGTCTGACAGCATAATACTGTTACCTTAATAATATACCAATACTAGTCTGACACCATAATACTGTTAGCTTAATAATTTACCAATACTAGTCTGATACCATAATACTGTTAGCTTTATAATTTACCAATACTAGTTTGACACCATAATACTGTTACCTTAATAATTTACCAATACTAGTCTGACATCATAATACTGTTAGCTTAATAATTTACCAATACTAGTCTGACATCATAATACTGTTACCTTAATAATTTACCAATACTAGTCTGACATCATAATACTGTTACCTTAATAATTTACCAATACCAGTCTGATACCATAATACTGTTAGCTTAATAATTTACCAATACTAGTCTGACATCATAATACTGTTACCTTAATAATTTACCAATACTAGTCTGACACCATAATACTGTTACCTTAATAATTTACCAATACTAGTCTGACACCATAATACTGTTACCTTAATAATTTACCATTACTAGTCTGATATCATAATACTGTTACCTTAATAATTTACCAATACTAGTCTGATACCATAATACTGTTACCTTAATAATTTACCAATACTAGTCTGATATCATAATACTGTTACCTTAATAATTTACCAATACTAGTCTGATACCATAATACTGTTACCTTAATAATTTACCACTACTAGTCTGCTACCATAATACTGTTACCTTAATAATTTACCAATACTAGTCTGACATCATAATACTGTTACCTTAATAATTTACCAATACTAACCTGATACCATAATACTGTTACCTTAATAATTTACCAATACTAGTCTGATACCATAATACTATTACCTTAATAATTTACCAATACTAGTCTGATACCATAATACTGTTACCTTAATAATTTACCAATACTAGTCTGACATCATAATACTGTTACCTTAATAATTTACCAATACTAGTCTGATACCATAATACTGTTACCTTAATAATTTACCAATACTAGTCTGACATCATAATACTGTTACCTTAATAATTTACCAATACTAGTCTGATACCATAATACTGTTGCCTTAATAATTTACCAATACTAGTCTGATACCATAATACTGTTGGCTTAATAATTTACCAATACTAGTCTGATACCATAATACTGTTAGCTTAATAATTTACCAGTACTAGTCTGATATCATAATACTGTTACCTTAATAATTTACCACTACTAGTCTGATACCATAATAT
>NW_008707322.1:8157-9623 GCF_000327385.1 Lottia gigantea
TCTTTGTCTATATCTCTTTGTCTATATCTCTCTATCTATATCTCTTGGTCTACATCTTCTTCTGTATATCTTTGTCTATATCTTTGTCTATATCTCTTTGTCTATATCTTTGTCTATATCTCTATATCTATGTCGTTGTCTATATCTCGTTGTCTATATCTTTGTTTATATCTCTTTGTCTATATCTCGTTGTCTATATCTCTTTGTCTATATCTCTTTGTTTATTTATCTTTGTCTATATCTCTTAGTCTATATCTCTTTGTCTATATCTCTTTGTTTATATCTCTTTATCTATATCTTTTTGTCTACATCTTCTTCTATATATCTTTGTCTATATATCTTTGTGTATATCTCTTTATATATATCTCTTTGTCTATATCTCTTTGTTTATATCTCTTTATCTATATCTCTTTGTCTACATCTTCTTCTGTATATCTTTGTCTATTTCTCTTTGTCTATATCTCTTTGTCTACATCTTCTTCTATATATCTTTGTCTATATCTCTTTGTCTATATCTCTTTATATATATATATCTCTTTGTCTAAATCTCTTTGTCTATATCTCTTTATCTATGTCGTTGTCTATATCTCGTTGTCTATATCTGTTTCTATATTTCTTTGTCTACACCTCTTTGTCTATATCTCTTTGTCTACATCTTCTTCTATATCTCTTTATCTATATCTCTTTGTCTATATATCTTTGTCTATATCTCTTTATCTATATCTTTGTCTATATATCTTTGTCTATATCTCTTTGTCTACATCGCTTTGTCTATATCTCTTTGTCTATATCTCTTTGTCTATATCTCTTTGTCTATATCTCTTTGTTTATATCTCTTTATCTATATCTCTTTGTCTACATCTTCTGTATATCTTTGTCTATTTCTCTTTGTCTATATATCTTTGTCTATATCTCTTTATCTATATCTTTGTCTATATCTCTTTGTCTATATCTCTTTGTCTATATCTCTTTGTCTATATCTCTTTATCTATATCTCTTTATCTACATCGCTTTGTCTATATCTCTTTGTCTATATCTCTTTGTCTATATCTCTTTGTCGATATCTCTTCGTCTATTTGTCTATATCTCTTTATCTATATCTTTGTCTATATATCTTTGTCTATATCTCTTTATATATATCTCTTTGTCTATATCTCTTAGTCTATATCTCTTTATCTATATCTCTTTATCTACATCTCTTTGTCTAAATCTCTTCGTCTATATCTCTTTGTCTATATCTTTGTCTATATCTCTTTGTCTATGTCTTTGTCTATATATCACCAGAAGAATTACAACATTTGTTAAATTCTCTATATAAATAGCCAAACAAATGAGATATGACGGTTGATATTGCAGCAATTAAAATTGTAATCTTTAGAAACGGTGGCACGATAAAAGGGTAATAAGAAGTGGTCTTTCAATGGCTATAAACCTTGATGTAGTTAATCAATTTAATTATCTTGGAG
>NW_008707322.1:9673-10132 GCF_000327385.1 Lottia gigantea
CTAATACAGGAACACGAAATATTAAAGTTGCATTAAAGCTATTCGACTCAATGGTAGGTCCCATATTGAATTATGGTTCCGAGATGTGGGGATTCGAAATGAATGCAGAGATTGAAAGTGTACAAACTAAATTTTGCAAATGGCTTCTATACACAGGATAAAAAACCATGTGCATATTTAAACAACGACTTAAAGACAACAGACAATCAGATATTGCCACTTCTACCAAATGTCAGTTCTATTCCATTATAAAAACTGAATTTGTATGTGAAAAATATTTAAACTCAAACTTGTCTCAATCCTTAATTTTTCATCTAGCTAATTTTAGATGTTCAAAGCACATGTTTAATGTAGAACTTGGAAGACATCATAACATTCCATTTCATGCTAGATTATGTAATATTTGTAATTATAAACAGGTAGAAACAGAATACCATTTCATACTTGTCTGTCCGGTAT
>NW_008707323.1:0-1228 GCF_000327385.1 Lottia gigantea
GCACTACGCAAATTCGATATTTCTATCAAATTTAGAATTTGATTATACACATACATACCAAGTTTGATGAAAATCGGATAGTAAATAAGAAAGTTGGCAATGCGCATGCGCACTACGAAAATTCGATAATTCCATCAAATTTAGAATTGAATTATACACATACATACCAAGTTTGATGAAAATCGGATAAGAAATGAGAAAGTTGGTAAATTAAGTGGAGGTATACCTTCAATATGCTGCCGTGAGCTTGAACTAAAATCTGACATGATTCAATCCACTTGAAAGCTTAATTTTATACCATAACTGGACAAAGATAATTTTTAAGAAATATAAAAGGCAGGGTATCTTTAAAACAACTTAAAATTTGATTTCTGTTGGGGTTGACAGCCAGGTTAATCTAATTAGCCGATTTATCTATTAATAACCCCATGTTAAGTGAATGGAGTTTTGAATTTGCATGTAAGGTATGCATATTATATATCTATGGAAAGCTGAGAATCTCTACATTAAAAAATCGAAAGAATTATTGCCATATCTCTATTAGGGACCGAGATAGAGCACTCGTTCGCCTACAAACGCCCTGCAAAAAAGCTAATTTTTCATCAATTCATCAGATTGCACCTGCTGTGGTGCTCCTGAGCTTCAATTGATACAGCATATAGCTATGTTACTATACGGTATTTATCTATGAATAAAAGGGCATCATATAGATTTGAGAGTAAGTAGGACATCACATTATTATCATTCTTTACATTCAATCTAATATAATATACATAACAGTGAGCTGTGAACTATTTGTTTAGTAATTTATAGGATTATGATAGTAATGTTATCTCTACTGACTATATTTGCATTGATGATAAAATGGTTTGTGCTAAGCTGGGCTAAAGTTGAAAGTTTAGAATACAATATCTACTGTATAAAAACATCATCTTCATTAATTTTCTGTTGCCATTTGCATTACTTGCATGTTGTTGTGGTAACTTTGTAATTAAATGTTGAGTATTTTCTGCATTGACCAAAAATACACCAACACACAACTGGCTTAATAAAAAGTAACAGTTTATGCAAATTTTATAACTTGAAATTATTATTATTAATTATTAATGATATATACTGAGAAAGACATATAATTGTAGATATTATGTATATTGCATATATTTTATTCCAGTATCAGTCTGGTTTTGGAAATGATTTGCCTCTGAGGACTCCAGATGTCCAGGAGCTT
>NW_008707324.1:0-1230 GCF_000327385.1 Lottia gigantea
TTCCCCCCCCCCCCCCCCACCCCCCCCCCCCCCCCAATGTCCTACAAACCGATCAAAACTGCATCTGCGACCAGTACCCAAAAAACATCCCCCCTGTTTGCAACACGAATCGCCGCCCCTGTACAAGAAGACTCACATTTTCTTGAGACTTATGTATATAAGACATATCCAATAGAGATAGAAAATGAAGTTTCTAGTATTTTTGAAGGAATAAAGTTGCGATAGGGTAAACGTAACTCAAAATCAAGCTTAAACTCAAAGTCAAAACGTGATAACACGTGTACGTGAACGATGATTCCGCAAAGAAGGAAGGATAAGGATTGGCTCTGGTTCGTTTTTTATTGAGCTTGCGTTTTAGTTTTAGTTTGCGTTTGAGTTTGAATTTGCGTATACATGTAATCACAGCATATTCGATGTTCGTACAGTTCTAGTACTTCTGAAGACTATTTACATTTAATCAAGACTAAAATCAACCATGTAAAGGGAGCATCTGTCACTTTCAGCTTAGTAACCGTTAGTTTAATCTAAAAAATAAATACATGTTTAAGTTAGTTCAGCCAAAGGTTTCAGCCAATGCAAGCGTCTTGTGATTTAAAGTTTGATTGTACGTGAGTAAATTGTGAGAGACAGTTGGATCAATAGATGTTACAAAATTTATCACGTTTTTTGAAGTGTGGTATATTAATTAAAATTAAAATCGATAAGTAAATGCCTATTAATTCTGATAAATTTCACGTTATTTAAAGAGGAAATTCCATCAAGTTTTAAATTTTACCAAAATATTCTTATGTCGTATTTCTGTCATCTGTTCTGTTCTCTAAACCACAACTACTTCACAACTATTTCACAACTTCTTCACAACTATTTCACAACTACTTCCCAACTATTTCAGCAAAATATTACTTTTTATTACTATCAACACAATTCTTTTTTATAAATTCTCTTTTATCTCGTAATGTGCCAGAACTTTTCATCACAGCTTTTGAAAAACAACTAGAACCAGACAGAACTCTGGACAGCTCTACACATTGCTAGATTTTCTTCAAAATAGTATCTATTTAACAATTATATTTATTATTATTGGTATGTTGGGCTATATTGATTTGTACATTCAGCTCGTCTAATGCAACGTTATTGTTTTCACTAATCTTGTTTGTTCATCTAACATAAGATCATCGTAGATTAACAACTTAAAAATGTTTGGTAGAATGAAAACTCAGATATATTTGA
>NW_008707325.1:0-1229 GCF_000327385.1 Lottia gigantea
CGAATAAAAGGTACCCGATCCAGGAACATCTAACATGTGAACATTCGAATGTAATATATTTAATTTCATGCAAGAAATGCCCCAAACAATATGTAGGAGAAACTAAGAATAATTTACGAACTCGCTTTAATGCTCATAGGTCAGACATCAAATTAAAGAAAGACAAGCCTGTTTCTAATCATTTCAACCTCGACGACCATTCAATAGACGATCTCACCCTAATCCCAATTGAGCGTATAGAAATTGACTTGCCCGAAGATGAAACTACCAAATTCCGTCAATCTAGGGAGGCCCATTGGATTGAGACATTGAATACAGCAAGACCTATAGGACTAAATATTCATCATAATGTAGGCATAGCACCCTTTGTTGTCCCGTTTAATACAACCAGCAATCGAGCAAGCAAGATAGTTCATGCCCACTATAAGAGCCTTCAAGAGAAATTCCCCCATGTCTATAAGCAGAAAATGATAGTTGCATATTCAAAAAATAAGAACTTAAATGATAATATTGTTCATAGTAAACTAAAAACAATCAGTACATAACAGATACTATACTTCTCGCCCATTGGGCGAGTTATTTTTTCTAATTTCAGATCAGAATAAGAACAGAAGAAAACCCAATATCAAGACCCTTAATCCTGATTTCTAAATAAAGTGTCTGCTCCACCCTAGGCCTGTACATTTGGGAGAATCAAACCCTCCCTTCCCCGAAAATTAAATAGCTAAATGTAAAGGATATTTTAGTCACTCGATTTGAACTATATATAAGGTAATTCAACGCAGGGATCAAATTAGGTTGAAAAATTAGGTTAACCATTTATTACACCAAATTTCAGTGTTGGCTAACCAAGAAAAATTTTGAATCACATTTCATAAAAATTCGGTAGCAATTCAAAATGTAACTTTTGTAGACTTCAGATCGATCTTGCCATTGTCGATAGTACCAAAGGTGATAGAGACTGTAGAAGATATATTTTAAAGAAAATATGCGATTTCATTCTCAGATCGTTGCAATATATTTTTTTGGTTTATCAAAGGAAGTATTAGATCGCAAAAGGAGTCATTTTGACTAGCAAACGATGCGGTAGAAACGACATTCCAATAGTGCAAATGAAAGTATTTAAGCATACGAGGTATGATTGGTATTTCAATATACTCGATAACAACGACATTTCACTGCACTCAATTTAAAACGAAATTAAATAGGCCTGTACATACTATGAGCGT
>NW_008707326.1:0-1226 GCF_000327385.1 Lottia gigantea
TTAGCTTTATGAAATCTCCGAGGGTAGGTCTATATAAAAAATACCCAAAAAACAATTTTAGCTTTATGGAATCTCCGAGGGTATATCAAAAAATACAAAAAAAAAAACAATTTTAGCTTTATGGAATCTCCGAAGGTATATCAAAAAATACCAATTAAACAATTTTAGCTTTGTGAAGTCTCCGATGGTATATCAAAAATACTAATTAAACAATTTTAGCTTTTTGAAATCTCAGAGGGTAGGTCTATATCAAAAAATATCCAAAAGACAATTTTAGCTTTGTGGAATCTTCGAGGGTATATCAAAAAATACCAATTAAACAATTTTAGCTTTGTGGAATCTCCGAGGGTATATCAAAAAATACCAATTAAACAATTTTAGCTTTGTGGAATCTCCGAGGGTATATCAAAAAATACCAATTAAACAATTTTAGCTTTGTGAAGTCTCCGATGGTATATCAAAAAATACCAATTAAACAATTTTAGCTTTGTGGAATCTCCGAGGGTATATAAAAAAAATACCAATTAAACAAGTTTAGCTTTGTGAAATCTCCGAGGGTATATCAAAAAATACCAAAAAACAATTTTAGCTTTGTGGAATCTCCGAGGGGATATCAAAAAATACCAATTAAACAATTTTAGCTTTGTGAAATCTCCGAGGCTATATCGAAAAATACCAAAAAACAATTTTAGCTTTGTGAATCTCCGAGGGTATATCAAACAAGACCAAATAAACAATTTTAGCTTTGTAGAATCTCCAAGGGTAGGTCTATATCGAAAAATACCAATTAAACAATTTTAGCTTTGTGAAATCTACGAGGGTATATCAAAAAATACCAATTAAACAATTTTTGCTTTGTAGAATCTCCCAGGGTATATCAAACAAGACCAAATAAACAATTTTAGCTTTGTAGAATCTCCGAGGGTATATCAAACAAGACCAAATAAACAATTTTAGCTTTGTGAATCTCCGAGGGTATATCAAACAAGACCAAATAAACAATTTTAGCTTTGTAGAATCTCCAAGGGTAGGTCTATATCGAAAAATACCAATTAAACAATTTTAGCTTTGTGAAATCTCCGAGGGTATATCAAAAAATACCAATAAAACAATTTTAGCTTTGTGGAATCTCCGAGGGTATATCAAACAAGACCAAATAAACAATTTTAGCTTTGTAGAATCTCCAAGGGTAGGTCTATATCGAAAAATACCAATTAACAATTTAG
>NW_008707327.1:0-1230 GCF_000327385.1 Lottia gigantea
AATATATGATAGGAATAAAACTGAAGTAATGATAATGTTATAATATATGATAGGAATAAAACTGAAGTAATGATAATGTTATAATATATGATAGGAATAAAACTGAAGTAATGATAATGTTATAATATATGATAGTAATAAAACTGAAGTAATGATAATGTTATAATATATGATAGTAATAAAACTGAAGTAATGATAATGTTATAATATATGATAGGAATAAAACTGAAGTAATGATAATGTTATAATATATGATAGGAATAAAACTGAAGTAATGATAATGTTATAATATATGATAGTAATAAAACTGAAGTAATGATAATGTTATAATATATGATAGTAATAAAACTGAAGTAATGATAATGTTATAATATATGATAGTGATAAAACTGAAGTAATGATAATGTTATAATATATGATAGGAATAAAACTGAAGGAATGATAATGTTATAATATATGATAGGAATAAAACTGAAGTAATGATAATGTTATAATATATGATAGTAATAAAACTGAAGTAATGATAATGTTATAATATATGATAGTAATAAAACTGAAGTAATGATAATGTTATAATATATGATAGTAATAAAACTGAAGTAATGATAATGTTATAATATATGATAGTAATAAAACTGAAGTAATGATAATGTTATAATATATGATAGGAATGAAACTGAAGGAATGATAATGTTATAATATATGATAGGAATAAAACTGAAGTAATGATAATGTTATAATATATGATAGGAATAAAACTGAAGTAATGATAATGTTATAATATATGATAGGAATAAAACTGAAGTAATGATAATGTTATAGTATATGATAGGAATAAAACTGAAGTAATGATAATGTTATAATATATGAGAGGATTAAGCTGAAGGAATGATTTTAGTAATGTATGTTAACACCATATCAAACCCCAAAATGTAGTATATGTTAGTAATTCAGTTTAATTTGTATTTTTCAGAAATTATGGTGGAAAGTTAAAAAGCTGTGTATGGACAAGATATATGACAAAGAATGATGAACAGCTCCCCCCAAAGAATACTGAAAAATTAACAAAATAAAATGATCTAGAATGTTTTATTTACATGTATATATTTTAGAATTAAATAGTTTTGAAATGTGTTGTTTTAATTGAATGATAAGTTGAAATTTTGCTGTCGATAATCAATTTCAACTTTCCCCTTTATAAAAGTTCATGGATAACATGAAATATTTAAA
>NW_008707328.1:0-1229 GCF_000327385.1 Lottia gigantea
TTTGATAGCTAATTTCGAAGAAAGGACGCCCAACATTTGTTTTCAATGGCAATTTCGATGATTTCATGGAACNCAATTTTTAAAATACACACGAAATTCTTATAAGTGGGGTTGGCACTTATTTCAGTAAAAAGGTTGGTCTGAAAGCATCAAAGAGTCAATTGACCTACTAATTACTAATTATGAAGAAAAACGGAATTAATTTCGTAACATAGAAACAACAATTATTATAGTGACTAACAAATGAAGTATCTATGACCAATAAATTATAATTCATACTAATGAAGTACTCAAAATAGGCTTTAGTCGCTTTAAGAAATTTTTGTGTACTTCCTGGCCATAAAAGAACCACTTGAAAGACTTTTAAGGGTGGGAAAAGAATTGAAATAGTATGATTGTCTGTCCATCATTAAACAAACCATTACAGGGTCATACGATACACTTGGAATGTTTTGACTAGAGAGTAAGGAGTACCAGAGGAAAGTTTGGATCTATTCCTTTGCAACATGATATCTGCAAATTTTTAATTTAGAAGTATATGCAATGCAAACTATCTTATCACCAAGTCAAATGGCTATAAATAAAGATAAAAAGGTAATAATAACACAGGGACAGCGATATAGATTATATTTGATGTTATACCTTTTCATTTGTCTTAAACATTGGTTTTGACAGGTCATTTACTTCAGGTGTCCCATACCCCTACTCAAGGTATTTCACCTTAGGTAAGAGCCTATTGAGAAATCAGAGAACCAAGCCTGAAAGAGTCATAACTTGGGATGGTTCATATTTTACTATATGACGTCAAGGGTGCCGAGTAACCCAGCCCACGACATTAAATCACTAAACTTCTATAGAAATTGCAGAAATGATGGCGGGAACTCTGATATTTAATTCGTAACCTAATGTACCTAATCTAATATCTAATAATAGTCAAATAGTAATGTAGATAGACTCATTAAAGGGATGTATTACCTAACTTTCAACATTGATAGACTTAAATAATATCATACTGAAAATCAGACAATGTAATCTTATTTTCATTTTCCACTTCAAATTTAACTAATGTATAAACCTCGGCATCTTGTTAGGATTCTGAAAAATGCTGAAGGTATTATAGAGTGAGTTCTATGAAATGTTGAGGAGCTATGTCCCTTTAACCTATATTTATAAACAGTCGGGTGACTAGCATCTGATTATTCTAAATATAATCTCTTATCTGATATCAT
>NW_008707329.1:0-3464 GCF_000327385.1 Lottia gigantea
CATCTTACACTTATTACTAAATCAAAAGAAGATTTTCCTTCTTGGACACAAACTTATAAAGGCATAGCATTTAATGTAAGTCACACATCTTACTCCAATTATCTGGTAAGAAAGATTGGATATACAGTGGGCAATGAGGGTAATTTTGCTAAGAAATCAATTCATTTCAATTTCCAACTATCATGGCAGCTCAGAAAAAAAGAATAGGGCCCTTATCCTTGAAAACTTACGATGATTTAAATGTTCCAGCCATCTGATTGGTCAATCACTAAAATTGAATTTAAGGTTTAATATCCAATAGCCTAGTGTATTTCTTAAATTTCGGATTTAATCTTGGTGAGTTTAAGGATGCTTAAAAATTTGAAAGACTTACCTTTTTATTTTCTCTAAGTTGATGTAATTTTTCAATATAAAAATCGAGATTTTCATCATTAATGTTTTTCAAACCAAGATGTGATGATTTTAAAGCTCCTAAAATTGTTTGTCTATCACCTTTTAATAAGGCATCATTTAAATCATCTAACGCTCGACTGGCTAAAAAGAAAAAGGAAGAGCAATAAAAGAGCTTGCAAGATGGATCTTAATGACAGTAAGATTCAAATTAGTGACATGAAAAATCAAGGTATAAAACCAAGTTCATGTGATGTATCACATCACATCTTTGCAAAACATTAGAAACACAAGTTGTATGGATATACTACTTCTAAGTTTATTACATACTTTGTTTCAAAGACATAAAACTTGTGTTCTCTATTATGTAAAGATGTCTTGAATTATCACAACTTCAAAATCAAAATTATTATCATTAAATCTACTTACTGTTGACTTTGTTAAGATTTCCCTGAATTTCTGCCTGTGTTAAAATTTCATCATAAATATCTTGTTCTAAAACTCTATCAGCATCCATACTCTAAAACAGAAGTTCAATATTTACAATCTGACCACAGGGAGACATGGTTGTGCCAAATACTGTTCTCTATACATTTCAGCGGCCATGTTGGATTGGTTAAAATCTGCTAGTTAGATCAATGGTGACTGACTGATGCCATATCACAATCTACAAGGTAGTTGGACATTATAGTTGGACATTTTACATACCTTATTTCTGGCATTTTCAGCTTTAGTATGTTTAGCTTGAAATAGAAGAGTTTGGTAATTATCAGCTGCCTCCAGATTGATGTTGACCAACATGGCTGATGGATTCTGTAGGGCGTTATATGTTTCTTTACTGTTCTCATTTTCTATAGCTTCATTAATAGCAATTATAGCTGCATGTACTGAAATATATAACAAATAATACAAACTCAATTACTTATGTGTTACTTTTCTGTTTCTCATTGGGAAAATGATAATGAATGCTATGCAATGTGCAATGGAGGAGAGTGAGAAGTTATCTTTTTCTCTTCTTTCCTTGATTATTCAAGGATATCTTAAAATGCATAAGGAAGGCCTATCTTTTGTACAATCTAAACAAGCTTTTCCCTTATCAGCCATTTTGTCACTGAAAGGGGACAACCAGGTTGAAAAGTGTAAAAGTAATGGTCCTCTAAACTGGTCCGCCATTCCATTTACAACTTCACACTGAAGGAACGGGTTCAAACTATTGTCATCTTGGCACTGACTGGATGAAATTCACATCGTACACTACAATAACGTCATTTGGATCCTGATGGTCAACGCTAAAAAGACTATATCTTGCCAAATCAATATTTTGAGATTTAGGCTGTACCAGTTTATCAGACCCCTAGCATATAACTTGCCAGACATCTTAAATGTTGATTAATCTCTGTTGAAACATTCCAAGCCATATTAGTTGAATATCATAGCATGTATGAAGGTTTTCAAGAAAGGTACAATAGTGCATTACCAAATAAAAGATTGAATAGCGATGGAAGTAGGTATTTTTTGTAAAACCTTTTCGACAAGAAGCAAACTTACAAGCTGCATCATCTACAGTCATTTCATTGGCTAGGATACCACCAATTTTACCAAACGCTGGCATCTGAATACCATATTTGTCTAGTTCCTTTCTCATTGCACTAATTTCTTCATCTGTTAATAAAAAAACAAAATTCCATTAGGCCAGAAGTGTGGAACGCAGAAAATTAAAATGTAAAAAAAATTGACATGGACTGCTGGCAATACCAGCTTATATGGTATTTTTTGTTCTTTTAACGAGCTCTAGTTTTTCTGTGGTTGATTCCATTTGTCATACATGATCTGACAAATTGTAATGTATCTCATGTTCTAAGTCATATAATACTTAACCAATCAAATAAAAGATTTTCTTACTATAGGAATAAGGAATTCTGGGTAATTCATTGTGATTGCAGAGCTCAAATTTCTCAGATAATTTTTTGTTTAGTTGTTCACTTTTGTATTGGCAAATTTTATATCTGAGGCCTCTCTATAAATGTGTCAATTATTAATCCTTTTTTTGCAGAGTAATTTTGATAGAGTATTTTTGGTATTGAGTGTAAGTAAAAGGTTGTCAAAACTTATATATGTACTATGGACACTGATAGCATAATTATACACTATACTAATATTCAATTAGATGTCTGTGGTTCCTGCTATTCCACTACAACAAAATGTTTTTCAAAAGTGAGGTTATAAAATGCTATAGAAAGTTCAGAAAACATCTTGACAATCCTTATAATATAAAGTAAGTTGACATATAAACATGTCACTTTCTAATGTTATATTTAATTGACATATGTCATATATACACAATGATAATATAAGATTAGGATGTCTATTATAATGATGTATTATAACTCTGTAACATATAGTTATATAATATTATATAAGTATCAGATATTTCTCTCAGTAACAGATAGGTTGTCTTAATATATCCTTTATCCCCTGTTTGAGCCTAATTTCTGCTGTTTTAAGCAGTTCACAGAATTAAAATTCAAAATTAAATCTGTTTTTTTCAAATTATGTATTTTATATCTATAATGTATAAGAAAAGGGGGCTTTATACTATTTGACAGTATTAAAATTTGACAGCTATAAGAAGAATTTAAAGGCCATGGACCCATAGTATGCCATTTTGGAGGTTGATTAAGGCCTTGAATAAATGTAAATAGTCTTCAGAAATACTAGAAATGTACGAAAATACCATAATTCCTTCAAATATACGTCAAACTAGAAATTTCACTTTATTTTTCTATATTACAGATGTCTTTTCTATATGGCGTAGCCTCAAGAAAAGAAAAGAAAAGTGATTATTTTAACTTTAACGCGAATAACTCTGGACACACCATAGATTTGAAGGTTCAAATTTCAACACTATTACTGATTAGCTTTGGTCAAACTGAGTTTGCCCAGAGACTTTTTAAAAAGTGTGGTGTGAGTACAAGTAAAGAAGTAAGAAACAAACCTGTAAAATTAATTTTTCCATATAAATCTTGAATCTGGGGAGCCAGCCCCAATTTAAATAAATACAAACTGGAATGTAC
>NW_008707329.1:8296-10245 GCF_000327385.1 Lottia gigantea
GAAGTTTGCAATAGCTGGACATTGTGAAGACGTCTGCTACATAATAACATGATATAATATCTAAGCAGCGGCCATTATCAGCTGACGTCACATTTTATTGATGACCTACGCTCGGAGTTCTGGATATATGAACCTTTTTTATTTACATTCAGTGCTCAAAGAATTTTTTCTAAAAGAGTGCCTTAGCAATTGAAATATATACAATGTAAGCTTATATATAAAAATCTACATTATCCAGCACATTACTGGCTCCTGAAACCATCATTACATAATCACATCACACAATATAAACATGATATGATGCGATGTTTTCGTTTCATTTACTCAGTGTTCATCATATCATTTGGAATACTGGTTTACTCAGTGTTCATCATATTATTTGGAATACTGGGTATATGATGTTTTCGTTTCATTTACTCAGTGTTCATCATATTACTTGGAATATGGTATACTCAGTGTTCATCATATTACTTGGAATACTGGGTATATGGTGTTTTCATTTCATTTACTCAGTGTTCATCATATTACTTGGAATACTGGGTATATGATGTTTTCGTTTCATCTACTCAGTGTTCATCATATTACTTGGAATACTGGGTATATGATGTTTTCATTTCATTTACTCAGTGTTCATCATATTACTTGGAATACTGGGTATATGATGTTTTCGTTTCATCTACTCAGTGTTCATCATTTTACTTGGAATACTGGGTATATGATGTTTTCATTTCATTTACTCAGTGTTCATCATATTACTTAGAATACTGGGTATATGATGTTTTCATTTCATCTACTCAGTGTTCATCATATTACTTTGAATACTGGGTATATGATGTTGTCTTTTAATTTACTCAGTGTTCATCATATTACTTGGAATACTGGGCATATGATGTTTTCGTTTCATTTACTCAGCGTTCATCATATTACTTGGAATACTGGGTATATGATGTTTTCGTTTAATTTACTCAGTGTTCAAAAGAGTTAATAAGGCTGGGAAATAATCGAACATGATTTAGATATAAAGCAGGAAAAAAACGCCAAGATGAAAGATACCACGAAAGTTAAGATGGGAAAGATTGTTTTAATTTACTATATAAATATCTAGATCATTCTAGACAAATACTGCCTCATATCCTACTGTATAATTATAAGAGTATTGATAAACTACTCGACTACAATAAATAGTTGAATGAGCTTGAGGGAAACTGTTTGAGTCATCCGATTCAAACCACCAACTACTATTACATTAATAGACACTATTTACACAAGTAAAACCCCAAATAATTTTACACCTATTCAAGGGTAAAGTGAAAATGAAATCTGTAGGTGTAGTAAAAAAAGAATTTGTCATTAATCGAGTATTTAAGATGGTTACGCCCACACATCTTTTTTTATTTAAAGGGATTGTAAAGAAGTTTTCTAAATTTGGTATGTGTGTATCGGGGACACTGATAGAATTTGTGACATTTTAATTTTTTAGTCTGTGGTTCCCGTTATTCTTCTTTTTAACTGCGTGTTTGATGACGTCACTATTCGGAAAATATGCATTATCATTTGAGGGCTTAGCGATTAGTGACACAGAAACATAAACGCTTAGTTTTAGTTGCATTGCAGAAACTGCAGACATGCGACTGAAAATTAGAATGGTGCAAATTGATGCTATCAGTGTCCGCAATACACATAAAAATTTTAGAAAATCTCTTTACAATCTCTTTAAATTCAGACATTTTGTATGAGTAATTATTATAAAATTACTCTGCATATTAAACAAATTTAATGTAATGCAATTATTTTTTTTCGTGGACACCAAATTTCTTTATTACCAGATTAATATTCTCCATTAATATGCAAAGCTTTGTTTGCTAATCCCTTTAGATCTATAACACATTAATAATATCTCAAGACAATGACAGTACTTCTATTATTTATTTCATTGGGACATAATTCAG
>NW_008707330.1:0-1227 GCF_000327385.1 Lottia gigantea
CTTATATATTTTGATCATTGAAATAGCAGCTATTTAACTCAGTTTCTTAATAACTTTAAGGGATTGTAAAGATAATTTTTTGAATTTTGTATGTGTATCAGGGACACTAACAACATTCCAATTTTTAGTCAGTGGTTCCTGCAATTCCACAAAAAATAAATGTTTCATGATTTGACTAATTGCAAAATGTGCTTGTATCACATAAGAACCTTCACAATTAGTGATGTCATCAAACACTTAGTTTTATTGAAATGGTGCAAATTGATGTTATCAGCGTCCCTGAAACACATAAAAAATTTAGAAATGGTGTGATAAGTGATACTGGTCATATAACATACTCTTTGTGGTTTGTGAATCAACTATAATAATAAAATTTATTTCAGTCTGGTGTTAAAAGAACTCTATTATTTGTTAGCTGATTATTATTTCAAAAACAAGGAAACTTCGTAAGTTATCATGCTTTTAAAACTTCAAATATATTTAATGATGAGTACTTGTGAATTGATGATGAAAAATTTGATTAAAAAAAAAGAAGAATAATAACTAAAGCAAAGATATGTTTATTATCATCAAACCAAAATTTCATTAATGTTTTTATATTTCAGGAAAGCTATCCGATTTTATCAATGTGATTTGTGTGTAAATCCAAAGAGATTAGATTCTTGGGCTGGAACAGCTTTAGCTAGGATGAGTCAACTAGAACAAAAGCTGAATTCGGTAAATTTCCTGTTTTCCTGTTTTTAATATCAAAATAGGATTAAGGGAAACATTCATTCATGAATTGTATGACTCCAATATATTTTGTTTTGAGATATACATAAGCTACCCAATATATTTTTGTCTGAAGTATATACACTAGCTACCCAATATATTTTTGTCTGAAGTATATACACTAGATACCCAACATATTTGTTTTGGGATACACACACACATATAATGTTGATGATTTGCAAGATTTGTGATAAATAGTGTTTGTAGAATCCGTACGTTAAACCATAAAACTATATATAGTATATATTATAGTTCTATCCAACACGTTGACCTTATATTGTGATAAAGCATATTTTACGATTAGTTACGTCATCAGCACTTAGTTTTAGTGGAATTGCAGAAACCACAGACGTCTTATTGAAAATTGGACTGATGCAAATCGATACTATAAGTCACATATACATATAAATCACCATAGCCTGATTGATCAGTCAGGCAGGCCTATTTGTACTGAAT
>NW_008707331.1:0-1228 GCF_000327385.1 Lottia gigantea
ATAAGAAGACGAGAAAACAATATTTACAATCTCCGACTACTTTTAGTTTCGCATTACGTCACTACACTATCAGAATCTATAGTCTGTACAGATAAGCTAACAACAGTCAGCGCCGCTTGTCGTCATAATTTCAATGCACACAATTATGAAGACAGGTGGACAGGCTTGGTTTCTGAGGTATAGGGATCATTAACCTATAAATGAGTTACATGATAGTTGTTACTTAAAAAGACATTCCGCTTTTTGCAGGTTGAAAATGTTTTTGCTCAAAAACCAAATCTATAGAAATGTATCCCATAACGTATGTGGGGGCCGTCGTAGACCAAGTGACGCACCAACACATCATCGACGTATCAGCATAGTTAATGCTAAGACCAAACGTACCGGTAAAATATTTAATCAAGAAAATGTTCACAAGCACAGTTCAGTACAATCAATATATGTTTTCATAATACTCATTTCAGCAATACATTGTTCTTCAACATATTTCAGTATGTAGGCCTATTATGTATTTTTATTAAACACATGTCAACTCAATAAGTATCGACGTAACAACGAAAGGAGTACCACCAAAGGGTCATTCTAAAGTTATCGACGTAACAACGAACATAGTACCACCAAAGGGTCATTCCAGCATATTAGGAAGTTTCAGCATACATAAACCATATCCCATTTACTAATAAACAAGTATCCACATAATTACATAGTTCCCTAAGGAATACACATTCAATGGTTGAACATAAGTTGAATGTCTTAACTTGAACTGAATGTCCTTACTTGAATTGAATGGTTTTGCTACAAAATATAAAAATGACAATCATAAGACACAACTCACAATTATAAGAATCCACAGGTATTCGTAGCAAAATACAGAATCTGAACTAACATATACCAATTTGCAAAATGTCAACACTAATAGACAGTCTTAACTTCTGGCAACAATATACACATGATAACATAATGAAATTGTAACCTTATCTTAAAATTAATAGTTCTTACAGACAACTTAGACTTCAGAAATTCAAGCAATGCACGTGGTAATGAAACGGATGCCTTTGGACTACTGTCAGTAAAATTGAAAATTCCTTTGAAGTACATTTGAGAGCAAATTCTCAATAATTACACATGGCATCCAACAGAAAATGTCTACAGAACATAATTAAAGAATTCCTTATTAGAATATACATAAATAAATTGAAAACTTACAACTTGTGAGGAACTATGGTCG
>NW_008707332.1:0-156650 GCF_000327385.1 Lottia gigantea
TTTTGGTCTTCACCCCAGCCATTACTATAAGACTCTATAGGCGGACCGCCGACCCCCACCCCCTCACTAAAATGGCCAGAACTTCGCCAATTTTGGTCCCAGAGGTATAATTTTTATTGCAAACGAAAGTTTAACATGTCTGCTATCTATTTCAGTCGAAAACAGAAATTCGGATTTTTGAAAATGTTTGGAGAAATACGACTTTGAAGTTTCACCCAAAATTCCGAGAGGAAAATCGCATATTTCTTGGTTTGGGGAAAAAGTTTGAGACCAAAAGTGCTGTAACTGGCAGAGATTCCAAGATAGGAAGCTGAAATTTGGAACACAGCAACTTCAGATGGGTGTGTACCTTCAGTGCAAATTTCAACTTTATATCTCTGATAGTTTTCGGATGGCAGCCTGTTAAAGTTTTGGTCTTCACCCCAGCCATTACTATAAGACTCTATAGGCGGACCGCCGACCCCCACCCCCTCACTAAAATGGCCAGAACTTCGCCAATTTTGGTCCCAGAGGTATAATTTTTATTGCAAACGAAAGTTTAACATGTCTGCTATCTATTTCAGTCGAAAACAGAAATTCGGATTTTTGAAAATGTTTGGAGAAATACGACTTTGAAGTTTCACCCAAAATTCCGAGAGGAAAATCGCATATTTCTTGGTTTGGGGAAAAAGTTTGAGACCAAAAGTGCTGTAACTGGCAGAGATTCCAAGATAGGAAGCTGAAATTTGGAACACAGCAACTTCAGATGGGTGTGTACCTTCAGTGCAAATTTCAACTTTATATCTTTTTTTTTTTTTTTTTTTTTTTTTTTTTTTTTTTTTTGTCCTTTGTAGGTCGGAACATGGATAATTTCCCATTACCTTAACATTGGAATACGTCATCAGGCCCCATCACCTGATTATATTTTACATAGGTTTGTTAAGCGCCCAGTAAAATGGATAACCAGCAATAATCTGTTTATTGACTAGTAATTATGAAGTGTGTCATGTTATGTGCAACATTGTTCGAATATTCGTGTGAATCAGTCAATATTATCGTGCCCTCGCGCCACATGGATTAGTTGCATATAATATGGTGGTGAATAATTAAAGTGGCTATGATTTCGGAACTCAATTGCATGAATAGTTGCTTTCGAAACTTAATCCTTTGGCCGGTAGACTAATTCGAAACCATACTTATGACAAACACTGTATTCTATGTTCATCTTTCTCAAGGGAGAACTCTATTTGAACCATTAAACTGCAACGTGAAAAACATCAAAATATAATGTGCCACCATGTTATTACAACACGCCAAGCCACCTAATAAAAGAATACGAACTAGTTGTCATAATTATGTGTTGTTATGACTATTATTTTCTAATAATGTTGCCTGTTTTATAATTGGCCTATTTCTTACTATTTCTTAAATAATTTGTATGTATTATATACTATAATAATAGTAAATACGGTACATTTAATTAACTTATACTTCTTAGATAAACATAAGAGTTTTTTTTTCAATATTGCATAGTTTTAGGATAAATAGTTCAGGATTTATCGGATTGTTGAATAGATATGACACTGGGAAATGAAATGAAATGAATGGAGTTTTACGTCCTACTTTTCTGCACCATGTGGGCTAATGAAGACGGGCAACGCCATGTAGGGTGCAATGGGGGAAATTTTTGCCAGGACAGCGGCATTAGCCTGCTCTTTTTCGATTTCCAATGTCGATGGATCTTTAACGTGCACAGCCTGTAGCACACGGGGCCTCGGTTTATTGTCCAATCCGAACGACTAGACGCTTTTTCCTTGCCAGCCCCTCGTACCTGCATCACTGACAAGCGGAAACCGGGTTGAAAAATCCGAAGGTATTATCTCGACCTACGCCGGGATTGAATTACCCTGGACCTTCAGGTTAGCGTGCAAGCGTCTAACTCACTTAGCCACCGCGGCTCCCTATTACACTGGGTAGAGTAGGTCCAAAGATGACTACAATCGTTTTACATGCAAAGCGTTCTGATATGTGTAATTCTTTTTATCAACGCTTAGCTAAATATTCCTTCAAAATATCCTTGAGAGTACCACGAAGTTGATTTTCAGTCATTGCCATTGACTGATCGAGTAAATAGTTAGTTCACAAAGAACTGTGAACCAGTTCAGTGGCTGTGGGGCATTTCTAACCTTCCGTATGTCACGTGATGTAAAATGGCTGTTTTGTAATCGCTACGTTGAAGGTTGTTTTGAGAATATTGATGGTAAATTATGACTTTACCATACAATTTCTCACAAATTACTCCGACAGTCTACATCATAAACATGTTTACTTCAATTAAAAATAAATTTGCATCGGTAAGTATCTTCTGTTTTATCTTTATCAGAGATAGAAGTTACATCTTAGCCGTCCTCCTTTTCTTCATTTCACTTCTGTTTCACTGCATTCAATCGTATCGTTCGTTATTACATTATTATACAAATTGTAGCCAAATCACAGGGATTTTATTAGTATGTTTTTTCAGATCAATTTGTTAGTCGGCTAAGTCTTATTTTAAAGTTAGTAGGTCTAAATAATGTAGATCTCCTCTCTGAATTGAATATTTTCTCTCCTTTCTCAAAATAGAATTTTCAAATACACAGCCATGCCATTTGTCTTAAAATGTCTTTGGGTCCTTAGAAATCCATAGAAATATATAGTTTTGCATTTAGAATAATTTCCAAGAAAAATTTAAAAAGAAAAAGAGTTTACTGTAAGTTCTTACTTTTTGGACTGAAAATTCCCCCTGTAAACTCAATGTTAAGCCTACAAATCATAACTTTTCCTGTTGGTATTTTCATCAATCCAAAGGCAACTGATTGCTAAAATTCAATTCAGAAACAAGTGTAGTCAGAGAGTAATAACATAACATTTAAATCGTGGGTGACTGCTTGAAACCTCGTATATGCCATATTTGGTCATTTTGACTTTTTGGTACCGTTCGAAAGCTCGTAAAAGCGCGGATCTTGTGAACAAATCCTCGTATTCTTAATCGAGTTTTTGGTTCAATAGGTCGGTGATCTCGAATTGTTATACGAGGTTTATATTTTCCAAGAATGAAAACCACGTATAGCGGTAAAAAAAATAATCAAAAAGATTTTAACAAAATACGCGTACCGGTACAAATAGTTTTTTGCGAGAAAAAGTAATTCCGCGTCAGATATCGTTTTACGAGGTTTCAAGCGGTCACCCACGAAATTCACATTATTAAGTTTATTAAGATACTGGTTTACTATATTCTATTAAGCTTAGACGAAGTTAGTACGTAAAATGTTCTTCTGTCTGTTTTGGTGAATGTTTTTAATTATGTTTTTACAGTGTTAGAATACCTGATATGTGTTAGAATGATCAAGTCTAAATAGAACTTGAAGTTCATTATGTTTGGAAATAAATGGAAGAAATGGTTGCAGATTTGTAAGCCACAAGATTCTCCACCCAGAAATAATGTTTTTGTTGAAGTTCTGGTATTAAATGTAATGGTGAGACGAAGATTGACAAAGAAAGATGTACTACATATCTCTATTGGTAGTTTACTACTTTTAGTTACAGCTTTTATATTGACATATGGTGTTATTTTACATCAGGTGGATAGAAAAATACATCTAGCCTCTACTAAATATCAAGGCACCGACAAATCTTTGGTTGATACTGAAGGTCGTCATACTAAACGTGTCAAATTCAAATTCAAGCCAAGAGTAAATTCTGATGCTGTTGAAATTGGAGCCTCTCCCAAACGTATTACAATTTGGAAACCATCAGACTTTTTAGGAAAAGCATCCGATATGCCAAGATGTGTGACAAATTCCAAATTTTTAGTTGTAATTACCTCAGCTCCTACTCATTCAGACCGTAGGTCAGCCATTAGAAAGACTTGGTGCAATCCTTATGCTTCAGAACATTCTCAAGATTCCTGGCAGTGTGTGTTTTTGATTGGAAGTGTTGAGGGTGACATAATTTCTAGAAAAGTTAAGAAAGAGATGTCAGTTTATCGGGATATTTTACTTGGCAGCTATATAGACTCTTACAGAAACCTCACTTATAAAGTTCTAAATGCATTCTCTTGGAGTAAAACCTACTGTCCTATTAATTTTGTTTTAAAAACAGATGATGATTGTTTTGTGAATACAAAACTTCTTTATCAATTTTTGATAACTTATAATGACAAGACTACAGACTTGTATGCTGGTAATATATTTATGGAAGATTCCAATCGACCTGTGATTCGTAATGAATTGAATAAATGGCATGTAGCAGAAGACACATATTCTCGGGAAAGTTATCCACCGTATGCTAGTGGAACTGGCTATATTTTGTCTCAAGATGTTGTTGGTAGAGTAGTAGATGAAAGTGTGTATCATAAACCTATACCAATAGAAGATGCCTATACCGGTATATTGGTGAATTCTCTAGGAATTGAACCTGTACAAAGTGCTCGTTTTATGACATTTAGCTCAGGCTTAACTTTATGTAATTATTTGTATCTCTTTGTGTCTCATAATGTCAAGGCAAATCAACAGTTTGAGATGCATAATAATATGATGATGGCACATTCAAAATGTCATAATGATGAAGAGGTCACCTCTTGGTTTTAGGTGAGTAAATTTCATTATATTTATATATGAACCACTTAAACGACAAGTATCTGACTTTTGTTTCAGAAATTATGTAACAAAAATATACAAAAATATTACGGAACTTAAGAATTAAAATCCTTATACCGTTTAAAGCCTATACAAAATATTCCTAGGAGAAATTGATGTGTATGTCTAAAAGTCCAAAAATGACCAAGATCGATGAGGTAAGGTTCTCGAAGTGTCATTTCCATTTAAGTTCAAAATGTTATTTATTTCAGATAGAATAGATATATTAAGTGGTTGTGACGGTTATTGTAGAAAGTATTGTTGAAGATTTTTGAGATTTTATTAGATTTTGAGATTCAGGTGTCATTCCTTATTATTTTTGTGACATAATTGCTTGAGTATTAATTTATCATGCTATATAACTGTATATAAAAGATTATGTGTAACCAGTAGTTCATTGGATTATAGCTGGATTTATTGAGGGTCTATGAGTCGGATGAATAAAACCTTTGATCAAGAACAATATTCTGTGCACTTCCACAAATCATAATTGGTATCAAGTGTATTACTCTGTAGATCAAGGGTTAGGCATCATCATCAGACTCAGAAACTCTTACATGATTCAAGATGAGAACTCAACAACGATTTATGCTATATTTAACAAAAACATTTATAATATTGTCAGGGAAAATCATTCATGAATCAAATAATGTGAGTTAACACAGATTTATGATGAACTTAATCATTTCAAGTATCCAGAGAATGAAAGTCTGATATTAAAATTAAACCATCCATAAAAGAATACTGGAAGCAGTTTTCATTTGTGCTAAAGAGAGTGGAATTATGACAAAATCAATCTCACTTTATACCCTCTTTGCGTTGTCAGTATGTTCTTCACTGAATTCAATTTCTATAACATACTAACATACAAAATTAATAGGCAATAAGTTGTTTTGAATCATTGATTTGGTTTGATGTGTCTTAAAATGTTGAATTTTGATATCTTCACATGTTGACTTTTGAATTAAATTATTAAAAAAAAGAAAGGAATCAAGCAGATCCAAAAATATGAAGTTTATTCAAAATATTGATGTCCTAAATTTAGGTTTGATGAAAGGTTCCTTCCGGAGGTTGTTCTCAGAAACTAAAACTTAAGAAATCAGGTTGATTGTATGATGGGTTAGGGTACAAGTCAGATGGAAAAATTTTATTAGCAAATTATTACAAAAATTTCAGTACTGTAAGCTTACAGTAGTAGACTTTGAATGATCAATCTTATCAATTACGTTAGTTTGTTAAAGTTATAAGAAAGTTTTAAATTTGAATTTTGCAAATCAAAAAAAATATCGCTTTGCAAAAGGCATCATTTTGACGTGCAGATATGTGACCTGTGATGTGATACCACTTAAATTGATACTGCATCTGTCTTATATATAAGTTTTGATGTTTCTGGTAACAACCTACAGAATTATTGATATTCGAATTTGTTGCAATTTATAGACCATTGCTAGTGCCTTATATTATTATTGATGTTATTATTTAGTTTTTTTTATTATTTACTATATTTTGTATTAGTAGTGCTAATTTTGTTAAGTTTGCAGTGAAATGAAAGGTATTAGATTAATATCCATTCCTCTCTGTAAATATTGAATTAATTCTGTATAATTGAACTATAAATGAATTTTTGTAAGGAATTAAATTGGCCACAACACTCCTATTTAAAGAATAAGCTTATCAGATCATGCAGAAGCATAACGTAAACTGTAAATGTTTAGTTAATGTTTGTGGCCATTTTATTTGTTCAGATTCTTGTACTTCTTATATGAGAACAGAGTTTTTTTGTTTGCTCTGTACTATTATTTTTCTGTTCTTCTCTCTGCACTGTCATTCTGTCAAGGATAGTGTGATTACAAAAAGAACATGGTGCAATACACCAACAGAGAATTGGATGAACAGATTTTTGATATAGATAATTATTTTGGAGTGTATGTTGTACTTGGTATGTGAGAGGTTGTGGTTAATGGTGATGGAAATTTTAACATTGCACTGGTAAAAGAAATTTATGCCCATCTTGGAATGATAAAAAGAGGTAGCAGTCAATTTTGTAATGAAACTATGCCTTTACTAGTGCTAGAAAATATTTATAAAAAAGACAAAACTGAGTCACCAGTGTTTTAAACTAATTTAAATATTAGCATATTCTATGCATGCATTGTCATGTATTTAGAATTTATTTATCAATTAGTGCTATTGTTGAAGTGATGAGATTCTTTGTAGTTTCTGAGTATAAACTTGACATATTCAAATTGAATTATTGTAAAATATGTGACATTTAAATTCAATAATATATAAACGAAATCTCATAAGACAACCACCGGTGAAAAATTCATTAAAATTTATAGCTCATTTCATATCTAGTTTGAATCTCAAAGATGTTTAAAGTAACTCATAATCTCTAACACCTATTTGTAGTTATTTGAATATATTTTAAAAATCCTTATCCTTATTTTACACATCCTTATACTTTGAAATGAACCAGAATAAAAAAGTTTATTGTGAGGTTCTATAGAATCGGTTACAGCGTTGGTGCTTTACATGACGTCATTTGCTTGGTAACATCAAGTGAATGGTGACTGTTGGTTCAATTCTTGATCGGCGTGTGATTGTCCGATGACCTGTTAATGGGTACGGATAATTCGTGAAAGATCAATGCCAAGGACCAGCTGGTAGAAAGGATCCTTAACTGTGTGAACCTAAGTTGTTATCCTTATAAAATATAGTTGTTTCTTTCTTTTTTTCTTTCTTTTATTAATTTTCATCATTTTTAAATGCATGAAGAATTGTTTCAAAATAAAAGGATACACATGAACGTATGTGCTTTACTGACTTTTAAGACTGTTGATATTAACTTTTTTCCTACTGTTGAACTTTCAGGCTGTTACATTTTCACATGCACATATCACTGATAGGATGTGTGATAACTGTATGTTATAATGGTAAATGACAAAAATTCTTTTTCAATATTGACTATTAATTTGCGGGCACACGAACGGCCTTGGTGGGCGATTTTTGTCGGCAACTCGTATCATGTTGCCAACAGGATTTATAATATCAAACAAATAGTGGAAAACTGACTGGAGATTTTTGTCTCCTTTTATGCCCCAGACTCTAGTCTGAGTAAAAATTCGTCGATCAAGACCTTTCATGTTGCCGCATTTTTTAAGTGTTATAGATTTCATATATATATATATAAGACTAACAGATGGTCTCTTCTGTCATATTGATTGACATACATTCCTATAATTATAATACAGGTCAATCTTCTCAATTTCTAAATGATTTTTTACCTATTACACATAATATTTATCTTGATATCATGCTGTTATGATTCTATAAGCCAAAATTTTTGTCAGAATGATACAAAATGTTGCTTGAGAATAATAATGCTAATTTGAATGTATGAAAAATACTTAATATTTTATCAATTTTAAGAATAGTTAATACTGTGAATATTCATGATAGGAAATCAATTTTTTTTTAAGTAAAAAGTAAATTCTATGTGAAAGAAGGAAATAAATATTATCTATATGAAAAAATAAGACAAAATGTCATAAAAAAAAGTATCTTCTCAATGACTACAACTTTTCATGACTTAACATTCCCATTTATATGAACATTAATTCTATATGAGAATGTATTGTAAATTTTATTTATAGTTAAATAAGAGCTTAAAGATGGGTTCCCTTATTTTCATTTATGAAAATGAAAATGCTAATACTTATATGAACAGAAAATGGAGGTGTTTTAATAACTTGCAAAATACCATATCCATAATACATAATTAACTGAATTAGAAGAGAACTATGAGTAGAATTCCAATGAGTGACCGATCAAGAAAGGTCAAAAAGTCTTTTTTGGGCATTTATGATTGGTTAAAACTCTTAATTATATGCAATAAGAACATAATAATTTGATTACAAATATATAATATTTCATTAGAAGTTCCAATTAGTCAAATCGTTTGCTTACTTTGACACTAAAAAAATAAGGAAACCCATCTTTAAATAGGAGCTTACTTTTCCTTTTATTTTATGTGTAATGTTAGATTTAAGGCCATAGGAATATAGGAATATAGCTCAAATGAAATTTCTGCGCATAGTCTGAAACATTGAGTGATAGAAGTTATACTAGTAAGCTTAATTGTTTGCAGAAATATTTTGTTGCATTAAGGGCATGTACAGCTTCTCTTTGATAAGATCTTCAGAAGGTCAAGCTATTACAAACTTCTTGACTGCAATTTTCACCTTTCTTGCTTCATGGAAGTTTATAAATGAAGCGATTTGATCAGATTGTACACTAGCGAATATAGTCGAACGACAGGAAGTTTGTGAACACAATGTAATAATGTTTGTAGTTTCTATGTTGAGGGCTATATTTGCTGGCATACAATCCAATCAAATCTCTGCATTCCATGATAGAAATAGTGGCTATTGTAGTCAAGGTGTAGTTAGCTCTTTCAAGAAAAACACTTAATTAAAATGTTGATATTTCAAATGAGATCTTATCTTTTGAATGTTTTTTGAGATAGTGATGAATTACAGTAACCATAGTCATAAGAAGTGAAAATTGGAATGGCTCAATTAGTGACCCCTTTTAATTGAAACGACTAATAAAGTTTTTTTTTTAAATTCATTTAGTTTAATTGTGAGATATTGCTGTGAATAAGATACTTTCAAACATCTGTTTTGTAAAATGAATGTGTGTGTATGTTTTAAATTGGTTTTATGAGTAGGTTTAATGAATTTACAGTGATTGAAATAATGGCCTTATTTGTAATTTAATTGATATATACTCATTAAGCCCACCTTTATTATAATTATTTAATTGTAGAATTAGCATATAAGTATAAAATAAGGATTAGGTTTAAGGCAATGTAATTGTTTATTTATGGAATTTTATTGTTAAAAAATCATACATGAATTTATCCCTGACTTTTCATAAAGTATTGCTAAATTTTGAAGATGAGCTAAGATTATAGTTCGATAGAAATTATGACTTTTGTCAACAAAACCTGCACCTGCCATGCATTAGACTTTTGTGGGCATTAATGCACATTACTGCAGGTTTCTTTGAAATATTCATATTTTTTGTAATGTTGTTTCTCCATTATTGTATGTTTAGTTCATGAAGTTAACAGTAATTTATTGTGTTTATATTTTTTAAAGATTTGATTTGTAAATCTTTGTGTGAATGAAGTGATAATAAAGTCATTATTTGAAAATTATATATTTGTGTTGCAAATACGTTTCATTGTCTATAATAATAAACACATGCACAAAACTCCTGAATAATATAATATGCCCTATGATCAACCCTTCATGTATGAAAAAGGAATGGAGAATACACATACAGTCGTTTTGGACACACGAATGTCGCTTGTTATTCTGGCCATTGTATGTATTCAAATGGCAATCTGCTTCATTTTCTAGCTGTTGAGGAAGGACACTGTACTTGTCAATAGATTTGTTGCTGTTGCAACTAATTTCTATCACTGTCACAGTGAAACAGACATTAAAATGAAATACAATTTCTAATAAAGAATAAGGTCAAAGTTCATTATTCATTGCTTTTAATTAAGTTTAGAATGAAGAAATTCAAAAATATAAACTTTCCTTTATCAATACAATTCGATAACCTGAAATACTGCATGAGATGAAATATTTAAGTTACATATTAGGATGAATTTAATGAGATAAATGATGGATAGTTCCGAGGGAAAAATATGCATAAAATCATGCCAAACAAAACGATATGTGCTTGTGTTCCTGGTGTCTTACATAGACCAGGAAAATACTTTGCCTTAATTGCAATGATTTTCAGGTGGAGAAAACAATCTTTCTGAATTTTTGTAGTAAGGCTCTTCAACTGTGATATTTTGTTCAAATCTGGTCATCTAATAAAATGAACAATCTAAATGAGTGTAAGAAAATTTTGAAAAGACTAAAGATTAATATTAGCTATAAGAGTAAAAAAATTATAGAATAAATTAGATCATGAATAATGAAATAATCATTACATAGAATTCAAAACCAAAAAATCCTATTAATTTCTTTCATTGAAAAGCTATTTAAGCAATTTTCATTGCATGATTCAATAATTTCTCTTGTTTGTTATGAAACATTTTAAAAATTAAAAATATCCAGTCGTCCTTATCATTTAATGTTCCATAAAACACAATTGACAGTTTACATTTATGTTTTGAATCCTACATGGATATGAATACATATGTTTTTGTTAATAATTGCTTGCTTGCTTGCTTGTTTGCTAATATTTAATTCAGCATAAATTACATCAGAAATAGTTCAAGAGATTTCAACTAAATTCAAGGTACATGTAATAGAATACTATGTAATGATAACAGTATGATAAATGATATGAATTATTATGATATGATGTATGTTATATAAACAGTATGAAAATATCACTCTTATAATACAATATACATGTATATATACACACATAATTAACAATTTATACAACAGCCTAGTACATTTCAACCAGTATTTACATTTTTACACTATCTTTTTAAAACACAGATACAAAGATGTTTCTTATGTTTATTTTCTGTTTACTTAACTCATACCATGATCTGACAGCATTCTTTAGTTTAACCAACTGATGGAATACAGTACTGAATATTATTGATTAAGATTTCTAAGAGTTCTTAGATACACCTTCCTCATGTCATGAGATCACCCTATGAACGAAGTAATCCATAGTAAATATACATGTCCAAAATAAATATCTTTATATGTATGTTATAAAATGTACTTTTTTATATATACCATAAAGTATACTAATTGTTGATAATGCTTAAGTTGCAAGAATACATCTAAAATGATAACATGCAATCCACACATTTAACAATAGTTACCATAAAGTTCTTACTAAGTGACTGGAGTTGGCTGCAAATTCTTGTCAATTGTAACAAATGGATCCACATAAGTTTTTGATTTTACCTATTTTATAACTTTATAACAGTAACAATACCAGTGGCTAGGCCCTATATTTCAAAATATCAATAGTCATATCTCAGCAGTGTGAAAATAAATACTGACTGAGGAAGTATAACAAGTCATTTATATCTTAACACCTATATCCTATACTTATCATATACTATTGCAATATCATTAATATTTATATAACTAATTCTTAAATCAATATGATATGAATTAACCTATTGTTACAGAACTGCATCCGCACTGAATAATGAAATTAAATGAATACCAAAATTATTTACAATTGATATTTCAAAACAAAAAATTCACCAAGCTGCTTGCATAATATTTCATTCGATAAATAGATGAGATAATTATTTGTAAGTTTCTTTAGTATAATCAGTGTATCACATTTCAACTAACTTGAATATAACAATAACAAATATTATTATAAAATATAAACTATGAACAAATATGGATTTTTAACTAATAATCTGTACCTTAACTTTAATCTGCTGCACAAACTTTATACAACTCTGTAATAATATCAATAAGGAAGTGAGACATTAAAGTTGAGTACTGCTATACAAATAAATAATTATCAATATTTATTTTGGCAAAATTATTGATACTTCTATTGTACAAGCAAGGAAAATAATATCATTTGTGTTAAAATCAAATCCAACCGAGGTAGTGTTGCCAAAAATATAAATTTCATTTGCTTTTACAAGAAGCTTTGTTCTTATTAACAAAAATATCAAATGGAAGGTTATATCAAAGTTAGGATTGTTGAGATATCCATAGATCTTAATTCTGTGTGGAATATGAAACTTCACCTTCACCTTAAAAATGAAGACTAATTTTTGAAAATAATTTTTATCATAGTTTACCAAAGAAGCTAAATTTAAAAAAAAAAAATCAGGAAAAATAGCACATGAATATTATTGTTACGTCCCACAAACAATGACAAAAACCTGCCAATTGCTTTTCAAGGGGAGAAAAATTTATTGTGAACCTAGGAAAAATATAATAACCACCCATTCAGACAACAAGAGGTATTATAGATTCTTGAAACCTTCAGTCACCCTGGAGTTAATAGAGAAAGAACAGTAGCTTAAATATAATATAAAGTTAGAAATAAGTATCAAATACCAGAACACTATATATGTGGTTGAGTATATGTGTATATAAGATAGGTTGTAAAAAGAAATTAATATCGTTTTGAGAAAAGCGAGAGTTATCCCTCATTAGCATCATCATAGCTTGATAATGAACTGGAAGGAGATACTGCTTGATCATCTATGGACATAAATGATTCACAAGAGCTACGTACACTTGGTAAATCTTTTAATTTATTGCAAATATTTGGACTTTCTTCTTTCTCGTTGATATCAGCTTGATCACAATTACGCTCCGTATATAACCCGTTTTTATTATTACTAGTTAACCATTCACAATCCACACTAGCAAACTTAGCTTGTCCAAACATCCTTCTTCTAGTAGCTAATTTACTGGATTTATTTAGTATTGGAGGAAGTTTCGGTTCATCACAATTTACATTATGGTTGTCCTCTTCATCTTCTTCCTTATCAGAATTTTCTAGAGCACTATACGACAGTTTTTGAGCCAGTGTTTCTGACAAACTTTCAGATAGTAAAGTACTTTTTGACCGTGAACGTAATATCAATTGATGATTGTTCCATTTAGCACTACCACAAAGTGATTCCATATGCAACTCTTCAGCTGCCTTCCGTAGTAAAACAGGTGAAGATGGTAAAGATTGACATTTTCTACTAGACCCTGATTTCTGTTTAAAAGTGAAGCTAGATTCGGGTGTGACTGGGGTACAAGGGGGAGTAAACATTGCAGTAGGAGATGGTAGGTCTTCTGAATGATCTTTAGGTGTATCAAACAGTTTCCTACCATCTTTATATTTGGTGGAAGATAAGAAAGGATTACTTTGAGCTGGTAAATAGAATTGATCAGCTTCACTCATAACTTGTCCTATTGAAAAGGCTGAAGTGAGGTCTTCTTGATCTAAAGCTTCTACATCACTTGAACTATCATTAGCTTGTAAAATATTATCTTCAGACTTCGACCTTTTACATCCATTTCTTTTATCTGAAACAAACATGATCCAGAAAGAAATTAGTAGCCCTTCATAATCTAATTTCCAGTTTCAGAGATCTTCTTCTAATTCTTAATTATCAGAAGAGCCATTATAGTTTATCCTTCAGAATTTTAATTATTTCTACTTATCTTCTGAACATTATTAGCCAATTACCAAGACTCCTTAAAACAAGCAGTATGAAGGGAATTTCACTACAACAAATTCTGCATGACCAATTGACCTCAAGCACATGGGCCATTTTATTGTATCTCTTTCAATAGACTTGACCTTTTACTATACTTCTGGCAGAAGGAAAGCATAGTTTCAAATGGATTAGCTTCCAGGTTGGTCAGCATGGCCTATTAAGCTAACCAGAGATAACACAGGAAAGGTAATACAAATCTTACATGGTGTTCTCCCCCTTTGATCAGTGATTTCATCGTTCAGGAGGTCATTCTGTAGAACTTTAAAAATCTTATCTAATGCCTCTTCAACTTCCTTCATTGCTGGTCTCTTTTTTGGATCAACCTATAAAGAGTTCAAATAAAAACCAAACTGGTCAAAACACTTAACAAAATATATTAGGTATTCATAATTAACAATTGAATATAGATCAATACAAAACAGAGCTTCACACAAAGTAACAGTTTAAAAGCTATTTTGACTAAATTTTGTCCTAAAAATTGTCTTAAAACATATGTTGAATAAAACATAAACATAAAAAAACATCTTCCCTGGTAAGGAAACATATGTGAGCAATTAGAAATTATAAATTTTTTTTTGCAACAGAACAATCAAGGGCCTTAACTTACCTAGAATGTATTTCTTCAACATGCGAAATTGAGACCTTTTGAACAAGTCAAGGACAATTAGACAGAAAATGTGCCAAAATTCAGATGAGTGTACTTACATGGCAGCATTTAAAAGCTAAATGAAGAAACTCTAATGGACTGTAAACAACCATTTCTGCTAAAGCCACATAATCTACACCAAAGTTCTACAGAGAAAATACTTTATGGATAAGATATTATTTCTAAAAGCAAAGATTACTGATCACCAAAGTTTTTTTCAGTACATAACCGGAAATTATAAGCAAATTCTATGTTGTCAAATATTCAAATTTGAGTAGTGCAATAAAAACCAAATAAACATACATTGTATTAGCTATGATGACTCTTCAAGTTGACAAAATCGAGTGATATAAGTCATACACATTGTACTGATGCTGAATTTCAATACTTTGGTATGGAGCTAAAAGTGTATCAGTTGAAGAATGACGAAATTTCTCCAAATTAATATAAAAATATTGAAACTTACTACAGTACGTGGTAATACATCTGGATCTGCATCAATTCTAGCTGTTATTTCACATAATATAATGCCAAATGAAAATACATCAGCCTAAATAAATAACAAACAAATATAATTATGTAAATTATAATAAAATATTTACCTCAAACTAATAGAAATAATGCAACACCATGTAGTGTACAATGAAGACATCATGCTATAACAGTACAGACACTTTTTCCATGTCAGCCCCTCTTACCTGCATCACTGACAGGAGGAAATCAGGTTGAAAAATCCGAGGGTATTATCTCGACCTATGCTGGGATTGAACCCTGGACCCTCAGGTTAGCGAGCAAGAGACTAACTCATTGAGCCACCATGGCTCCCTTTTGTAGTACAAAGAAACAAATACTTTAATATGAATCTCCAACAGGAGAAAATTGGTCATTAAGTCATAGACAAAAAAGCAAATATTGAATTCAAACTGGCCATGTGATATTGACTCTAAATGATTTCAAATACTATGGAAATTTAAAACTACCGTAAAACAAAAATGTCACATGACAATATCAAATGTAAACAGAACAGATCTGTATTAAATTTGTTATCAAATATCAATGAAAAATGAAATCTTTGCTTGTCTGAAGATTATTTTAAAATTGGTCTAAATTGAAACTTATTTCATCTAACCAAATAATACAAATTCTTCCAAAATTCTTGTCTAAATATTTGCTTTAACTCGATTCTAGAATTCCAAACTAAAATCAAGTTCCAATGTAGATTTAAAGGGACAGATGCATCATTCTTTTTGACCAATCATACGTTAGTCTCAGAAACAGGAGCTTTTTGGCTAAGCCAATCAGTTATAGTGTTCACAGCTCACCATTAAAATTTGATCCGTGTTTGTCATGAATTATCTGTGTTAGAATGTTAAAAGGACGACTCGTCTGGAAGTGGCAACAGTTTAATTGCCACATTGAATTGTCATAGAACATGAAGTCAGAATTGAAATCTGAAAGGTGAAATCGAGCTCTGTCATCTGGTAAATCACTGGCTCTAATTCTTACATAGATTCAAAATTCTCGTTAATCTGCTTTTGTTCAGTGTAAAAAGGTTTTGAAAATTATCAGACTTTATAATTAAAGATAAAATTTAATCAACGTCTAGAAAAATATCCTTAAATCAACATCCAATCACAATGTACTTGATAACTTTGCCAAGTTGAAATAGTTCACATGGTGAAAATTGGCTCACTTAAACTGTTGAACAATTTCTTTCACAAATATTCCAAATTCTTGTTTGACTACCTGCACACTAACTAACCTCCACAACAATGTCAAGTCCAGCTAGCTGATTATTTATCTACAGATTATTCGCTTCAAGTTTTATGTTTACCAATGGTTGAAAAAAAACTTCAGATAACTGTTTCAACTTTATTTTGAAATGAAGTAGCCAAATTTAATTTTCTCTTGCAGTTTAGACAGTTTTTGTTTTTATTTGTATAATAGCTCTAAACTAATATGTTCTGTTATAAATGTAAGCTCAATATGAGTGATATCTCCCTAAATATGCAAGGTATATGTTAATATATAAAGTGATTACTTTTTATAATAACAAAGTACATGTAATGTCAATGAAACTCTATAGAACTCTTTTAGATGAAGTGGGCCTCAACCTCCATTCTCAGACAGTTCTAGAATTGGTTAACACCGATTCCTGTTAAATTTATCTTTAACTTACCATTTCATTATAAAATTCACCACGTAAAACTTCAGGTGCCATCCAATAAGGAGAACCAACTATAGCTAATTTCTCATCAGTAGAACTATTAAAATTACATTAATAAAACATTAGTAACAAGTCTGTATTTTAGAATTCTAACCCTGTTTCCGGACTGCCTGGCCTGAAGATGGAATTATCAATCTAAAATCAGCAATCTGTTCTTGCCAGTTACATGTAGTTAAATTAAAGGGATTGTAAAGAGGTTTTCTAAATTTTTTATGTGTATCTGGGACACTGATAGCATCAATTTGCACCATTCCAGAAAAACTCTTTACAATCCCTTTTAATTTAATCGGATTTAAATGCAGTTCTAGTTTTTTCTGCAGGTTACTACACTCCATCTATGATCTGACCAATTTCTTAATTACCTTGGAATTTTAGCAGCTAAACCAAAATCTGCTACAATAGCTCTCATGACACCATCAGGTTCTATCTTGACTAATACATTCTAAATCGGAAAAAAAAAAATACATACTTCATTTACATAGCTAATAAACGAAGATGATTAACTACTCTCTTATCTTTCTGTGTAGTAATCAAATTTACACAGTATAAATATCTCACCAAAATAATACAATTTGGCAATAATATTCTGGCAAATACTGCCAACTTCTCTTTTATAGTTCTGACTGACTTTTATGAACTTGGCACAAAGTGGCTTCTATTCAATTTCCTTCCCCAAAATGATACTTGTAAGGTTTGTAGGTTGGTTTTTCTATATTACTAGTAATGGTATCAAAAGTAAGCTTCAAATTACATTATGACTATATCAAATTCTCTTCTAAAAACTGGATAAGATGAGGTTTTTCAAACAAAACACAGACTTCTGTGGGACATTTATTTCAACCATAACAGAAAATGGCCAAGTAGATGCAATAAATACTAACAGACATATTGACTCAGATCACAAAAATTGGGTCCGATTGCCAGATATTATTTCAGGAAGTGTATACACATGTATGTATGTGTTTACTACAATTACTAAAAGATATAAAAATCTCACCCTTGATGTTAAATCTCTATGTATAAAGCCTCTAGAATGTATATATTTTAATCCTCTAGCTATATCTAATGATAATTTAATACGCCACATCCATGGTAGTTCTTCTTCTTTATCTAACAACTGCCGTAAACATCCAGTACTTATGTACTAAAATAGAAAAAAAAACCAACATAAAATAAAGGTTCTATAAAGGCTTTTTTAGACGTTGATGTGGCATTGATTTAGGCGTTGATGTGAAAAAACTTTGCTACAAATAAAGAAATTCTTATCATTCAAGGGCATATTGACAAAAATAATGTTTGCAATCATTTCAAATATTTATGCAGAGCATCACAAAAAAGTCAATTAAAAACCCAAGGAAAATTTGGTGTCTAAAGAGAGAGTACTAGAAGAGTAAAATTGACACTGTACATGGTGTATTCTAATACTATAATCAATATGTATCTGACAAAACATAACAGATGTGATATGTCATAAAAAAAATGACTTTCTCTTCAAACTACAGCTTTTTTGTCTTAAATGGATTGTAAATGGGTTTTCTATATTTGTTGTGTATCAGGGCACTGATAGCATCAATTCCAAAAAAGAAGTGTAATCGCAAAATATTCAGGCCCTTCGCGATTAATCCAATAAATAAATATACCACACTAAATATGACAAGAAGTACTTTAATCACACTAGAAGTTATTATTATGAATATTTATGATTGATTGTTCATTATGATTATAAAGACTATTAATGTACTATGGAATAGTCTAACAATCTATTAATAACATCATTTCTTGGTCCACAATTTTGATTAAATACTGCTACATTTAATTACAGTATCTAATAGCATACACTTTTTAACCTAAGATATTTTCATTCTTGTTTTATAGCCTGGTATCTGTAGACACTTATACCTTCTATTTGCACCATTCCAATTGTTTCTTGTAGGAACCACTGACAATGGACAAGCAAAGGCAGTAAGGGCAAATATAATCCATAAGCATTCCTGATACACACAAACAGTCTAATATATCTTTTTTGAATACCTTATAAGAAACAATCAGTTCAAATTTTATCATTAGGGTTAAAATTCAGTGGTTGGGATAAACTGAATTACCACAAATATTTTTTCTAATTTCTCATGAAAAGAAGTTAAGGGGAAGTTAAAATGGTAAAAATACGATTATTACTTTTGGCATTCCATTTTTTGAGAAGGAATTTTGAAAAGGCTTGTAATTCAAAGTGGTTCCACCTATAAAGCTGTAATTTGGTGAAAAGATGTCTAATATATCTACATTGATGAGGTACAAATATTATGGCCATAGGTTTGTACCATATGAATTACGCTGAAATGAAAAGTGCCATCATTTTTTCTGGGCCACCTGATTAACTAAAAAGAATATTATCCACAAAGGAAAGGGCAATGAACCAAGAAAGCACTACATGAAATGCTTCACAGGAGAATTCTTAATTGACATAGTTAAGATCAAACATAATAAATGTTGACAAGGTAAAGCTGAAAGCATCCAAGTATACCACGTAAACATCTTTCTAAAAGATCCTGGTCAATGACCTGGTATAATTTAATAGAAGACAGGGCTAATTATATATTATGTGAGGATATAGAAATCATATAAGAGGGATATTAAGGAGTTTGTAAAGATGTCAACTATAGTAATTAAGCTAGGGTAAGTGATAGATTAAGTCTAACAGTAGTATACAATGATATATATATGTTGACGGGAGGTTATTTTCACCTTGACCTTTCTTCACAGATACCTGTACCAAAATACCAACATAAACAATTACATATCAACAGATTGACTAGTTGAGAGTAGTTTTACTGTTGATTTGGCAAATTACCATAATTCTAGCAACTTTCTCTTTCACTCTATGTCTAATTACAATAATAAAGTTTGTAGTTCAGTACATCTTATATATTTCATCCTTACACACAAATATCATTTCAATTGATACAAATTATCTGAAGAAGTATATAGTCCTTTTTGATTCAGCAGAACTGTTTGCAATTTAATATTTTTAAGATCAAATGTGACAAGGGTTTTAGTTTTATAATTCACTGGATCAGAAATATATTTTTAATGTTTTCTTTGACTAGATTTTCTATTTCAAAGATATAGATACAATTCGTTTTCCTGTATTTTTTTCTGGATTATCACATTAGGTTACTGTTTATGATTACATAATATAAGTTCTCATCTTCATTTATACTTGGAATAAAAAGTACTAAAATTAGGTGAAGACTTCGGTACTAGCAATAATCTATAAATTACAAAGATTTTAAAGATTACAGAAATATCCATTTGAGCTATTGTAAACATAAATATATCTATCTTTATTATGTAAGAATGATATTATTTCAACATCTTTACATCTGTCTATTAAACTATAGACTGTCAACAAGTACATAATATTAATTATGAATCATTATATACAGAATATATTATTGTCACTGTGCCCTAGGCTGGTCTAAGTATTGTATTACATTTGGAAGGATGACCTTGATATAATATCCTTCTTGTACAGTAACAGGGTCAATTATTCAGAGTTAAATCAAATACTAAACCATAGTTCTTAACCTATATATCTGAGGTTCCCACCTTTCTCAAGAAAAGATCCATTCCAAAAACAGATGTGAACCCTCAAAGTAAAACAAAGCTTCATGTTTTGCTGAATTTTAGGCTATTATAATAGGCATACATTGTTTTCATTGGCATTATAAATTATTGTTAAATATTTGACCACAAATTAGTGATAAATGTGATGTTTGCTTGTTTCGTAGTGACAATATTTGCATTGCTCTTTACCACCATTGTAGATTACATTCATTTCATAACCATAACAATTTTCAAAATGTTTTCAGACTAGTCTGTGACCCAAAGAAAAGTTATTTAACCCTTAGGTTGAGAACTCATTATATGACATACTAAACCCTGGTTTTTGACCTGAGATACTACTGATGTCTTTGGGTACCAGCAACCTTTCAGAAGGTGCTTGAAGAACTACTGAGAGAATTTTTAAAATGTACTACCATTAAACAAGCAATAGATAATTGAAACTTTCCAGAAGGATAAATTTTATGCTTTTTTGAAGGAGTATAAAAGCTGAAGGGTACAAGTACTCAACCAAGTTTTTTGGAACCGCTTAACATATGCTTTGAAATGAATCAAATTCAACTCATCTCTAGGAATGTCTTATAACATAACAAGACTGATTATGTGCAATGAGGCCACAGAGCGGTTTTGTTAACTAAAATCTCAAGTATTCCATAATTGGAAGAACTTTTAAAAGCCACACTTGAGAACCAGAGCTCCAAATAGTTCATAATGAAACACATTACACATTAAACTTAAATATCGTGAAATCCTATCAGTTATGGTGCCTACAAAGAATGTTGCAGATACTTGTATCAAGAACCTACATTAGACTGTCTTTAAAATCAAGAAATTCATTGTCATTACAGCACTTTGAGAATTTCTTAAAAAATTAGGAACCATTTCTCAAAAAAATCGAAGAAAATATTGAATGGTTCATTATGAAACATGCACATTCGTCATTCGATTGACTTCGATTTAAGATATGGAAAGTGCCTAATTGCAATGAGAAAAAAATTCTCAGAGACCTGTTACAAGTGATGTTTTTCAGCATTTAACCTTCTAGAACAGTGCTTCTCAACCTCTGTGAGATTATTCCTCCCCAAAAGAGTTCTTCCAAATCTATTCCTCCCGAAAATAAATTTCACTTGAAAAATATATTCAACAATTAACCATGAATGAACAAAAAAGAATACTCCACTTATCAAAATAGTTCAATGTGACCCTTGGATTTTTTGTTACTGGGGTGAATGATGTCAATTTCAGTCGTAGATCACTTTGCCTTCCATTTCCTCCCCCATCCAACTATTCCTTGCCGTTTTCCCCCTGGTCATCACCATGGTCTTCCAATTCCTTTCCTGTTGAGAAGCAATGTTCTGGAAAATATTCCAGTGCTGATCAAAATGTTCACCTCAAAAGCCAAAACTACAATGAAGGTCATAACATTTTGGTACAACATTTGATACAATGATGTAGGTATAAATGATTCAAAGGTAGTTTGAGCTTGTAAAGCAATCAGTAATTCAAAACAAATAACATTCCTTTCATATCTGAGGTGCATTGAAATCTTTTGACTTTATTTGAAAGCCTTGAAAGAAGAAACATCTTTGACCTTGCTTAATTTCAATTTCTATATGAAGGTCAACTTGACAGTAAGATGTATCCTTGAAATGTAAATGAATGGTGTAAATAAACCGTATTCATCTTAATAAAACAGTGATATGGGAGTAGATCTCTGACAATAATCAGCTTATGGCATACTAGATAAGATATATTGTAATTAACATCTTGGTATAAGAATTGAAGACATGTTTATCAGAAGAGACAATGTTTAAATACAGTTTGTTAATTACTTACTTAAAATATCACATTTAACTCTGAACTGAACTAATCTAAAGGAAATAACTCACAGTATTCTTAATGAAATGTGACCAGATGAAGAAATTTGACGAATAATCATGTCATGTCATATCAAATATTACTAGTATATGAAATATTACAAGAATACCTAGCTTAGTCATTTGCCATCTTGAACCATCCATGATAGCTACTAGTCCCCTTTTATATATGGCCGCTATTCGTACCTCGAGGGTACAAAAATGGGCATTAAAAAACACATGGCATATATCATTCTTCACAATCAAAATGGCTTCATGCTTTAAAAAAAACCCCTAAAACTAGTGCGCCTCATGTGTCCTATCTTATTCGTACCGTTGTAAGCAGCCATAGAGAACATGCAACATGCTGGTACAAATAGCCAGTGCGTTTGTATATACCTATTTGATTTTGTCAGCTTTTGGACTATGACATAAGGGTTACATGTCAATTCAATTCTGGAATAAGCATTTCACTTTCCAAATCAGCAAATGTTATAATATTTCATTCTGATTCAAGTACTGAAAGTCAGTCTGGCAAAAAAAAAACAGAACCTCAAAAGAGTTTCTACAGTAACAAGATCCAATGGAATACAAAGGACACATGCTACGTTGAGGATTTGCTATTTAAAGCTTTCTATGTCAGCCTCTTTAAAATTTGACATTTAACCCTAAAGGATTTGTTTATCACAAACTTTATGACCTAAGTATCTTGTAACTTATTCAAATTCAGCGTAAACTTTAATTATCCATGAACATAAATAGCATTGAGTAATGTGATCTGGTAGCTGATAGTATATCTTTCAGGGTTAACCCAATTCTACTATAGAAATAATGTTGATTTTGTATTCAGATTGATTACAGAGATTGGGCCGATTTTTTCTGTTGAAGAATGATCAAGGTTATCAGAAAACCATTTCATAATGTCTTTTCTTCAGATCAAAATAACTCCATTTAATCAAAGGACCATTCATATATTGCTTTAAAATCTTAAAAGGACAGATCCACTATTTTTTTTGGACAAATCAAACTTTATTTTCAGAATCAACCATTTTTTAGCCTAGCCAATCAGTAATATTGTTCACAGTTCACCATCACAATTTGAGCCTTCAAATGTATGTAGGTCCAGAAATATCCGTGTTTGAATGAAAGAATGATGACTGGTTAGCTGAACAAAACTTTAAGCGTGATTTTATTTTTGACCACCAAATGTCAATATCTAGATCCCTGGTTTCCAGCAAGGGTAGTGGTATTCTTTCAGGGTGCAGTAATGCACCTAATTTGATACCAGAGAAGCCTCCAAGGGATTATTTTTTTAATGTTTTGTTACATAATAACAATAATTACAATTTCTTTGTTGAATGTGTCAAAATGTCATACTTTTTGGTCCTGGTCTTAACCACAATGGCATCTTTGTAAGTCTTTTGTTTCTTCTGATGGACAAAAGGAACCAGGTATATAAAATATAAAGTTATGGGATGTCAAGAGTCAAAAAAGTTGAGAGCCAAGTTTCAAGAGAGGCACACAATATATCTAAATTTGTGTATGTATTATGCATTAGTTTTTTGTGACTATGATAAGTTTGTCTGTTGAATTTTACATACCGGTGCTGTATGTAGGTTATCATGTAATTTGTCTAAATGATTAGATAAACAGTGATGAGTAAGATCCAAATAAAAACATCTTATGGTTACTTTTATATTCACAGATATGATAACTAGCTCTGTAGAAATGTTTTATAGAATTGATTTTGTAGATATGAATTACATTGAATTAGGAAACCTCTTCGAGTGTCAAATAGTTTAATTGGAACCACATCGATCTAGAAAGGTTTGACTATCCTAGTTCATTTAAATATAATTACTTCTGCTTAATATTGTGTTCAGTTCAATGAAGACAAATCAACGGAATTTTTTTTTTAATGATGGGAACACAAAGAATTTTACTTCTCTTAAAGAAATGATTTCAGACATTTTTGAAAGTCAGGAAGTACCTTCAAAATAACATTGTTATAAATAACGTAAACAAAATAATCATTTAGACCAAACTTACAAATATATTTTTCAGGGAGGGGCCACAATTTTCTAAGAGGGAGAGAAGAGGCTGTGGGCCAGAAATTGGTTGAAATACTGGCTCACAGCTAGAGGGGGGCCAGGTGGTTCCAGCCCTTTTCCTCCCCCCCTTCCCACTCTCTTGCTGTGGGCCAGTTCTTCAACCAATTTCTGTAAGTGGTTGCCATACCATAAACAGATCACTCTAGAATGGCATGGAAATCTGTCTTGATAATTGGGACTCTGAGTTATTTACCAATCAGAAGAACCATTACAAGCTCTTTCATTTGAAAGAAAGATCAATCGTAGTCTCTGGATAAAAACTTTGTTGTCACACATGCTCGTTGTTAACATCATACGATACCATTTTATATCAAAAGGTCTTCCATAAAAATCTTCCAGATCTTAAAGATTCCAGTCAAACTATCTTTAATTCCACTTTTAGTTTTCTGTATATTAAAGAGATTGTAAAGAGGTTAAACTATAAGTATCACATTGATAAGTTTTCAAGAAAAAATTAAAAGGATTGATTGTAAAAGTGGTTTCTAAATTTGTATTGGGGACACTGATAGCATCAATTTGCACCATTCCAATATTCTTTCTGACATCAATGGTTTTGCAATTCCACTAAAACTAAGGCGTTTCATGTCACTAGAGGGGGGCTACTGAAAGCTACTCCTAATATCTATGAAGTTCCCCTCTTGTGTCAGTTTTAGTCAAAAAGATTAGAAACCTCTTTACAATCTCCTTTAATTGAGCCATTTTATACATGGTTTGACTGCTAGATCTTAGTGTGTTAATTCAATCAATTTTAATAGTAGGCTAGAGATAAAAGAATCAATTAATCATTTTCTTTTTTTCAAACATTTTTTTGTCACTGATCAATAGTCTGGGCATTCACATCAACTGTACCTTAACATATCAGACTGATATGTGGGTCATTGACCATCAATATATATTGGATTCTTATAGATACTTTATATATACATGTATTGATTAATCATTAGGTCCATTGACTATATACATCTATCTACCTATAGAAAAGTAAGAAAAGAGATCAATGAGATCCTGTCAATTAGAAATTAGGACACAAAACTCTACTTCATTTTGAACCTGATTATCAGATATAAAATGTAAATTTCCTTTCATTTTTAACAGGTCTATCAGAAATAAGATGTAAATTTCATTTCATTCTGAACCTGTCTATCTGGAATCATAAGTAAACTTAATTTCATTTTTAACAGGTCTATCAGAAATAAGATGTAAACTTCATTTTATTTTAAACCTAACAGATGGTTCTTGACCAACCAAGAAGAGATGAAGATGGAGGTGGTCTTTTCCAAATCATTTCTATTAGGAGGACAGTAAGATCATTTGCTTTTAAAACTTTAACCCTAAGAAGAACTGGAGCAAATGACACCATAAGATTCCAACTCTCCAACCTTTTGAGCAACAGTCTGTCCTCATGACATTTTCTCAAAGTGTAACTTGAAGTGCGAGTAGAGTAGTTTAAATGTGACATGTTATTATCTGATTGCAATAAGTATGAGCTTAAACATGTAGTTCTTCAATACAGAAAAGCAATTTGATGGATAGAGTTAAGTAATTAAATGGTCACGTTACTATTAAAGTTTAAGTAATGTTTATCATCTAGAAGAAGATTGACAACGTCTGTAAGCTTGATACATTGAAGATATCAGAAGGAATAATGACTGTTTTAATAGGAGATTATCAGGTTTAAAATACCAGTAAGGATGAGTTATATTTACTGAAATAACAAGATAATATACTCACCTCTGTTAGAGCATGTAATTGTCCTTCGTGAACACACACTCCCATAAATCTGAAAATATAATTAAATAGAATTACACAGGCAGACCAGGCTACTGTCTGGTTTAATAATGTAGATAATAGATCTATCTTATAATGATTGAGGAGTAGAAAATAATGAGAATTGGTACCAGTCCTTCACTCAAACTCAGAATTCTAACTAAGTGTAATTAAATGTTCAGCCTTTGACATTTTTGAAAGTCCAAAAACCAATGAAATTGTTTTGTCTACTGCATTCCAAATAGAGCTATTAAACCCCTTAGGATTTGGATATAAAGATTTGAAAGGATGTAGGCATCCAACCATTCTATAATGTAGGCATAAACAGACAGTACATCATTAGCTTTCTTGAAACTACAGTACTTGAACATAAAGTAGTTAGAACATCAAAAAACTAGTAAATGTCGAAAGTCATTGTCTACCTTTCATAGTATGTCATACAACAAAACAAACAATTTGTTAGCTTTCCGATAATTTACATTATTTTTACACTATCAAATACCAAGTTTCTCTTGAGATTCAGTATAATTGCTTCTAGTTTTTGTATGTGTATTGTGAATACTTATAGCCTCTATTTGCAACATTTGGATTTGAAGAAAATCATGATCAGATTATAAACAACACTACAGAAATATCATAGTTCATTTTGGGGGGAACCTATAAGCTTAAACGCCATGGTTCGCCATTGTCAGGGGTAGATTTGGGTCTGAATATCAGTAAAGAGTCTTCAGGAATACTTGAACTACATGAAAGTTGCATAATCCCTTTCATTAACATTCAAATGCAGATAATTCTGGACATACATGGATTTAAAGGCTCAAATATTAATGGTGAGCCGTGGAAACTATGGCGCCACTTCACTTATGTACCTCTTTATGATCTCAATTTTATAAAAAGGTACATAAGTGAAGTAGCACCCGAACGTTTCCCTTTGTGAGTATTGAAATGTAAACTTTATTTTAAATTGCTTACTTTAGAATATTAGGATGAGAGAGTCTATTCATTAACTGGACCTCACGTAACATATTAGATCTATTACTATCTAAAGTATTCATCTTTAATACCATAACTTGATCTGTAGTTCTATGTGTCACCTGAAATATATAAATATTCTGGGATTAGTGAGGTCATAGATCCTTTGTATCTAGAACAAAAATATTTTTACTACCGGAAAACAGCAAAAACAAATATATGTCCAATTCAGATCTTGAAAACACTTCAATTTACCTCACAAAACTTTAATTTTAACTGTACTCATTCGAGACAACTTAGGCACATACAAAATGGCTCCAAGAGAATTTGTTTTTGTTTTTTACCCGAGTTACAGATGTCCATTAAGAGTTCCATTTTAATGAGAGCCGATCTTTAACTTCACAGAGAAGTAAAATTATAAGTGGCATATCTCAAGGGTATATTACATATGAAGAATATAAGATAGAATCATTAGCTTCAGAATGAAATTTGAATATCTGTATAACTGTCTTGAATTAAAAAAATAAGTTTGTTTGAAGAGATCTTTCAATATTCTACTCCTACACAATATTTGAACACAATCAATCTATCACAGGTTAAAAAATTTCATATTCTTGAAATTACATAAGTAAGTAAGCTTACAGAATATGACAAGAATTTCTGTTATGTCAAGTTAACACTATCTATGTTAATATTGTCTATAAAAGAAACAGAATATCTATATTCTGGCACCTTCTTAAAAACTAATTTCATGCAGAATTAGGCTTCATGAACCACACTAAGACTAAAAGAGATTGTCAGAAGTTTTCAAAATTTTGTATGTGTATCCACCGATAGCAACAATTTGCACCATTCAAATTTTCAATCCTGAAATTCCACTTAAACTAAGCGTTTCACGACATTGCTTATCGCGAAGGGCCGACTATTTTTGCAATTAGTGATATCATAAAATGCTTCGTTTTAGTGAAATTGCAGTAGTGTATCACAGATGTCTGACTGAAATTTGGAATGGTGCAAATTGATGACATCAGTGTCCCTGATACACATACAAATATTAGAAGCCTCTTTTACAATCAATCCTTTTAATTTTTTCTTGAAAACTTATCAGTGTGAGACTTATATATTAATTAATAAATTAATACAGAATGTTGAGTACATAACCAGCCCTAATTAAAGGCCAGGGGATTGAAATCAGATAAGACAAGGTCAGTTTGACCAGTCAGGTGATTAAAAGACAAGAAATACTGCATAACACAGATCAATTAATCTATTTCTATCATCTTTTATTAACAATACCTTATTTACTTTCACTCAATATTGTCAAACTAAACACCTTCTCTTTATATAACTCAGACTTGACTAAATCAATTGATTATATAATTCTATATATAATTTCAAACTATTTCTGGCATATAAAATTCCTACCCCACACAGATTCTGTCTGTGGCAAATTGGATTGTCATTTGCTTGGCATTTAAGTTTTGTAGTTGCTCAAGTCCTCCCTTTCTTTTGCCCTTATCAGATAATCTAAAAAAAACCAAACCAACAACTACCATTCGATCAGAACGAATTTGGAAGAATGAAGAAGACCGAGTAATTCATGCGACACCATCCAGGGCCAAGTTTCACCGCCATGTCATTCAACCCGACCAGATCTCAAGAAGTATCAACAACCAAACCTCCTGTTGATTGCTCTGATGTCCTCTGAAATCAAACCATATAATCTAAGATAAGAAATATGTCTCCAATAGGCATATATGCAAAATTAGCAAAAAGGTTATGAAGTTTCATCAAGCACTCAAAAGTCAACAAATAAGTATCAGAAAAATTAAGATAGCATGTATATATGGTAATGTAACAGATGTACATGCTACTCTCTTCAATCTACTAAAGATGATGGCAAAGCTTTCTGCACTTCAGTGCAAAGAGTTCATGTAAAGAAAATAAAAACTGCGCATCAAATCCCATCTCTGTCAGTTTATCTTGACAGTTTGGCTACTTTTCATAAATCTTGATAGAAATAAACAGTAAAGTTTGGCCAGTATTGGTCAGTGTTATTTAAAAGAGTATTTGTTAAACTAGTCAAATATTAGTATATGAGTAAAGAGCCAGGCTAAATGCCATGGAAAGTGAAAAACATTGTAGAGATAACTATACAGAATCTCTGTTTAAAGGGATTGTAATGTGGTTTTCTACATTTTGTACCGGTATGTGTATCGGGGACACTCATAGCATCAAATTCCAATTTTCCATCAGCTATTCCACTAAAACTAAGTGTCAGATGACATCATTAAACGTGAAGGGTCTGATGTGATATTAGTACATTTTTAGTGATAACTGACTTCATCAAACACTTTGTTTTTGTGGAATTGTAAGAATCACAAATGTCTGAATAGAAATAGGAATGGTGTAAATTGTTGCTATCAGTGTCTCCATAGAAAACCTCTTTACAATCCCTTTAACTGACTTTCTCTTTCAACAATTTTTTATTTTTTTTTTACTTTTTTCTTTTACCAGATAACTTTAATTGGCCATGAAATAAAATTTTTATCAAACTTTGATATAAATTGGCTAGGTTATTGATTATTCTCAGGATTATTTGGGTTGAGTGAGATTCAATTTAATTCACACCAAAAAGGACTCTCATTGGAAATTATTATGCTATATCTGTTAAAAATTTGTCTGAAAATACCTCAAGCTGCAAATTGCTAGGGACTGATTCAGCAATCCATCTTAACATTTCCTGAATGTACTCTAGTGTCCCCACTAATTTATGGTCTTTGCCTGTATCTAGTTGATTTGATTCCATTTCAAATCTGTGTATCAAACCATATTTAAAGAATAGCAGTGATGTGAAACAGGCTAATTCTAAACCTAATTTACCAATCTTTTGTCCCTGTACTACAAAATGGTTATAACTTGAAATGATCCATGATCCATATCAACTAGGGGTATTTATAATAAACAATTAAAATTTCCTCAAACATAAGCAAATTTGTCAATTATATTAAGAACAACATTGGCACATTGACATCAAAAAAGCCTTTATTCTAATCTAGTTTAGATAAACTAAGCAAAGCAAATATCAAAATATGATGTAAAAATGTTCATGGGCAGCAAAAGTTTAGGTTTTCTTTATGTGAAATGTTGTAGCCATAATGATATGTGTACAGTGTTATTGCTCAGTTATCTGAGATGGGGTAATAAATTTCAAGTCAATGGTCCTTTAAAGGACAAAGTGCCTTTAATATGTTAATTTGACTTATAAGACCATTTTTCAATGTATTTTAAACATAGAATCATTTAAGTGTTTAGCAAGTTGGTAAATCATAAACCAGTACCCTGTACTCCTTTAATAATTATGCTAATTAAAAACTAGTCTTAATCTACCATATCATGAAATCTAATCAAAAGAAGTCTTGTTTTTATAAATTTTGGCCCCATTCTGTGATTATTCTGGCATGATGTCCAAACAAAAGAAACCAAAAACACCAGAAAGCTGAGGACCTTGAAACTGTATCTGTATTACATAATTCTTAATGGTTTTCCAGCTGGTTTCTCTGTGACATGAAGTGTCAGTTTCTATCCTACAGATTAGTGGTGCAGAAAGTTTAACAAAGAAATAAAAAGAAGATGTACATATTGTACTTATAATAATACATCATGAAAATCTAGGCCAGATGATAATATTACATGTCAAGTACTTTTGCTATCATTTTGTTTCATCTTATCTTGAATATTTCCTGAAGTACTTCAACATTCAACCTTTTCAATCCTGTTATCAAGGAATCAATTTCAAGTATTGTTTCCATTTTAATGTGTTAAAGAGAAGACTTAGCAATAAGGAGCATAATATAGGCGTTTATAAGCCCTTCGTTTTAAAAAAAGGATTTGCAGAAAAGCTGATATTCTGATCTTGACTAACACATAAAAACACCCTATGAACAACTTACTGGCAATCACTAATTAGTGTTTAGGTGTGAAAAGCTAAATTAAGGTTTGAATAACGCTATTAAAGTAAGGTTTGGAAAAGCTATCAAATTATGTTATGAATGACTTAATTAAGGTTTGGAAAACGAAATCAAAGTAAGGTTTGGATAACATTAGTAAAGTAAGGTTTGGAAAACGCTATCAAATCAAGATTTGGAAAATGATATTAAATTAAAGTACCATATGGAAAACCTTATCAACTTGAGGTTTGGAAAACATTATAAATTAAAGTTTGGAAAACGCTATTATATTAAGGTTTGGAATAGGTTATTTAATTAAAGTTTGGAAAGCCTTATCAAAGTAAAGTTTGGAAAACGCTATCATATTAAGGTTTGGAATAGGTTATTTAATTAATGTTTGGATAGCTTTATCAAATTTAAGTTTGAAAAGCCTTATCAATTTAAGGTTAGGAAAATGCAATCAAGCCAGTTGAAATATTTGACAGAGGGCGTTAAGCTGAGATATTGTGTTATAAAAAACAAAATAAATAGAGTTAGAAGATATTATGAAGAGGCATGTGGTACTGTTATAATAATAACAACCAGATTGGTAGAAAGTATATTATTAGAAACAAGTGGGAGAAGATGAGTGAAAAATCTCAAGTCTGATCAAACTAGATAGGTCATTGAAACATTATATCATAAATAATACAGGATTTGTCCTCTATTTGTCTCACTACTCTAATGTCCTTTATCAATTTAGTTCAAATTTAATTTCTATCTTAAATAACTCAAGGTCATTATCAAATACCAGGGCAATATACAAGGGCAATAGTGGAGGATGGTTTATAAAGAAAAAATTGATCCAATTTATCCTCGCCTACCTTTCTGTTGTAAAAGACTTATTAAAAAGTGTACCGGGTATCAAAGAGTTTCTTCCAAATTTCATAAAGCAAATAGAAGGTGGATGACAATAACACAAATACATTTAGATTCCAAATCAAGGGGCTAGTGCAAGATTCTCAACTAATTATCGTGACAAAAGATAATCAGGAAGACCTTGCATATTTTTTGCATACATGCTGTCTTTGGCATCAATTTCTTAAGAGTCAACATAGCTAATATTGGATATTTTGTATTTAATAGGATAACATGCCGGTACTTATTTTTTTTATATTATAAAGCTGAGAAACTCATATTTAGTATGAAAAACTATTTCATAAGCATCCCTTTAATCTATGTTTACTTAAAACTGACAATCTAGATCACATTAACATTATCAATAAATAAACATCAAGTTGATATGAAACAATTATTAACCACACCTTATGATAACCTAGAAAATTAGCCAGGTAGAGATATTCAATTTTCATACTGTTTGAATCTGTATTTCAGTGGCACAATGCCAATCCTAACAAATTAAGCATAGTTGAGACATATCCTGGTTGTCGGCCATAACTTCCCTGATAATTATAGGTGAAAATAAGAAAAAAAAGGCCTACAATTTTCAGTTGTCACCAATTTAATTCCATGCATAAGCTTACCTATGAAAAAATATACAAAAAAACTAATGAGAATTGTAATACTATACCTTGTAAACTTCAGAAAAAAATCCACTTCCAATCTTCTCACAGACGAAATCGTCAAGCCTAGTAAGCGCTGAAACAGCATATCTTAAAGCTTCACAAGTGGACTGTGGCGGTAGGTGGCTTAACTCAGGAGATGCCTCTCTGGATTTCTGAAGGTAAGTATTTTCATAATCATCCGTCACACAATCAAAGTAACTTCGTGGACGAGGAGCATCCAATGTAACTGTTCTACTCCTCCTTAAAGGGTTTTGGGTATTCATGTTTATCAACACTTCTGCTGTCATGCCGATTGTGGCTTATCTTGTTCTCTTCTCATTCAGGTCTGGTAGGTTTTCTTTATAAGATGTCCTTGAATATCATTTTGTATATAATATTTGGTTAATAACCTCTAAAATGCATTAACCTTCAATTCTCCAATGATTTTTAGAATTTTCCTGTATATATGGTCTCTGATTCCAGATCGGTTAAATTCTCAGCATTGTATGCCTACCTTTACCTTATTATAGTTGAGATTTTTATAGTTGCTGATTTATTATTCATTTATATGATGGTCTGTTGTCTAAAAGTTGGTACACTGCCACCAAGGTCTACCTAACCTACTTTTCACCAATTAATGATTGATTATGCCTGCTTGGTACTTAACCATTCAGCACATTATTACATTTTGCAGGAAAATTGTGGAGCACAACACTAAAAACCACATTTTATCCTTAAAACCACAAATTTAAATTTAAATGAAAATCGCTATATACAAGTTTAAGTCACATGTTTGATATTACATTTTAACAAGTATCAAGGATACACAATTGCCACTTTCTCTGTCGAAACATTTTCCTGTATTGACAGTTGTTCCTGCCAAGTCTATTTACTTCTTACTTGCTTTGGCCCAATGATGAGTATTGTGCATTCTGGGTAATTTTTAGCGAAAAATGTAGGTCAATCTTCCGAAAAAAAAAATTCTTCGTTCTTTAATTTCCTAATGGTGTCTCCTTTGAATTTTTATCTGGACATGTGACAATCCCAATAATCTACGAGTTTAGTTTTGGAAAGTTGTCAATTTATACGTAGATCAATTAATAAAACAGTATCTCTCTTCCTTATTTCATTCGACATTTCGCGCACCTTGCAGATTCGAGGTCAAGGTCGCTTTGGAATGCTGGGAAATGTTGTTCAAAATGGCAGCTACCTCGAAAGGAACCCATGCCTTGCCAAATGAAGAAAAAAAGGAGATAGAAGATACCTTTAATGAAGAAATTGAGATAAAAGTTGAATCTTCCGAGAGTGAAATTAATGGTGCTTATGAAAATGTCGAAAACCAACACAGTTTCTCTAGTAAAAGTCAATTTAACCGAGGGCGAAAAATACTTATCAAAAGTGTGCCGCCGAATTCAAAAAGAGAGGTGAGATTTTATCGTTTTTGCTTAAGATAATTAAACTTTTTAAAGATTTCTTTTGTCTCTTGACCGACTGAGGATGCTTCAATGCTCCAATGTCTTCAATGAATTAGGTTATGAATTCAATATTACGATGAATTGTGAATGGATTTTTGGTACCGGTAATTTGATAGAATATTATGTTGGTCGTGTTCAGCCTACTCAACTGCCACTACTGGTACCTATGTTCAGCATTATTATTAACCCTTTGAACCCTGAGTGTAAATCAAACATAATGTAGGCCTACCCTAAACTCCAAGTAATATTTAAAAGAGTTTGTATGACGTTAACACATTACAGTGTGATGTCACTTAGTAACAGCCGGTTTACCTGCTGCCTTGGCCTTGGTATATATTGTGTAACTGTAAGTGTGTGGCCAGTAAACCGGCAAAGTTTTTCTGTGGCTGTACAGTAGGTTATGGTCTATTTTTTTGATTGTATGATGACTTTTTTTGAATGAATACTGACGATTTTATGACCATGCCACATATCAGTAAAGCTTTAGGGGTAGACAGCAGATGGTACCAAAATCTATTATTAGGCCTAGATCTATATTCCATTGATTTTTCAAAACACAATATTTGTGCACTTTCTAGGACCTGGAAGAAACATTGAAAGAGTTTGATGTTAAGGATATCTCATTGTATACCAATTCTAAACAAGGTTCGTACTTTCTTTTGCTTAGACACTGACAGTCAAGGTATCTAAGTAATTAATGTCTGACTGACCAAAGCTGATATAATACAAACTTTATCCATAGTCTAAAGGCAGTAGTCTTTAGTGGAGTGTAAATTTTTAAAGATAATCCAATTAATAACAGACACTTTTGAACTGACTTCTGTTTGACACAAGTTTACTCAATCAAATAATATAATAATATTAGTTATTATAGGAATATGAATAAGTAATTATCAATTAACAAATCACTTGATTGCTTTGAAATTTGTCATGGCTGTAGCTTTCTGGCGTAAGTATTTGTCTCAGGGACTATTACAGTCTCTGTTTGCGCTACTGCAAATTGTAAAGACTAATCTGTGACTTCACTACTATATTCAGCAATTTTGATTTGATAAATTCAAATAGAAGCTATTTAGTTTTCTTGATATATATTAAAAAAGCTAGAAAATTTATTTCTAATTCCATTAGGAGTCTCATTTCTTTTTAATAATTTTGTATTTCAGCCATCATAACCCTTGAAAATGATATGGATCCAGATATAGCTGATATTGTTGTCTCAAAGTTAAAAGATTCAAAAGTTGGAGACAATGAATTAGAATTGAGTATCTTGCCATATTCAAATATTTTGGTTATTGCTCATCTTCCGAAATCAATGACTGATGATGGATTTAGAGACTTAGTTTCCAAGTATAAATCTGTAGAGAAATGTACATTGGTTTGTTTTGAAGAGACAGGTAAGAAAACATTGAAATATTTAGCACTGTTTATTGTTATTTCACTTGCTTTGAAGTATAGGATAATCTTCAATCATTTCAAGAGATACATTTGCATTACTTGTTGATGTAATATGATTCCTACTCATCACATTTCATCATGAAAATCTAGTACCAAAAATTTTACTGTAACTTTTGACAGTTTATCCAAAATAGAAGCCCTTGAATATTGTACATTGACTTAACTTTCATCACCTAATTACTGAAGAATTGGATGACATTCATTCAAGTTAGAAATGATTATATAGATTTGGTTGAGACTTTAATAAATTCAGTTTGAATAGTTAATATTTTTAGTTAAAGCACATGATATGTAATTATTGTAGGTAAAAGTTTACAATATGGTTTAGTATGGTTTAATGATAACAGAGAGAGGAACAGAATTAAAGAAGAATTAGACTGGAAGGATGTTGATGGTTGTCAACTACATGCTGATATTATTGAGAGTTGCAGTGACTATAATCAACTTATATCAAGATGCTTATTTATTGATAATTTACCTAAAACATTTAAAGAGGCTTATAAGTTAAGAGAAATATTTAATTGTGTGGCAAGTCCAGTTTATTGTCAGGTATGTTAAAGTTAAAATCACGATCTTCATACTATTTCATTTTGAAAAATTGTTGATAATACCATACTTACTGACGCGGAATATGCTGAATTTTGGTAAAAGATAAATTTGCCTCGTAATCAGTGCCAGTGATAAAGGCTAGCGCACACGAGAGCTCCCAGCTGAGCAAAATTGCATTTGTGTCTCCCAGCTCAGCTCGCAGCTTTCGTCGGTTTCCCCCGCACACGCTAAGCTTAGATCTTTCGTAAACGGGGTGTGGAGTCATGGACGTCTAAAAATAACTAGATCATGTGACATTCTCACGTGACTTAAACAAAATGTCGGACGTCGACATCCCTTCGAATGTTTCAGAATATGAAGAAATTTTACTTATTTTTTTGTTGTTGCGTCATCGCCGACGAAGAATACTTGCAAGCTCTCGTAAGCTACGGATATTTAGGCCATACGTCCACTAACTCGTCTTTGACAAATTCCTTCAGATAAAACTCGCTTTCATCGATGGTCGCAGTCATTTTTGTTTGATAACGAGCTAGCGCATGCGCCCCAGCTCCAAGTTGAAAGCTAAGAGCTTTCGAGTGCGCACGCGGTAAGGTATTTTTCATTCGAGGAAAAAATTATCAAACACGACGGATAATTTCCATAACGCCTCGAATGAAAAAAACCTTACGTAAACTCTGCTCACACGAGAGCTACGAGCTGAGCTGAGAGGCACAAATGAAATTTTGCTCAGCTGGGAGCTCTCGTGTGCACTAGCCTTTAGGACTACTTTTACACTATTATTTTAATACACACTTCTATGGTGAAAATATTTTTACATCTATCTTGATAATAAGTTCTTACTGAAATTCTTTATGTTATGCAAAAATATTTTCAATTAAAACAGATAATGAGAAAAGATAACGAATCGACCGGTTATGGGATAATAGAGTATAAACAGAGTTGGGAAGCTAAAGAAACCTGGTATAAACTACAAGAGTATGAATTAGATGGTGTCATTATTAATATAACATTCTGTATACCAACTAAGCCTGCTGTCACTATCTTTAACAGACTAATGAAGAAAATAGTAAGTTTTGTAAACGTGCAGGATTTATTCATATGTCAATCTCTGCTGTTTTTGCTTAAAAATGCTGATTAGAAACGTAGAACAAATTGATGATTCTATAGTCTTGGCTAATTGGCTAAAAATTGTGTTATGCATTACAATAGTAAATGTTAATATTTTTATGATAACAGCTATAATTGTTTGTAGGATAACAGAAATAAAGTAAAAGGAAGTTTATTACCAGACCCTGTTTTGCCTGTTACAATAAATAACCCACTTGTTAAAGGGTTGGCCAATCAGAATCCTGAATGTAAGTAGATTTTTATATTTAGTGCATGTGATGATGTAGCTAGCTGTACAGGCCTTGGCTGTAAAGCCTTGAGAAACATCAGAATGTTGACTAAAGATTTACTATGTTATTGTTCTTTCTTGCAGTAATGAAAAGTTTTATGCAGGTGTTACATCATCTACAATTATCACATTCTAAACCTACTAGTTCTTCAGCTAAACCAGGTAAATAGAATACATCACGATTTACTAACAAAATACTTTTTTTGCACTTGATTGAACTATTAATTAAAGACAGGCAATTTTGAACAATGTGCAAATGAAGGGAATTTCGTCCAGACAGCAGATTTTGTCTGCTTTTTTTAGTTTTCCATTTTAAATTGTCAAGGAAATCTTAAATGTGTAGAGTTAAGCAGACAGGGCAGTGATTATTTGACCATCTGATCTATGTCATCCCCTTGGAACCTCATAATGATTATAATAAGATTATTGGACAGAGAAAACAAATACTTAAAAGTTAACAAAAGTGTCACATTAGTGCCATATTTTTCTTCTTACAGGGATATTGGGACCAGCACCAATGCCAATGAATCCTGCAATGAATTCTAACACACAATTAGGATTGTTGATATTTTTAGCTACTCATTTGAACAACAACTTTAATCAACAAGTAAGTTTATTTCTTTAATGAGTTGCATCCATGTCTGTACATGAAGGATTTATTTCTCAGATACTTTTTAACATGCAAATAAGGATATCTCATGACCATCACAATGCTGTAAAGCATCTCAATATGATTGTTTTTATAGAATATTTCTAACAAGCTCCACAAGCAGTTTAGTATATTGGATATTTAGTATTTATGAATGACAAATACAAAAAAATCAATAGCTTGTTTAAGGCCGTGTCACATTCTTTTTTTTCTTCACATATTCAAAGAGTATTTTATATTTTCAGTTTACTGGACCATTATCAGCTCAGTTAAATCTACTACAAAAGCTAGGACAACAGAAGAATTCAAATGTAAGTCGAATCATTTTAATGTACCAATGCCTAAAAGGGATTGTAAAGAGGTTTCTAAAAAAAAAACACTCATAGCTTCATTTGCATCATTCTAAAACCTCCCTACCTTGTCTTAAAAAAACTTATTTTGTCATATGACTTTCATAATGTCTAAAACAATTAATTATTTGCTTATGTGAGCTATAATGTCATATCTGCTTTTTTATAGGATATGAAACTGGGTGATCCACTAACTGCTCAAGCCAATAATGTGATACAAACTTTAAAAGCTCAGGTGAAAGATAAAATGACTCCACCGTCTTTAATACCGTCTAAAGATCACCACCTACCACTGCAACAAATACTACAAAATACTCGCAACTTGAATCTTAATTTACTGATGAATTTAGGCCAAATAATGACAAATATTCAAAATAATAAAACAGAAAGTCTAATGTCAAAAAACATTCCTCCGCCAGGGATGTTCTCATCAGCTACCTTTAATACTAATAATAATAACTATCAACAACGTAAACCATATCACTTTATGCCAAAGAATGATCCACCACCACCTTTATTGTCAAACTATCAGTTTAATACTTCATCATCTTCACAACAGTTCCGTCAGCCACCAGCATTACTCTCAGATAGACAAAATACTGGTACAAGATCATTGTTAGATATTGGTTCAATGTCCAAACCGGTTCATCAGCCATCAAGACCTAAACCACTGTTAGACAATCAACCACCTAAACCATTACCATTATTAGGAGATTCAGGATATGGTTCACAACGACAGGGATTGAACAGTGCACCATCTTCATCGTTTACCTTTGGAGACTCAAGATATCAGCAGAAACCATCGCAATATGGAAATTTACAGTTTGATTCTGCCAACAAACCTTCTTCATTATTAGGCAATGTACCTGTAGACACCAACAGACAGCCTTCCTCCTTATTTGGCAACCTATCTGGGGATACAAACAGAAAGCCTTCTTCATTCTTAGGCAACTTGCCAGTGGACACTTCCAGGCAGCCTTCATCTTTAGGCAACTTGCCTTATGACAACAAGCCTACATCATTATTGGACAATCTCAATCATAATGTTCAAAATATGCCTAAACCATTAATGAGTGACCCAAAACCTCGACCATTGTTAGGTCAAATTGTACCCAACTCGACCTCATTATTAGGTGAACCACCCAGTGATTTTCCAACCAATCGAAATATCAATAGTGGTTGTTCTATATATAAACAATCTTATCCGAGTGATTCATCTACATCATCTTATGGTCAAAAGGGAAGTTACTCTGGTGGGCATGATTCAGGATGTTGGGTAAGTTATTCAATATTGTTTTTGACCAGTGTTGATATTTGGGTTGTGGAGATCTTTTCTAATCTTTATATGTGTCTTATATTGCTCTTCTAATTGTACAATTATTCTTAACTTCATTTAAATTCACTAATAAAAAACTCTTAGTCTTCAAGAAATTTCAAGGCCCTCTGACATCTGACTATAAATTAAGATGGTTAACATTGATGTTGATCTTTGCAGTTCTTAATAACCAGTTCATTTTTAACAAAAACAGAAAACTGTGACTTGTGTCTTGTATCTTCAGAACATAGATAATTAGTTTTATTGTCTGTATTTTTAGCCTGATACACCAGATGGTTTAAATGATGAAACATTTCAAGACATTCCAAATAAGGTAAGCTTCACAAGGATTAAACTGTTGATTTCTATTATTCTGCTACTGATTGTTCTACTGAAGACTGACACCACCATACAGTGTTCATTGGGGCAAATTTTGCCTTTTCTGCAACATTAGCCTACCCTTTTCTAGTCTAAATGGTCTTCAGACAACTGGACTGACCCTTATCACTGATGGGGGAAACTGTTCAGGAATAGAAAGCACAATCTCAATGCAAGTATTGAATCGCCATCAAATACTTATACAGATTATGCTCACCATATCACAAGCTAGGTGCTGGGATCTATAAGTGAAACGGTTTGACAGGTTCTATTAGCTACCTTACATTAGACAATACATGTAGTTGTGAATTCTAGGGTTTGATGTATCTATGTTGTTTCTTTGTAGTATTATCCAGAAGAACGGCAAGCTAAAATTCCTTCATTGTTGTCTTCATCACACAGTCACAATGTAAGTTTTCATATTCATAATATAAAGTAGTGTCAAAACAGAAGCTATTCATAATTTTTCCTACAGTTTTGTCAATTGCTAACAATTTCAAGCTACGATTACTTGTTTCTTTCTTTTGTAGAATATGAAAATATCTAGTCGTGGAAACTATAATTCTAGCACAAATCAATTTCAGGTGTGTATATCTATATTTGAGCCATGATGGCTGAGTAAAACAGCTAATGCAGTCATAGCTTTTATCAAAAATGATTTTTTATCCATGTTACCCTTTTGTTTTGGTTTATGTGTCGGTCTATAGGATAAGACGAAAAGAGTTTATGAAATGTGCCAAGGGAACAATTCATGCTTTAATTTGCATAGAAAAATATTCGGAATTTTATATATTGATATCATCTTTAACATCAGAAATTCAACAACAAATTTAATTAATCAAAGATGATTTTGATATTTTCTACAATCTTTTCATAGTGTTATCTTAAGTTATTGAACGTTTTATTTTTTCAGAATCCAAATGCGGCAGCTACTTATCCTAATAAGATTCCTAGTTTATTGTCTGCTAACAGTACATATAATACACAAAATGGTTTATTAGATACACCACGACAGTTTACTAGTATACACTCTAACAATGGTCTCTTATCAACACCATCTAATAACTATAATACAAGCAATTCTAATTCTTTAATACCTAACTTGATGAATTATGATAGTAATCAAAGTTTATCATTAACATCTAATAGAAACAATGATAGTAACTATCCTCAATCACTGATGTCAAGAACTAGTATGAGTACTAGTAGTAGTTTAGATGGTATTAGTCATTTTCAAAATGATTATGGTAGTAGTGTGGATTACTCCAACAGAAATTATACAAAAAATCCCCCCAGTCTCATGGTAAGTAAACTAAAACCTTAAACCATTATTACTGAATACGAAATATTAAGTGGCAACTAAACTATTAATTAAATAAATTTATGCATTAGGATTTGATATCAGCTATCCAGTTGATTATTTTTCTATTATCACATATATTGTATCTATGTACGACACTATGTTCTAAATTCTTACAGGACACTTTTATTTTGCTATAATAATGGACCTAACTTTCACCCATATAAAGAGAAGAGTCTATTATTATTATAGATACTGTATATTTCGAATATAAAAAGCGCAAGCTTATATAATGCTCACCCCTTATTACCCTTATATCTGGGAAAATCTTTGTCACCATAAACAAATAACCATAAAAACCATAAAAAATGGCTCAACAGACACCACATGATAGTGAGTGGTAATGTCGCTACACTATACATGTATCTTTTATATTGTATCAATAATATACCTATTGTGATTATTACAGGCAACTCCAGTTGGTCAGAAGAGATCATTTAGTCAGTTATTGCCAGCACCAGAACAAAGTCCAGAGGGTACATATGTTGGTCAACATTCTCAAGGGATTGGTGGTCATTACGCTGATTCTTATTCCAAACGTATGAAATTAGATCATAGATTTAGATAAGAGTTAATATGTATATTAATTGTTTGTATTATCATTGTAAATGGAGAACATTATTTATTATAACGTAAACATTTGTGCTAGTGAGCAACTACCGTATTATATATTTTTGTTAGAAATAATTTGGTTGAAGATGTGATTGATATGATAGGTTATGGAATAAATGAGTTGAATGGATAAAGATGTTAGCTAGTCATTAGGAATTAAATGTGCTTGGGTGAACTATTATCAGCATTAGTATATGAGATATGATCCTCTCAATTTATAGCTTGAAATCTTTTTAAGAGCTTAATTTTAGCTACCAGTATTGATCTTAAGCTCATAAGTTCAAATACCTGGGAACAATGAGTGCATCCTTTACATCCCTCTTTTCACAAAATATTGTATGATCATACTATATTAAAAGTGTGTAAATTAGAATGTAAATAATATTACTGAAGTCAAATCAAGATATTTTGTGAAAGGGGAATCAGATGCTAATGGACATGTGTAAAAGAATAATACATTATTGGTTGTGAAATTGTGATAATATTTTCTGTGAGATATTAGTTTTAAGAACTTACCTAGTTATTTTGATAAAATGCTCTAAATGATTATTAAATCATTGTTTGATTGTCTCAGTTAAAATTTGCCAAAGCATGGGTTTAACATATCAAAGGGGTAATAAGTCTGTCATTTTGAATAATAGAGGTAGGTATTTTTTATTTTCCGTCTACATGCAAATAAAGTATATTTTCTGAGAATTTTGCCTTATTTTTTTTCTTTATGATAGAATATTTTAACTATTTCTTTTAATTTTGGACAAGGTCTATTGTAAATATGATTTCTGTTATTTTTAAAGTTTTGTTTCAGCTGAAAGTTTAGGTTGGTATTGTATTAAAAAAAATTGTTATAAAATATAAATATATAGTAAACTTAAGTCTTTCAATGAAATGTTTATGAAGAGTTATTCAAAGCTTATTAAATATTGTGGAAGTGAGAGACATATATCAGTGAATACTTCAAAAAGTTCATGATTAACATTATATATTTTGTAATAATTACAAATATTTTCAAGACCGGCCTTATTGTAATTTTTGTAGTTGATCAAACGATTCATAAAATGAAACAAAAGTTTGTCCATGAATGAAAAATTAACATGATGTTATCTTTCTTTTCAAACATCCAGAAAAGGTAAACTTGTTTTTTGTCATCAAAAGGTCTGGCTTTTAGTAAAATTGAAAATAACCAATAACCAATATATAAGTTAGGATTAGGAACAACTACTTAAAACATGTATTTTGATTATTATGATATGCCAAATATGTGATTTGTTTTTATATTGCATCTTGTGTTAGATAAATTTCTCCTTATACTTTACTAAAGTCAAGCAGATATATTTTTGTACATAGAACTATTCAAAACATGAACAAAAGATCTATTTTGTGGTAGTTGAAATTACACATGATAGACTTTTGGCGTGTTAAAGGGATTGTAAAAAAGTTTTGTAAATTTCTTATGTGTATCAGGAACACTGAAAACATCAATTTGCACCATTCCTGTTTTCAATCAGAAGTCTGCGATTCCTGCATTTCCAATTATGTCACAAAGACCTTATTTGACAGAAGCAAATTTTGTGACATCATCAAACACTCAGTTTGCAGGAACCACTAACGTCTGAATGATCTGATTGAAAATTTAATGGTGCAAATTGATCCTATCAGTGCCCCCAATACACCAACAAAATTTAGAAAACTTCTTTACAATCGATTTAATTAGTACTTTATTTATTTTGAATGGAACAGACATGACTGCTCAAATATATTTGCTCGACTTTACATACTTTTTTCTCTTTCTTACTTTGTTTTAATTTTCAATTTTAATCTTTTATCATTCACCTTTTCTCTTGTCTTTATCTCCTATTATTACACTTTTTCCTTTGTTGATCACTTGTTGAAAATACAACACACAATTTCAATTTCTTGTCTTTCTTATTTTATGGTTTTCTTTGTAAATTTGTGAATCAGATTAAAGACAGTAAAGTCTTTATCAAATTATCCTGTTTTGTCTTTTTTAATTGAATTCATCATATCGCAAGGAATGCTTTACATTGATATTGATCATTGATTGATAAAGGGGTATCCATGCTCATTAAGGAGTAATATAATGACAAATTTGTTCTGTGGTAGTTTGAATGAATACCTTTAATTCCATTGTACATTGTGCCCGTATTACTCGAACCCGGGACCTCAAAGTTGTCATGCAAGTGCGCGAAGCACTAGGCTACCGAGACCTTAGGTTAGTGATGTTAAAAAAAAAAACCCTAGTTTTGAAAAACCAATTAGGGTTAGCTCAGGAAAGGGTTAAAGCTTGTTCCAAACTATGGTTTCCGCATATGAATTGAAAGAGCAGTTCGTTGCGCATCTTCTCAACACAAAATGGTCCGGAAAAAAAGAATAACCGTGGTTTAAATGGACCCCAATTCTCTAAACTTTGAACGTTTACTGTGGTCTGGCTGAGTCTTTTCTATTTTGGAGTTATCTGATCTTTGTTTACAAAGAAAATGGCGGCCTCTTAAAACAAGTTTCTACAGGTGAAACTCTGGAGAACATAAAAAATATTGGCTTATTTGTATTGTAATATGAATCAGAAATATCTAAATGACGTGAAAATCAACGTAAGTTGTTATTTTGTTCTGGTCATAATTTGATATCAAATTGATCTCAGGTTTTGGCCTGAGGTTTGCAGCCAGGTTGGCATTCATTCATTCATGATTCATCATCATCATACATCTCTCTCGGAGAAATTTCAATTAAAAAATGCCCCAATTTTCATATTTCAATTAGTTAAATGAGGTTTCTATCTATCTTATTTAGGGGTATATTATTTTCTACACTTTGTACCGTGGGTGTTATTCGTGCATACAAGCTTTCAACAACATAATTCTTTTTTTTAATTTATGTCTTAGATGTTTCTTCGGATATTCTATAAAATAATCAAATTTGGTTTGTTTTGATTTTCTTTATGAATCCCTCACCTTTTATTTTTAATATCAAGTCATTATAATTTATGACAATTCCTTCAAAGAACAATGATTTTTATACGCCCACATCTCTCCATGTGGACGTATATTGTCGGCACCCCTGTCCGTCCGTCCGTACATTTGCTTGTAAAAGCTCTAAAAACTAGAGTTTTTGATGGAAATTCGGTATGTGTATACATATTCATAAACGAAGATTAAGTTCGAATTTGAGCTATTTTCGACAGTTAGAAGCAAAGTTATTGCCCTCACCCCAAAATCTTGAATATGCTATAACTCTCTTATTTTTCAACCGATTTTGATGAAACTTAAAATGGATGTTATTGGACCTAAATCAAAAGGTTTGAGAAAGTTTAGTTTACTTCTGATTAAATTTAAGGCTTTTTTTTTTTTAACCTCTATGCAGTAAGTGCTTTTATCAACATCAATTGCTCGTAAACACGTCCGTCCGTCCGCCATCAGTCAACATTTGCTTATAAACGCTCTAAAAACAAGATTTTTTGATGGAATCAAATGAAATGACATGTTCATAAAATGAAGATCAAATTCGAATTTGAGCTATTTTCGACCTTTAGAAGCAGAGTTATTGCCATTGCCCCAAAATCTTGAATATTTAGAATTACAATTACAGCTGGGATTATAAGGAAATTTGGCCGATAAATTTTTTTTGATAATAACTGAAATCCGCCATTTTATTTATGTTAGAAATAATTAATAAATTTGACATTGCTTTGAAACGATAGAAAAAATTCTGCAGATTGACTTTGTAGAGATAACCCATGTTTATCAAAACATGCAAATGCAGAGGTCACACAGGTCACAAATGTAAATTATTTATCATTTCCTGAGATGCACGAAATTAGGTTACTTGACTGTACTGTACTAGTAAACAAGTTATATGGTCAAATTGTAAACTTCATTCAGTAATAATACCACGTCAGTAATTATTAACATGCTAGGTGGCCCCAAAAATCAATTATGAGGCTAATGGTGAAATTTTGAGGTTTATTTTTTTTTTTTTTTTGCAGATTTGAAATGAAGGTTGAGTTGGAGGTTTTAGCTTACACAAGCATCAGAAGGAAGAAACCTTGGCCAAGATTGTTATGGATCGGAAAGGTCAGGAGTTAGTTTTTATGATGCTCCAAAATTATTTCAATAACATGTACATTTCATGCTGGGTAAACAACTATGGCTTTCAAATGTATATTTTTTTTTATCGTAGGAAAAAGAAAGTCTGTTATTATTAGATGAAAATAGAGTTGGTGTGCTATATCTACCATCTGGTAAAACCAAAAGACAAATACCCAAATTGTCTCCTTTGATTGAAGAATGCCTCACACTTTCATCAACACCAAATGGTAAGCTTATACTGCTGTATGAAATAAGGTTGGTTGGTAGGTGACAAATTAATGTTCGCTTCCAGCGGATGCTGATATCGCAAACTAGGTAGTTGTTGGTAGTCGTAGTATTTGGTGGTTGGCTTGGTTCAAATTGGATGATTCTGTGTTGTTGCTTTGGTTGTTGATACTTCATGGGATATGGTCAGGTCGAATGACATGTCGGTGCAACTCGGCCCTGGATGGTGTGGTGTGAGTTACTCTTTCCCCATCATTCTTACAAACTCGTGCATACAAGCTTTCAACAACATAATTGATACAAGAAAAACAATATCTGGTTTAATATAAATATTGTTAAATCGTGATGGCTTGTACATCTTTGTGGTCAAGTACTTGATCACAGCCACATAGTCTGTCCATTTAATACTCATATACTTGTGTACATGTATTTGTTAAACAGGTTGTCCATCGAGGTATTGTGTATTTTGGGGGTTTTTTTCTCATTCATTCATTCATTATATTGTCCCCATGGGCTGAATGTTAGACAGGACCATGTCCTTGTGTATTAGGCCTAATGCTGGCCCATGTAAAATAAAGTGTTTATTATTATTATTATTTAAATGTTTCAGGATGTTATTTAGTTGGTTTGTTGAAGTCGGGAGATATATTTATATGGTATAAAGATAAAGATATAATAAAAACAATATCTGGTTTATCCCAACTATTGCCATTAACAACTCTATTAACAGGTATAATATCTTTATTAAGATATCTTTTTACAATTTTTCTATTTAGTAAAGTTGTTTATATTTTGCATATGTGAGGATGAAATTCAGTCCATATACCATAAAAGTATTCAGCATATAAAGCCATTTTTATGGGTTCTCCAAACAAAATTAGATTTTTTGTTGTTAATTTTGTAGTCATAACATTTATCTATTCATATAACAACTTTATATCAGCCAGTAGTGACTGACTAGTATTTTAATGCCATTATATTTTACTGTAGAGAGTTGTAAAGTTTATAGTTGTAATGATGGTAGTAAACTATTATTAGTTGTTGGTACTGATAGATACTTTGTTTGGAAGCAACATATACAATGTCAGGATTCAGGACCAATACTATCTGGTGATTGGATCTCTGTAATAGTTCCTGTCAATGTTCCATTACCAACATCTGATTGTCTGGAAACATCAACAAATGGAACATTCTATGAGAGTCAGGTAAATTTATTTTTTTCCCCTCTCAGTGACCTTTAACTTGAAACCTGTTATGGCTTATACCCAATATTGCAAAATCTAGCATCAGATGCCAGTACTCACCAATAGCCTAAGGTATACAGTTGTCTAGTCGTTTTTTTTAAGATTTATTTTAGCTTATACTACCACCTTTCAAAATTGAAATAAAGGAAATCATTGTGTGTACTTGCTTGAATGTTATTTGGTTTTGTAGCTGAAAGTCAGTTCTATCAGCTGGTAGCTAGTTCAACAACAGTATCCCTTCCAGTGTCTTCAATTTAGCTAAATTATGATACAAATATTATAATTTCAGTGATCAAGGGATATTATGTAAGGGCTATTTATACTTGGATGTGAAAAACTTGCAAATAATACCCTTTTGTTTCAAACTTGGGCTCTATAATTTAATTCTATACTAAGTTATTTCTTTAGTAAATATTTCTTTTAGATTTGTGGAAGTTGTTGTCAGTGGTCTGTTGTATTTAATCATGGAAATTCAGTTTGTGTCCGTACATTACTACTTCGATTTCCTTCTCCACATGAACTCTTATCAGAAAAGTAAGTTACAATCCTGAAATATCTTTTCCTTGTAATAAACCATTGCTATGCAGTATTATAGAAGGTATCTGGAAGTGTAACCACCATTTAATCCAGGCAACTCTTTTGATTCAATTTAAGCATCGCAAATTTACATGAATTGTTGGTACAACTTGCAGGTTCTCCTACAAGGGAGATTTATTAGACTTTATAAATAAACAGCACATATGAAAATTTTCGTCATTGCTTAATGCATGGATTAGCCCGTCTTTATTAGCCGAATCAACAGCATAAAAGTACAACATAACTGCATTTCATTTTAAGTTTGAAACACATGTTAAAAAGTGATTGTAAGAATTTGTTTTCTTTTACAGTTGTCCAACTGTTCATATAGAATGGTGCTGCTTACAATACAGTATAGATAAAATCAACAAAAACTGTGAAATTGTCAATAGTAGAGGAGCTTATCAGTCATCTTATTCAAATGATGGTCAAATCCTAGCTATAGCAGTAAATCAACGAAGTCCTGCTTATTCTGCTATGTTATTTATCTCCCCTTTAACTGATACTTTATTAGTTTCACAATTACATGGTTGTGGTCTGAAGCAACCTGAAACAAGACATGGAAGGTAAGGTTTGACGATATTGGAATTCTGCTATTTGAATCCTTTGCTTCCACCATTGATGGTTTTTTTGTAATCTTCTTTCGACGTCTTAACTCTTTTACCCTAATTTCTGGCACTTTTATGCTAATCAAAAGATAAAACTGAAAGGTCTCATGAAGTGAACAGTTTACAGTTCAAAAGTCAAGACATAACACAAACACAAATATAAACTATATGCATAGGGAATATAATTGTTCAAATAGACATTTGGAAATGAAAAAAACTGAATTTCCCTCATTGCATACTGCATAGCATTTCACATCATGAGCATCAAAATAAGATTACAATTCAGGGTGATTAGTTTTACCTGACATTTTAAATTTGTTTTAGAAATCTCGAATATTGTATTCGGTAAATATGTCTTTTGCACTCAGTTACTATCACAACACTTATTGTTTAAAGCACTTGTTAAGATTTGTGTCCAATTAAATATCATTTTGAATTTAGTTTTATACAAAGGGCACAGTATTATATGTAAAATACTGTTTGTTATTAAGAGACATTATTTTTCGGTTTTAATAATGATGACACTTAATGATATTTCGTTGGACATTCTAATTATGAAATGTTCATTGTTATTTTGAAGAATTTCAATTATTTTTTTTTTTCATCACAAATTGATTAAAGTGCAAAAATATAACACACATATTATACATGTATAATCAGAAGTCTGTTACCTTCATAATGATATAAAATAAATTACAGTAGATGAAAGTTTTTAATATCTTACATATTGATAGCATCAATTTGCACCATTCCAATTTACAATCAGACTTCTGTGGTTCCTGCAATTCCACAAAAACTAAGTGTTTGATGACATCACTAATCGCGAAAGCCTTATGTGATACAAGCAAATATTGCAGTTAGTGACGTCATCAAACATTATTTTTTTTTAATTGCAGGAACCACATACAAAATTTAGAAAACCTCTTTACAATCTCTTAAAATGAAGGCAAAACAGAGCTACTATCTTTGATATCTTCATATCTTATTATCTGTAAATATAGATATGTATCAACTAACTTGAGTGTCTGTTTTTGATCATTAATGATGAATTATTAATTTTCTTATGTATGTAATATATTTCAGACAATATTGGGTAAAAGATATGGTATGGACAGTTGATAATTTGTTTGTAGCCTGTATTTTGAATAATGGTAGTGTAACAGTATTATCAAGATTAGGAGAACCAGTTGTAATACATATTGCTGGCTGTTCTATAGATATAGGTCCTAATTATTATTTACCATTGCATCCTTTAGTACATATACAGTAAGTTGTTCTTTTAGGACATGAATACAATGATTTGATACAAGATTTGATACAATGATTTGATACAATGATGAGATTTTGATACAATTGATACTATGAACATTTTTTATTTCAGAAATGATAATGGAACTCTTAGTGATGTTTTATCAAGAGAAAATGACCCTTTGTCTCAAAAGTATTCGGTGACATCACATCCTGTATTACCTATTATACTATTCTCAGATGGTTTTACTGTCACGGCCGTCCAATTACCAGCTGAATTAACTTTTACATCATATATGAGAAACTTGATATTGGAATCTACAAAACATTTGGAATTTTTAAAGACCCATGGAAATCTAAACATGACGCTTGTCAATGCTTACAATTTTTCAAATCTTCAGTCAACTAGAAATGGCGGGAAAATTGCTTTGAGAACTTCTACTCAAGATCGTCTGAAGAAATTTTTAAAGAATTTAGAAGTTACATCTAATACTTTAAATGAATCTGATGTTAGTGAATTAAGTTTATTATTAGATGAAGAATATCAATATGGCCAGGATGTGTCGTCTGGTAAACTCCTGTTTGGAGAAGATGAAGACCACCTCAGTCAACTTCATCAAACACTGGAATCATCTGACGATAATCAGAAAGTCCTCAAACACTTTCATTCTGCACGCTCTAATCTTTTTTCTGTTTGGAAATTAGCAGCAACTTCAACAGAAAACTGGACGTCCAATATGGAAACCATTGTTAAACATGCAGTGAAGAATATTTATAAAATGTTTACCCTGATGATAAACAATGAAGACGTAACAAATGTGTTGTCTGCTTCAAATTCCTCCGTCCAAAATGGCTGCCTTGTATATATAATATCTATGTACAGACAATTGTTAGATATTTTACGGTTTGATAGTTTAGAGCAACATCTATTACCATCAACATTACAACTAACACATAAAACTATTCACTTTATATTAAATAATAAAATAATTAACAACTGTGACCCTAGATTAAAAACATTGTCAGGATGTTACATGTTATTAAAATTTACTGAGAAAGTTTTAAATCGGAATTATATCTGGTTACCACAGAATCTAGTAGAGAAGGGAATATCACCTCGATCGTTATTACAGAGGGCAGATCAACATCAGCCTACAGTAGACAAATATAATGATCAATTACAGCTACCGTCCAATCAGCTTTCGGCTAAAAGGTATGAAAGGGTATGGGTTTCATAAAGTATCCATTGTTGTTCAAAAGGACAAAACATTTTGCGTATGAAGATTCTATGACTGTTGCCAAAAGAAATAGATGTGCAATTAAGTGAGAAACCCCAAGTAGCGCTAATCATATGTTAAGCCTATGTGTAGCTATGGTTAGTTTTAATTACTGAATAATGTTTTATACTGATTTTACAAATGTGGCAAATGAAATTTCTTTTCTTTGCCCACTGCAAAGTTTCTTTCTGCGTTGACAGAAAAGAAAGATATAAAATTCCAATTCTTCTACTATCCACATGTGGACAGTTTTGAATTTATGTCACTTGTTCTTGCTATTGGAGGTAGTTTTGGTGATTTGTTGCTATTGTTTTCTATTGTAGGCTAACTGCTACATGGAAGATACTCTATGAAGCCTTATTAGAATTCAGACGAGACCAAACTATTAGTGAAGCTGATGTTCAACAATCTCAGTTATTGGTCAACGCTATAAAACAAACGCTAGATATGGTAGAAACTGATTTACCCAGTAAACCAAAGAAAGTAAACCCTGGTGAGTTATTGGTAGATATTGAATCCATGTCTATCCATCGTATGTCTGTTTACTATTAATCGCCAATGCACAAGAATCTACTTAAGTTTTCAACTGATTTTCATACCATTTGTTGTTTTTGAAAATTTGTGAAATTCATTGATTTTGAATGAAAGTCAAGACATATTGTTATTTTATATCAATAGGAGATGTGTTTAGTTTAGATGGGCAGTATACACAAGCTTTAGATGTTTGGTTACAACAGTACAGAAATCTACATGGTATGGACCTTTTGTAATGTTTTATCTTTCTGGCTTCTCAAAAAACTGAAAAAAGTCAAAGTTCATGAAGAAAAATTCTCATAGTCACAGTTAGTAACTGATCTGAAAAAATCTTAATATTTGTGCTTTATGCATTGATATTACAAAGTAGTTATTCATACTTATTTATCTAAGATTGTTTATGTAAACTTAGTCAGCTAATCATTATTTGTCAATTTTGAAACCAATGTTTTTCATTTGAGCACTGAAACTTTTTTTCCAAAGATGAAAAATTTTTGCCAATGTAATGTTTGTTTTATAAAAGAACAGTCCTGCTACAGCATAGGGTCACATGTTCAATTATTTTTTGCACTTCAAATAGACCTATCTTCATTAGCCCACATGCTGCAGAAAAAAAGGGTGTAAAACTCCATTAATTTCATTTCAAATATAGACATTGAGAGATATTTTAAAAGCATGTGGAAGATGACATTGTAATATTATTTAATTTGCAGGTAAAGATGGCTTTAGTAAAGCAGCTAAACTACTTCATTCTTTACTCTATACATTTTTATTACGTGGAGAGTTATTAATGGCGGTAGATTTTCTTGATGAACTAGTTGTTAAAGCCAATAGTAATAGTACTATAAATCCTTCCCAAGCTCGTTTACCATTAATGACTTTAATTACAACAACATTAAGATCTCAGGTAATTTTATTTTATCAGAAGAATTTATTTTTTATATAAGCCCAGATGAATTTTATCATTAAATTTTCCATCAGTTCTTCTGTTCACACTGCACACAAATTCTTCAGGCTATAATAATTTTCTGATTTTTTTTCTTTCACAAAGGATCGTGATTACTAATCCTGGCATGTGTCCTGCGAAAATCAGGCTATGTGTTAAATGCAGGACTCATTCCAGGCTGTCCAGCGGCCCTAAAATTCTTTAAAAATAACTTTTTTTTACAGTTTTGCTCAAATTTCTGTTGAAAAATTGTTCAAATCAAGGAGAAATTCTAAAAAAAAGCCTGCTTTTTATGTCAATGCCTATTTTCGTTTTTACTTTCTACTGGAGGAGCAATTAATGTACCTGCTGTTTGGAATGGCCTAAGATACAAGCGAATAAAACCCCAATTTTTTGTATTTTGTAAGTGTCAAATATGAAGTAATGCATAAAGATGTCTAAAACTGATTGGATTTAATTATGAAATTTAAGCCCTAAATTTCTAATGTTAGCGCTAAAATTATCAGCGCAATGAGTGCTGGACATATAACATTTTATATTTAACTTTAATTCATTATGCATGATATAGATTTACCTCTTGTACATAACTTAGATCAATTTTCATTTGTAGACCAGTAAGATGTATGATAAAGTACCATGTATAAAAGATAAAGGTGTAAGACAAGTTGTACAAACTATGGCTAGGTTTATGGCATTATATTTCTCAAATCAGTCATTATACATCTTTCCACCTCATAATCCACAAGCCTTACCAACAGTACATTATAAAACACCAGTTGTTAGTGAGTAAATTATTCTAAAATAATTCTAAGATAATCTGAGAAAAATCAATGGCAGGAGATTTGCCTGAGAACCAGCTGGTAGAAATCATCCTTTGTGAACCTAAATTGTTATCCTTGTGAAATAGGGATGTTTCTTTTTCTATCTTTCTGGCTTTCAAATCCTCACTAATAATTTGTTTCCTGTTATTTTTCAGATAACCGTATAATACCCCAATATCCAGAAGAACTAACACAGATAATACGTAATGATAATTTGAGTGATATTTGGACTGTAGAAAGAACGTTGGAATACTTGTTGTTATCTGGATTAGTATGTGAAGCTACATGGTTTGCTGATAAGATGGGAGATTGGAAAGCAGCTTTTTTACTGTCTGTTGCTTGTGAACAACATAAACAAACTGCTGTATCGCTATATTCCAAGTATGTAGGTTTGTCAAAATCTCGTAATCCCAGATTGCTCATCAAGGGGCTGCTCGATTGCTGAGTTCAGCACGTTCGGGATTCATGGAATATACCGACCATTCAATAAAACAAGATGGAGTCCAGAATGCGTTCAACATGTGCCGAAAATTAGTAGGTTCAGGCAGAATTCAAAAAAACGGAAAAAATTTTGAATGTGACCTAATCTGCTTCTTTTACGTTCATTTGAGACTGGAATCGGCACTAGAGGAACCAATCAAGCACCATCCATGAGACATGTTCTTGCTAACTTAAAGGTCTGGGGTTGCATCCCCAAGAAATCCCTCTTTAAGGTGTTGTTGAGTTTTACACAAAAATGCCCAGATACTCAATTTTATTTCACATGTCCATCTGCCCCTTGTCTAATTCAAGGCTGTGGTGTTTTTAACAGATTATGTTTTTATTCTAGATCCAGAAAGCCACTTAATTTACCTGATGAGTTAAAACCAGTGATTATATTACAGAAAAGATTAAGTTTGATGTTAGGTATACAAGATAGAAATTGGGATAGTGGTAAGTATAGTAGGTTGTTTATGGTCAATATCTTCATGTGCCTGATGTTCTTGTTAATGTGTAAAAGATAAAATGGAGGCAAATCCCATATTGTAGATGGCAAAATAAGACACATTTTAAGCTTGGATGGATATGCGTTTTAAGGACCATGTAGGCTTCAGGCATGAAACTATTGTACTTTGGGATTTTGTCCTTAAAAGTGAAATTGGAAAGTGGACATAAGTGTATTTTTGCAATGCAATGATGTCCTCTTGAATGTTCGTCAAATTAACCTTTTGATATATGATGTGATTTTGTAGAAGCAATAGATCTCAGTAATGAAGAAGATAAAGAGAAATTAAGTGAGAATATTAAAGAGTTATTAACAGCTGGTATAATGTGTAAAGTAGAAGTAGCACCATGGTTATTATCAATACTAGTTAAACAATTAAAAACATTAATTAGTAAATTACATCCACAAGTACCCAGTGATTTCTATTTACCATCACCACCATTATATTGTCCACAACCTACACCAAGCCGTCAGGTCAGTTGTTTTATGTATTGTATTTTGCATGTCAATTTATTAAAGGCCTTATTTGCAATCATGTCTTCTGTAAAGAATGCCATAGGCACAACATTTTAGATTTTATTTTTATGGATACTACAAGTTAGTGAACAAATCCACGTCTTAATTTTACATTGTCCATTGAAATTCCATGAAATATTTTGTGACTTCTGGCGGAATTGATCAGGCACAAATTCATTACGAGACATTCTTTAGTAGAGAGATATGTGTTTTGATATCATTCTATTGCGTTTTCAGAATTCAAAACCACCCAGTGTAGAGAAGGAAGAGAGGTTAAGAGAGAAAATAAGTCTATTAATACATATCATATTGTCTGTATTTAATGGTTCTCATTTATCTTTACCTTGTATGACATGGTATACACAACAATTATTACATATACAACAAAAAGCTCAACAATTTCGGGTATGTTATTATCATTAAAACCCCACAATACTAAACTCCAGTTTTTTCAAAAAAATTCTCTTAAGAAGAAATGGTTGGATAATTTAGGGGCCCTCATGCCATAGTGATCACCAGTTGTGTATGGTTGTGGTAAGAATCACCGTCATAAGTTTCAATACAACTCTCATGCAACTGAGTTGTGAGTGGCATTCAGTACTTATTATCACTTTCATTATTTGAATCATATGCAGCTGAAAATGGCTATGTTGTGAGGGCAATGTCTGAAATTTTCCATGTTTTTTTTATATTCTCTAGGCTAATACTGAAGGACCATGTTTAGAAGTACCAAGCATTCTGGAGCAGTATTTATTATATACATCACACTTAACCCAATATAAAGATCATTATTCAACTAGAGTTACCTTATCCTTATTCCGTGATTTTACATCATTATTATGGTTATTGCACGTACGAGATAAGCTGTCACTAAAACTACGACAAAAAGAGAAATTCTTGAATCAAATTTCATCACCTTACATCCAGGTACTGGTATTATATTTTATCTTGGCTTTATCTATCTAGACAGTAATTTTGTATTGCTCTGCATGTTCAAATTATTAAGATAGAGTGGTTTTTGACAGAGAACTTCTGCATCCGACACAATCTGAATTTTACAATGACTGCTGTCAACTGGCAGTATCTGGGAAATTTTGATATATTGCTGCAATAAGTTGACCTGAGGACACTTACTACTGATTAAGTAACAGCCAGTTGCTCCAGTTCTACTTACTAGCCTGGACCTAAATGCTTGGTATCTGCCACCATCCACTTGATACCAGTTACTAGGAGTTAGTTCTAAGCTATTAGAGCCTAACTAATAAATTACAAAAAGAAGATGACTCACTAAAAATTGTTAGTTCAAATTAAAAGTTGTTCAATTTGGAATGAAATGTGAAAACTTAAAGTAGCCATGTTTTTTATGAATCTTTCAGAATGAAATTGACGATAGTCAAGAAAAATGGCTTCAAGAAATTTTCACAACTTTACAATGGGCTGTCCATCTGCTAACCTTCAGTCATTACCTACCTGATACTCTTTCTATATACAAAATAGTCTTGTCACTATTGTTGGAGTTACCTCCCTCTGAAGAAACAGCAGACATTCTTGCTGAACATTTTTATGACATTGAAAATTTGGATCCAGAAATACAAGAAAAATTGCAAAAAATATTAGGTGAATGGGAAGCTATTATTGTTACACCTGAAAATGATGGGAAGTCTGCTAAAGATCAGATGGATGACAGTAATACTGATGTTCGAAAATCTGTTACATTTTATGGTGCATCACCGCGTGGGAAATCCTTATCTACATACTTCAGTAAACAATGTCATTCTGTAACAAAAGTTTTGAAGAAGAAAGCCAAGAAATATGGTAGTTTTGAAGAGTTTATTTTTATTAATATAAATGAAGCTGATGATATAGATCTAAATATTGGATCTCGACAGTTCGAAACAAAACAGTCTTATTTTGAGTTCTTGGATACATTTGCAGCAGTAAGTTTTGAAAAATTGTTGGAATTAGAAAGAAATGTAACAAGGCCCAGAGATTTACCCCTTTTAGGAACATTTGCTGATGCTATCATAAGTAAAGAATTGGCTGTATTCTCAGAAAGAGGATTTCAAAGTGCCGAAAAGAAGAAATATGCCTTGGTTGTTTTGTCTTCGATGAGAAGTTCCTGTCGATCTTCTCCAGCCTTTGCTAGAAGTGACAGTATCATTACCCAGAGGTACAACTCTAATTTAACTCTAGATCAACAGTCTCCCCAACCTAAATCTCAAGGTTTATTTAGGAGTAAGAGTGTAGTTGAAGGAAAGAATAATAAAGACAGTCCCGTTAAAAGATATCACAGTGAAGGGGGAGGCTTAGATGTTATCGTTGAAGATTCCCCGGCAAAATCTGTCTTTTCTCCTCGATCTCAGAAAAGCATCAGTCAACATAATGTTTCAAACATGGCTTCCAAGTTCTCTCAGTCTGAAGATGCACTGTACAAACCAGAGATTGATGACAAACATTCCTGGAGTTTAGATGTAAATTTTGGCAGAAAATACAGACTGCTGCAATTATTGTTAGAATGGCTTGAAGTCTGGTGTGGAAAAAATCATAACTTCTCTCTTGGTGTCTATGATTTGCATCCCACAATCAAGATACAGATTCCCGCCCAACTGATATTGCTGTCGCTATGGTTACTGGAGTATAAATACTATCCTGATAAAACTGGTATTCAAGACGTAGGTGAGGGTTTTATTGGTGAAACAAAACTAAATAAAAAAAGAACCCAGAAGAAAAAGGGAAAGGAAACACTGCAGACAGAGTCAAATCAGCCAATCAGAAAGAGTCAAGAAGATGGTGCTAAGTTATCTACCTTGGAAGAAGAGGGAATTAGAAATGCCTATCAACATTTCTTAGATGGGTGTGTACTATATTTTTTTAATCCACATTACATTACTACTGATATTACACTGATCACAATTCTGTGAGAAAATACGTATTTATTGGCACCTATTCATAATTTTCTGATATAAAACATCTTTGATGTATATTTTGAAAAGCTGATTTGACTGTATTTATTGTTTGTGTTACAGAGAGAAAAATGATAGTTCTATAAGTGTCAGTTCTCTACAATCAGATGAACTAGATGGTGAATTAAAAAACACACTTTCTATAATAAGAGGGTAAGATTAATATAGCCTATATTTAAAACTACTCAACCATTAAACTGTCTTGTAGAGAGCATGTTCTTGTAACATTTCGTGAAAGATTTGTTTAGTGCTAGTTTGTTCTCTTCTTTGATGGATAAACATCAGAAAGGCACATGATTATGAGCAGTATCAAGCAGTGAGCAATCTTAAGCAGTGAACAATTAGGAAAAGTTTCATTTAAAGGTACTATATGATTATGTATCAAACAGCTGGAAATAACTTTTACTAAATATTGTAGGTTTTCCACTTTTAGAAAATATTTTTTTCTGTTCAACTAAGCTTTTTTTCTCCTTCATATTGTTTATATTCTCATTTCAGCACTGGCAACCCAACAAGAGAAGATCTATCACTGTTAAATCACAGAGTTTATCCTGATAGCTCTCCTAACAGAAATACTGGTACTGGTAGAGGTACTGGTAGATCCATGAGTCATCAAGACAACTCTCCCAGTAGAGGTACTGGTAGATCCATGGGACAAGGTAGCTCTCCTGGTAGAGGTACTTGTAGATCCAGGGGCCAGAATAGCTCTCCCAACAGAAGTACTGGTAGATCCAGGGACCAGAATAGCTCTCCCAACAGAAGAACTGGTAGATCCATTGGACAAGATAGCTCTCCTAACAGAAGAAGAACTGGTAGATCCATTGGTCAAGATAGCTCTCCTAACAGAAGAAGAACTGGTAGATCCATTGGTCAAGATAGCTCTCCTGAAAGAAGAATGGGTAGATCCAGTGGTCAAAATAACTCTCCTGATAGAAGTTTTGGTAGATCCGAGGGTCATCAAGATACCTCTCCAGATAGACGTTGGGTCAACTACAATTCTAAAATTGGTGGCAGTTTGAACTCATCGCAGAAATCTTTAGAGAGGTCCAAAAAATCTATGACTGAGAGAAGCATTTCACGAAGGGAGAAAAATTCAAGAGCGAGTCACAGTTCATCAACAAACCCATCTCGAAACAGTTCTTTAGAAAGATCTTCCATATTGAAATCATCTCTAACATCATCTTTAGAAAGATCAACAAGCCCCAGAAATACAAAACTACATACAGCTATCAATTCCAGATCACGGAGCCCACAACTTTCAGTTAGAGCTACTAGATCTCAGAGTCGTAGTCCTGATCGAAAAGGTCATGGAGGTCATGTTAGCAGACGGGATACATATCAAGAAAGTCCCCACTTCGATTCTGGTTTAAATTCATCTATTGCCAGTCAGTTACAGAATGTTGTACGCTCTGAAATGAGGAGAATTATGGAGGTGAGTGCGTTTTTTTTTAAATGAGTCATGGTTCTTAGTAAGTTTTACACTTGCTTGCTTACTGAAAGTCGGTTGATTTGATCCCTCAGTAGATCTAAGTAGTACCTTGCATTTATTAAGACAGTCAGTGATGTAGGCTGATGCTTATTCATGGAAAGTGGGGCTCATTTTAAATCCACTCATTTCTTCGGATCTCATATATCAATGCAAGAGGACATACCATTTAACTGCATGTTTGTTTTAAGGTACAACATAAAAGTTTGATGGCTATGATGGGAGCTATAGAAGATCCTAGTGGCAGATCTCATAATGATGATAGAGAGAGGAGACAGCAACATGATAGAGAATCACCACATAGACACCATGATTCCAGACATCATTCATCATCACCTCACAGATATCACTCACCTTCACCACACAGACACCATCAACATGGTCATCATCATTCAGACAGATTGGAATATTCGGAACACTCTGATCATAGCATGAATATCAGAGAACTGGAAGATCCAGCTTACTCTAGATCTGAAGAGAAGCACCATGATGGAATTTATGTTAACAGAGCCTTAAAGGAATTGAAAAATCTTCAGAATGTTTCTACACATCAGTCAAGAACTGGAAGTAATCAAGGTTTGCAGGGGAAAGAAAATTTAGGATTACCTTTGCTGGGTTTAAATGGTGTTCATTATATCAAACCTGGAAATGCATACGTCAGCTATAAAGAAAGTCTTGTCAATCAAGTCAATATTATTCCAAAGTTCATGAGAGTAACTGCAGAAAGAGACACAAACCAGCAACCATTTTTCTTACCACAAATACCTCAACAAGCCTGGTTGGAATTCCATCCAAAATCTACAACGTCACAAGAACCCATTAAACTGTTGAAACTTCAGGAACCTGCTTTGAGTAATTTCAAACATATTTCAAGTTCAGCCACCATTTTTCCACCCAATGCCACAAAATTTCACAGACCTGCATTTCAACCTACACAAGCCAATAGACCTACTACTCAACATCAGACCATACCAGTACCAGCTGGTTCAAACCTCAGGTTTGGTATTCCATTGCTACATTTAGTAGAAAACCATTCTCCATTTGTTAAAGTTGGACAGGGATCGCGATTTGGACAGTTAATAAATCCCGAAGAAATTTCAGCAAATGATAAATTGATGGAGAAAATAGAAGAAGAGAAAGAAGAAATTAAAAGACAAGATGAAATAAAGAAACAAACCATTATTACAGAGGTTAATAAAAAGATCCAAGAAACAAATAAAATCAAGTAAGCGTTCTTTTTTTCAATAATCAGATTCATTTATTCGAGGGTAAGGAAAAACTCAAAGTGCTAGTTATTGATTTTGTTCAATGCATTCACTAATTAGATCTGAATATTGCAGGTCTATAAAGAAGTCTAAATTGACAAAGAAGCAGACAAATGCTGAAAGTGAGGTAAGACTTTTTATACATCAACATTGTCCATTCAACATTGCTGCTAATCGCAAACAGAACTTTGGATTCTTATATAATGATGAGTGCGATTTTCATGAGTTTTCAATGAGCTGTTTTTGACTTATTGCCCTTGACTTAGCCAAAATTCAGGCTACAGCATGTTTTTATTGAAATTTTAGATTTTATCATGAAGAAATATTAACATCTAGAGTACAGAATGTATAGTTAATGCCGGGTGCATGCTTAAAGCCACAATAATGCTGAAAATTATCTCACAAAATTTACTGATTTTTGCTATAAATTGACATGTTGCCTTATATAATAGGAAGACGAAATTGAAGAAGAATCTGAAAATGAAGAAGAAGAAGAAATGAATGATGGTTATGTTTTTAAACAAGGTATCCATCCTTATTATAATATCCCTTGTTCAGTGACAGTGGTACTGGTAGTACAGACTGACTTCATGGAGAGACAACTATCGAGGTTATTTACAAATTATCACAACTCTGTGGAATTCATGACATTACAGTTAACTATATTAATTGACTGTGAAGTAATGTCATTGTCAAGTTGACCACCAAATCATGACCGCGTGAGAATGAAATCAAGAAATGCGATGTCATTGTAATTTCATGACATCACAGTTAACTATATTAATTAGTTTTGATGAAATGATATTGTCAATTCATGACATCACTGTTAATTGCCTTAAATTGCATTAATAGACTCTGATGTAATGTTTTTGTCAATTCATGACATCACCAGATCATGAGATTTTGATACAGATATTGACAGATGCAATGTCATTGTCCATTCATGACATCACAGATAACTATATTAATTAGCCTTGATGTAATGACATTGTCAATTCATGACATCACCAAATCATGAGACTTTGATACAGATATTGACAGATGCAATGTCATTGTCCATTCATGACATCACAGATAGCTATATTATTTAGCCTTGATGTAATGACATTGTCAATTCATGACATCACCAAATCATGAGACTTTGATACAGATATTGACAGATGCAATGTCATTGTCCATTCATGACATCACAGATAGCTATATTATTTAGCCTTGATGTAATGACATTGTCAATTCATGACATCACCAAATTATGTGATTTAGAAATTGTCATTGTCAATTCATGACATCACAACAAGAAGTGACTATGGTGTAATATTGTCAATCCATTGACTATCAGAACAAAAGAGTAGGTGATGTTTTTAGAAAATCTGGTATTGTTTTTTAAGGTGAATTTGACAGAAATTTGAGAATTGATGAAGTTTTGGGGCCTAATGCTGACACAGACACTAGATTTCAGTACATGTTAGCTTTGAGAATGCAGCAAGAAAGACAGAAGAAGAAGAGGCCAAAGGTAATTGAAAGACTAGAATGATTGACTAGGTTTTTCCATCAAGGAAACAGCAGTTTACATATATATATCACGAGAATATTTTAATCTCTATGGTGGAGATGACATGAAAACTTGATTAAAAAATAGAGGTGCATAAAAATGTATGTGTGAACCTAAAGAAAGACCCAACACTTATACCCACACATTGAGCCTTGTGAAAGACAGCAGAAGATTTAGTTTGTGTCATGTATTTTTTTAAAGCTGCGCTATCACTATTTGGAAATGTATATTTTAGGTTGATATTAGTACCATGACTAAAGAAATGATAGATGCTATAGCTGAACCTGATCTTGATATTGAGAATATTAGAAGAGCTGATGCCTGGACTTCTATAACTAAAGATACAGGTAACTCCTTGTTCACTGTCATTTTCTTTTATTAATTTCAGACTTTGTTTCATATTCCAGAAGGACTTATCTTAAACGTGTGGTTAATCATTTTTGATAGGATTTATATTGCAGATATATTTGAAACTGATTTGATTTAACCATGAAATTCAGTTGGAAAATATTATCTGTATCTGTAACTGTAGTTTAATAGTAATCATATTAAAAGATGATTTATTCAATCAGTCCCTCGAAAATAAAACCTGTCTCGAAAATGTAAGACTGGAACTAGAATCCTGCCTCATGCTGAGAGGTTTTAATTGAATCTGTTATTCTATGCTATGAGGTAGTTGTGTATTGATATTATGGTGTATATATTAACAGGTTGTGATCCTATACATGAAGCTGTATTAGAATATAATAAAAGACAAGGTGATAATATTATACCACCAGATATATATCTTAAACTAGGATATAACGAATCTCAGGTACTATATCATAATCACTATTATTACTAATCTTGTTGCTTAATTGTTTAGTTTTATTTGGATCTTCAAACAGATCAATCTGTAACTACAGCCAGCATATCTATGATGTCCTAATTTAAAGTCTTTGTTGATGTTAAAAATGTTATTAAAGGGATTTTAAAGAGGTTTTCTAAATTTTTTATGTGTATCAGGAACAGTGATAGTATCAATTTGCACTATTCCAATTTTCAATCAAATGCTTGAGGTTCCTGCAATTCCACTACTTATTGCAAATTGATGCTATCAGTGTCCCTGATTCCCTGAGTGTTGTTTTATACGTGTTCGTTTTTAGTGTTTAAAAAACATTATGATAATACAAACTATTTATATTTCTTCGGTTTGTATTTAAACAGAATGAAGAACGAGGTCGCTCATATTTAAATGTAGTTGATATTAGGTCGTCTGCTGTGTTTAAAGATATACCAGAACATGATCAAATACAACAAATAGAACCTCGACCATCTACTGATACAGTACACCAAGATATAGGTAAGATATTCTTTTACAAATACTTAGTAATCTTAATTCTCCGACCAAGACTGCTTGTGTGCCCACACCTTAAGTCCCCAATTTATGTAAGCAGAAAACATTCAATTTCATCAAAGGTTTGAATATATACATACACTTCTTCATATTGTCGGGTTATTACTAACTTTGTCTAATACCTTGACATAACTAAACACTTTTCTTGTGTCACAGAATGCAGCAATTTGATTGTACACGTGTGAATACAGACAATTGAGAGAAAGTATGTAAACATCATGGCTTATTGGGTACTGATATGATGTCTAGGATAATGATTGGCTGTATTCATAGCAAATCAAACAGCTGCATTTACAAAAAAATTGTTGTTATTAGAAGCTGAAGAAGAGAGATTGAGAGAGAAATTTCAACCACTGCCAGTTGAAAAACGTTATGGTTATGATGAATTAACAGCTAAATTATTAGATCGTAAAAGTAGACACCATCAAGATGACAGGTAGATTTGACTATATTTTTGTATATTAATCCTAGAATATGGTGTTCTACAGCACAGGTCGTCTTTACCGTCTGTTAAACATGACATCATGTGCTTGCTAATGTCATGGGTTTTAATCTCAGTCAGCATGTATATGAAAGTAATTAGATGATCATAAGTCATCTTCAATCATAATTCCAGTCGACTTGCTGTAAATTTGTAAGAATATTTCATAAAAAGATCGATGCCAAGTGGTTCAATCAAGAACCAGCTGGTAGAAAAGATCCTCTGTAAACCTAAATTGCTATCCTTGTAAAATATATATTTTTTTTTCTTTCTAAATATTGTGGTTTATGAGCCCTCCGTGCGATATGATTAATAATAATTTATGTTTATTTCAGTATGTATTTAGGTTATGTGCCTCATGAAAGTATGAGGTATTCTAAAACTAATATCATCAAACGCCTTCAACAGTTAAATGAACAAGTAGCAGCCATTGATGAAATGTCACTCAATATTGAAAGAGATTTTGAAAGTTCAAAGAAGGTATGTAAAATTTATAGTTTTATTGGCAAACTTTTTTTTGGAATTCAAGGGCTAACATTGTTCAAAATTTGATGACTAGCCATAAAGATTTCCTAAAACTCCATTTTGAATTTATGATCCACTCATCTTCTTATTTTTAAAGGTACTTTTATAGTCAGTCCATTCTGTATTAAGAAAGTTATCAATTTATTATCTTATCTTAATTATTTTGAGGGTGATTAAATTGTCTTATGTAATTGATCATAGTTGTTTGAATATATTATATTTTGATATTAAAGATTATAAAAACTGTAGAGATATTAAATGAAGCTAATGATCCAGAAATAATTGGGGATCAAGATGAAGATATTCTACAGGTATGGATGTTCTTTACCAATTTCACTGTTATCTGTCTGGAATTTAAATGAAATCGAAGCCAGAAGACTTAACTCATCTGGATTATCAAGTGGGGTTGCTGTAGTACTGCCAACAATTATTTATAAGACCTGAAATACAAAAGAACAATTAATAGAACTACTCCATATGATGACCCAGGGCCAGACTCTATTGAATGTCCATATCCAAGATTGACGAAAATGACTGGATATCTGTGTCTTCATGTCTGGATCTAGACTCAATTGTAAAACCTGATTGAGACTACAGTTCTGATGTACAATTTATGCTCATAATATCAGTGTTTATTCACCAAAAAATCAAGATCAACCTTAATGGTCCTTTTTTTCGGTATTAGTACAACCCTAGCTTTGTCCTAGCGTGTAGGTTGGGGCTAAAGACAACCCCTTGCTCATGAAATACAACTTTGATGTTAAACAACACAACTTTTAATATGATTATATTGCAGCTTTCACAACCTTGTTCAGATGAAAGACTAACACCTAAATCTTCAGTAAAATCACCAACAGCTAGTTCCCGTCTGACTACTAGATCTAAAGTTAGTAAATCACCTGATCATTCTAGATCACCACAATATAAACAAACTCCACAACGAGGGTAAGACTGATTTTCTTTTTAAGGAAATTCTTTATTTCAATTGAGCCTCCGTGATAAAAAATAAATTTTGATAGAACAATTTTTCTTTTTACAGAGTCCAAAATATTCTTTCTCACATGACAGATTCTCTTTCACATACGTCAAACAATTAGTTATCTTTTACCAATTTTCTGCAAGAATTGATATTATCTGACATGCAAGACATGAAAATTCATCAACAACTTTGAATTAGTTTTCCTGACTGCGACTGACTGACATCTTTCAAAAAATAGCTATCAGGAGCAAGGTAGAAGAATTTTCAGGTTTGCTTTTATTGCCCATGGTAGATGTACATTTCTGTGGACTGCTGCTCAAAAACTTAACTAAGATCAAGATTTTCATAAATGCAATAATCTAATTGGTTAAAAATGCAAAATACCATTTACTGATGGACCAATCAGATGACTGAACACTCGCTGGGATGAATTGACTTGACTTGACAACTTTAATAATAACTGTCCACAAATTTTATGCTAGACTACAAAGCGTCTCATTACCCTAAAAAATTTGAAAATTACCTCCAGGTTCAAAACCCCTACACTAAAAAATATATATTTTTAGAAAGAGGCATATTTATCTAACAATTGATCATGAAATCTTGTATTGTATTATAGAGGTGATATACTTATGTCTGGTTTAAGTGATATTAGTGACATAATAGGAGAAGTATTATTAGAGGGAGGTGTTGATTTACATGAAGCTGGTTTAACTGAAGAAGAAGCTGCTTTATTGAAACAAAGAGCAAGAACAAGGTATGAAATCTTCTTCATTAATTTCCTCAATTTGCTTCAAATTCGGATCAAAATTATTTTTTGTGATGGGAAAAGTTGATTGAAATAACATCCACAGATAAAATTAACAAAAATAAACTGACAAAACTGCTGATATGTAAACTTGAAGATCGAATATGCATAATTGTAGTTATATCCCTTTAATGGAATTTGAAAGAGAAATTTGAATGAACACCCTGAGACTATATCCTTGTTATTTTTCCTGACTTTGTCCTAAAGAACTATTCATATTCATAATACTTTCTTATAGAAACGTTGTAGCGGGTAGAACTAGTGTTGATCAGTTAGAAAAGCTGTTACATCAAACAGACTCTACCACTGATGAACAAGAGAAAAAACGTATACTACGTAAATGGATGGCAGATCGACGTGTTAAACAGCGAGAAGAGTATAGATTGAAATTAGATTTATTGAGAGAAAGAGAAATACGTCCATATAAACCTGCTGGTGGATTTGATGTAAGACAATTATTGAATAACAGACATCTGTAATCATTTTCATTTGATTTAAATATTGGTAAATATGGTCCAATGATGACTTTAAAAAAGATTTCTATAGAAAAATTTTGCCTGACATTTGTCCTCAAAACCAAAATTATTCAAAACGATATGTTCCTACTTTATATGTTTTAATTCAGAGCACTCTAACTGGTAGAGAGTTGGAGAATCAAGTTAAAGAAAGACAAGAAATACGTAAAATTCAAGAGGAAGAGTTTATGAGACAGAGAGTTTTAGATGCTGAGAAATTAATTGGTGATATGTTAGTAGAAGAAGAACCACTTAGTAGTCGTACATCAAGACAGGTGTCTTCTTACAGACCAATTCATAGAATACCTTCATCTTCGTACAAATTTACTGCAACAAAAACTATCAAAAAATCTCCTAAAAAGACCTCAAGTACTATAAAAACCACTCAATTCAAGACTAAAGCTAAAGAGTGGGAAAATATGAAGCCAAAACCAATGTCGCTTAATTCAAAATGGCGGACAGATGGACGAGTGCCTGGAACACTATCTTCTTCTCAAAAAATAGTTCTGTATGAAAGACAAAGAGAGGAAGAAAGGAGGCGTCAAAGGAGACAAGAACGTCTATATGAAATAGGAAATAGATATAAGATAGATGAACTTGATATAGAAGACAACGAGTTTATTCCGTCTGTTAGTATGAGTGAGGAGTTAATGGCCTACACTAAACATGTGGCTGATCAGGAATCTCGAGAAGAAATAAAATCACCTGATATACCTCACCATGAATATAAACCTAAATCTTATACAGATATTGTCAGATTACAGAGACCTGAGGTAACACGTAAAGAGGTAGATAAGAAATTTAATGAATCGTATGTTGATAGACTAGCATCATTAACTCCAAGAGATGGAACTTTATCAAGAATTGGTGAAAAAAGTCCAGGTAAGGTTTTTATTTCAATTGTATCTCACTTTTTACACCCACACATTAATATGTGATGAATTATGACAAAACTTAGTGTCAAATACCAAACATCAAATGCTTCATGCTATATGATATTCTATTCTTTGGCACAGCATGTTTAAAGGGAAAGGTGCCCCATTTTTTTTTTGACCAATCATACTTTAGTCTAGTTTAGAGACTTAGCTAAGCTAATCAGTGATAGTGTTCAAAGCCCACAGTCGAAATTTTAGCCTTGAAATCCATGTATGTCCAGAATTATCAGCGTTTGAATTTTAAAATGACGACTTGTCAATTTAAGACACTCTGTGATATATAGAAAAGACATATATATAGAAATAGTGTGTATAATTCCTAGTTTGAAGTATTTTTAAAGGAATTATGCCAATTTCGTACATTTTCTAGTACTTCTAAATACTATTAGCATATATTCAAGACAAAAATCAACCCACCAAAATGGCACACCTGTCCCTTCAAGGTTCTGTTTGAATATTTCCAATTGTTCTGCAATTAATACAGTGAGCAGTATTTCATCAGAAAGTTTGAGTTATTTTAAAGGGGAAGGATGCAAAATTTTATTATTAAAAAGGTTGTAAATTATACCTGAGAAAATTTTCATTTATTCTTCAATTTCTACTTGATAAACGTGGGTTTGGGTTTTAATTCTGCAACAACCTACTAAAAAACAATTTGATATTAGAACATCCATAACATTTTTTGATATATAGATAAAGAGTATCTAAGATATACATCAACTCCAGCACCTAATAAAAGTCCTGTGAAATCGGCTGATATTAGTGGTATAAGACGTGTTAAAACATATACAGAACGTTTACAGGAGATGAAACCTACTATGAAATACTCTACACCTATAGTACCTAGATCATCTCAAACACCACGTACGGTTTTTTATATTGGTTTTTATATTTACTCTGAGAAAGTTAAAAGCTTTATATTTTTTTACACATTTTAAAGGGATTCATGTTGTTTATTAAGTTCCAGATCATGTCGCTTATTTAGGTCCAATGTGAGATCATATTATGCCTTTTAGGTTTTATGTCAGATCATGTTGTTTATCTAGGTCCCATGTCAGATCATGTTGTTTATTTTTAAGCTCCATGTCAGTCCGATCATGTTCATTTAGGTCCTATGTCAGATCATGTTGTTCATTTAGGTCCCATGTCAGATCAAGTGCTTATTTAGGTCCCAGATCATTTTGTTTATTTAGGTTTGTCAGATCATGTTGATTATTTAGGTCCCATGTCAGATCATGTTGTTTATTTAGGTCCTATGTCAGATCATGTTGTTTATTTAGGTCATATGTCAGATAATGTTCAGATCATGTTGTTTATATTTAAGCCCCATGTCAGTCAGATCATGTTGTTCATTTAGGTCCCATGTCAGATCATGTTGTTTATTTAGGTCCTATGTCAGATCTTGTTGTTTATTTAGGTCCTATGTTAGTCAGATCATGTTGTTTAATTAGGTCCCATGTTAGATTATGTTGTTTATTTAGGTTCCATGTCAGAGAGAGGTACTGTAATGAGGAGACCTAAACCAACAGGACCTGCTCATAAACCTGTAACATATGTTCAGCAATTACAGAAACTAAACAAAGAGGCACCAAAGACTGCTGGTAAACTTACAAATTTATTAATATTGACTTAGTTCCCATGTCATTCACATTGACTACACAATTATGCCATATTTGTTGATAAAGATCCAGCTTGATTTCACCAGGTTTGCTACATGCATCATTGCTACATTGACCTAACTGTCTGTATGTAGGGTCATGTAGGGTGATATTGAAATGTTTTATTTATCTTTTCAGTAAAGAAATCCACAAGTATACCACCAAAAACATTTATGAGATCACATAAACCAATACACAAACCACAAACTTATGTTGAAAAATTGAAAACCATCAATTCTAATGCACCAGAAACAATGAAGAGAAAGTCATTCTGTAAGTGTTTCATATCATCGATATTTTTTATTTATTCAAATAAATTTTTATTTAAGTTCCTCTGTACCTTTTGTGGCGCTCTATTGCTTCTGAACAGGTTTCATCTGCACAATTCAAGGTGTCAATCAAACTGTATGGAACTGGATATGTCACATTGAACATTTCCCTTTTTATTCTATTTTATTATACTGAACAATTATTGGGTAAGTGGGCGTATCTTGCTTAGCAACCCTTTGTTGACCTTCTATCAATCGCCATTATGTAATTAAATCAAGTTGATATTGAATATGGGTAAAAGTTGAATCAGTCATTCTGTTTTTTATTTTCGGTCTGTAAAACTACATAGTGTCTTGACTTGACATTATGAGAAACCCAGAAATGCTGAAAATTAAGTACAGTACATATTAAACCTTGATTTGATCAAACATTTCACCATTTTTTTTTTCCAGTGCAAAAGACTAAGACATTAAAACCAAGAATACTTCGGGAACAGACAAGGTCAAGGCCTTACAGTGACCCCTATCATGACCTAGATGGTGATGAACTACATTCTGTTTTAAGTTCCTGGTCTGTGGATGATGATGTTAAGAAACTCTTATATGAAGATGATTCATCTTATAATGTAAGTGATGATCTTAATGCTATTTTAAATACATGTTAGAGATACTACGAATTTCCTTTTTAACAATATAAACTTTAAATTAGTGAACACTGCCTAAATCCTCTCCCAGTGCCTTCTGTTGAATATTAACTCGTTACTTTCCAATCTTCTTGTAACTAATATGAAATATTTGTGCTAAAAATATTCATTACTGAAAAATATATATCACTTTTGTGTATTTTCTACCTGTTTATCCTTCAATAATGACTTTAAAGTTTAATGTGTTTTTATTACAGGGAGGAATGATGTCAGCAGAATATCAAGTATCAGAAGGTATATCAGATTATTATGAAGATGTGATGAATGAAGATTATAATGTTGATATTGATGAAATAACTAAAAAAGCTGATGGTGTATCTATTGATAGTGATAGTGTTATAGACTGGGATGTTATCAATAATTTAACAGCCTCAGTACAACAATAGAATTACTAGGTGGTTTTTAGATCACTTATGTATTTATTAGTAGAAATCTCGTAGTAGCCATGATTAAATGGGATTGACTGCTACCATAAAATCACAAACTGGAGAATATCAGTGACCAACCCTTGGTTGACAAAAAAAAAAAATTCCAAAGCTGATCATCAATTTTCAGATATTCATAAAAACGTATTCTATGGCATTAACTTGTTGATCTGTTCCCATTACTGGATAATCCAATCAAACTTTCTTGATATTAGAATCATAAGTCACAAAAGAGGTCTCTGTTATAGGCAAGTATAATGCATTATAAAAATATAATTAAATATTCTATGTGTTTTCTTTTGTTATTGTAGATAGTAGTGTATATTAGTATTTTTCAGTTATACTTATTTTATTGTAAAACAGTCTAAATATTATATAGATTAAGATTTATCTGGTGATTTTGTGGTCAAATAAAAGAAATTTTGTGGAGTTCCAAAAAGGTTTGGACTAATATTAATCAGTTGGCACTTTGATTGAAAGGTTGACAAAGTAATATACATTATTACATTTTAAAGCTTGCCTGCTAGATAATAACAAACATTGCTAGTTGGTAGATTTAGACTTATTTAGAAAAGCTGTAATTATAATGATAATTTATCTGTGATAGTTAAAGACTATAAATAATACAATAGTTTTTATATAATATACTATTTTTATTTGAATATTTTATTGTTGTGAATCTCTGTATTGTCCGTCCTATTTATTATGTTATTTTATTGTTTATTAAGTAGGTTATTTTCTACTGTCAATAAATATTTTTATATATTTTAACCTGAGGTTATATTGTTATATTATGTTATATAAGGTAACAATTTACGATCAGTAGTGACTGTTCTATTTATTTTGATTTTTATATAATGATACTGTATAGGCTAGTCAAAAGGCTAATATTGGAAATATCTCAAGATTGGTCAGGATGTGAAATCATATGAAAGTCCTATTGAACCGCTACCAATTTGCTGTTGATAAATGCATACACGACATTATTGTAATTCAATTGTCAATAAGAGTTATGTCCCTTTAATCATTTTTAGATTCGTCTGTCAAAATTTAGAAATGAATTTGAGCCTACTTTTTTATGCCAGTGTCTTGGAAAATATAATAGACTAGAGCGAAGCGACGAAGATTAAGAAAAGAAGCCTTCAGACGAAAAATGTGGAAAAATTCATTTTGCGAAACAAACATGCAATGGGTTTATTCTGAAACTGCAAGTCAATAATGTCTTAAAGCATTATTAGTTTTAAGATCTGCGGATCTAAAAAAAAAGTGATAATGTGGATAAGAAAAAAAACCGAATCATTTTTTAATTGGATATTCATTTGTTCTTTAGAATTTAGCTGCTGGCAATTTTAGAAAAAGGGGTTTCCCACAATGTAGATAAACTTTACCTTGCCCAAAGCAAAGTATTGCCCTTTAGATACATGGCTTTATTTATATCGGATTTCCTGTGGCTATGAATTAATTAACGTAAATGTTAGAAAAAAGAATACCTGCTAACTCGGCAAACGTAAAGTTTTTATATTTGTTAATACGCTGTACTTGATGAATACAAAGGGATAGGCCTGTGACAATGATTCATTTTGCAGACGATAAATTTGAGAAAGAAAACTAAGCTGATGGACGTGTGCACCATGGCGGAGGAATCCAATAGTTTGAGCCCAAGATTAAAACTGAACTATGCCTAACACGATGTGTTAGCAGAAGATTTTGTAGTCAAAAGGCTTGACACATGTTATATTTTCACGTTATTTATTGTGCAAGGGATAAAACTTGGTTTTGAAAAAAATGTTTTATGGTCTAGTTATTTATCAAAGAAATCACAGTACACTTTCAGTTTACAGCTAAATATAGCATAGAGAGATAATAAATTTGGTGTTGACTGAAATGTCCCAGATTTAAGTTCCCTATTTACCTTGACCCCATTTCGATACTTAACCATCTTTCACAAATCTTGACTTCATTTTTATCAAGTAAGCAATAACTAAAAACACTTATTTCCACTACTAGAAATAAGATTTTACTTCAAAATATTAAAGTGATACTACGTCTTAGAATGAACCTAAAATTTAAGTTCTCGAAATGGTCAATATGAGTATATATACATCAGTTAGCTTACCTGGTGTCATAAAGTTATAACAGAATCCCTGCAAAATCTAGATAAGTCTTTTTCAATAGTTAATTGCATATTTATGGATAGTTACTAAGTTTTTTGGATTTATCTGATTATATAAGGATCCTGTTATGTTATTTATGACACAAGGTATATCTACTGGCTATTATTCGCCAAGTTTAAAATTCTTAAATTTTATGTTTATTCTAAGACGTAGTATGCACACGTAATTCCAACTAACAGATTACTATTTGCAGACCTGAAATAGAGAATATGAGAAATTGCATTAAGTGTCCTGGAGCATAATGCCAGATTTCTGCGATATCTCACAACTTAGCGAACTCTCGTGGGCCATGGAGAAAAAAAAAAGGGTGGGGGGCATGAAATATGCCTACGTCTTGTTTTGATGTGAGAGTTATCTTGTATCAATAAGGTTATCAGTTATATTATATCATGATTATCATCATGTCTTTAATGTCTAAAATCTTATATAGGTTAACAGACATCACCCCATGTATTGTTATTAACCTCCATTGATTACTTTTTCAAATATAATATAATATTGTTATTGACGTTTATGGAATCAATATCGTTCTGCCATATTTTATAGAGATAAATTCCTTCTATGTGGATTTTTTAACTACTAAATTTCACATACACCTTTTTACATAAGGACTGTTATGTTTTCTACTTATTATTTGAAAATCAGTTCAAAACTAGCCGTTCTGAAACAGTATACATGTACATGAATGTAGCATGCCGCGATGTCTTAATTCCCTTAATGCACTTAGCGGCTTATACATATTAATGTTGAGATAATTAGAACATTAGACTGTTGAGATGAGATAAACTCTTCGGTACATTTACAGCACACCTGTAGTGTTGTAATAGGTAAACAACCATTAAGAACAACGTTCTTTTACCTTTGTTGACATTTCAAGTGCAAACCTACGAGCTGTACATTATTTAAAAAACCGGGTGACAGTTTTATGTGTCAAATCAAACCCTCTATGAGTTAGTAATAGACATTATGTTTTTGGGGGTATTTTTGGTTGTTGTTTTTTTGTTTTGTTTTTTTGTGAACCGAGCGCCTTTAAATAAAATGGATTCGGTCGTAAATCAGAAATGAACTGAAATAAATATGGACGTCGTAGGAAGGTTACCTTCTTAGTATTAAACCGATTATAAATTGTAGGCTTTCAAAAGTAAGCTACAAGTCATGCAGATAGAAATTATTGCGAAAGATTTGTTGATGATTGAAACAGCAATTCTGTTAATAGTCTAAATGAGCAGTTATAGAAAATAAATTCATAGTGACGTTAGTAGTAAGTCTTCTAACTCTTTGGGTAAATTTTGACTTTTGAACCAATTACGGGATATGCAGAAAGTTCGATCTGTTTCAGTGCTGTTATCTGTACATATACCTTATCAGTTTTGATATTGCAATGCTTAGTCTTGCTGAAATAGCAACTATTTGGGGGAAATGAAGCCTAATGACATCAAATTAATGATGTCAAATTCAGCTGAGTCAAAATAAAGATATGGCCGATAAAACTGAATGTGTCCCAGACGTCAAATAGTGAAACAAATTAATTTACAAATTTAAAGAAAAGTTGTATCCAAGATAAGGTCAGTGTCTTAAAGATTCTAGAAACCTACACAATCTGTGTTTGATAAGCACAGCGATATAAGCCAAGGGTATTGACCAGAGTACAGATTAGAATCATACAGAGAACTGTGGCAAAACGTGAACATTATTTCAAGAAATCCGTTATAATCGCTATGTCGACCACTGAGAAAGAACTCGGAAAACTCGTAAGAACTCAAGAGGTACCCGATTAACCGGCAGGATATGTTCTTGATAACACCTGAGATATTATGATTTAATAAACATTTTAATCTTACTAATCCGTTCATTGTATTCTACTATAATTATTACTATGATAATACAACAGAACTACGTTTTTAATACAGAAACATGACGCTAAACACGCCCACGAGTCTTTCATCCATGGAGTGCAGATACTAAAAAGAAAGTTCATCCAAAACAGATATTCCACTCATTAGTCAAAATTGCTTCGTTTAGATTTCTTGTGCAGATCTAAATATTTTATTTCGTGTTTTTTTCTGTGGGTTGCTTGGCTTGTCATCCATGATCTGACGAAAATCTGAGACCTGGGCTTTAATCAATCAAGACATTTTTCGAAATGTATGTCTTCATATTGCCTCATTTCTTTACTGTGAAGAAAATTATGCTCGATTTCACTTCATTTTCAGCAACTTGTAACTTTTTCTTGCAACACTACACTTGAAAGAATCATCAAAAGTTTATCAAGCTGGGCTATTGATATTGTCAATCATAAAATAAATAGGTCAGTAGGCCTATAAAAACTAATAGGTTATTTTCTGTTTATTGAATTTTTTTTTACTTCGAATTTATTTTGGTTGATTAGTCAGCTTCTAGAATTAAATCTAATGCATTTATCGATAATAATAAAGTTTATAACAAAGCAAGTTATTATCTTTTTTTCTAGCAAATTGAATGTCGGACATAAAATATCAAATAAAACTAACATATTTTCATAGTTCAATCACAAGTTTTTGCATATTACAGCTGGGAGTCATAGTATTTTTGCTAAATTGTACTTACTTAATTGTATTAACTTACTGTGTACCCTTAAAGCCTTAAAAACGAGTTTTTCGTTCTACTTTTCTGCTCCCGAATCGGGTCTATTAAAGAAAACTGCATGCAATTTCAAATGAGCAGAATTTGTGACATTTTCAGTTCAAATGCTGTCGTTTTTTGTAAAAGTTTGGTTTGTTATTTTGAAATTTCAATTCATGTATTATATTATTTTGCTGTGGTAACGACCAGTAAATACCAGTAGCAGATATAAACTCAGTATCAACCTTGACATTTATATAATATATAATATCTTCAGTAGACCTGCTATCAATTTCTGACGTCAATGGAATATCAGTATCAGTCTGCCCGCCACGTTTACTGAATAAGCAACATCAGCTGATATGATTTCTTCTATAAATAATTCTTATAAACAAAGGGGGATATAAAGTTCAATGGTCGTCTTATTTTGATACAGGAAACACTGAAATTAGAATTATTTGTTAGGCTACTGTTACCATCAACACATCTTATGCTGATGCAACATACCATATTATATTGCTGCCTTCTCAAATTTGAGACAGGTCCTTTTCGTGTTGCAATGACCCTATCAAGTTAAGAGACAGTTTCATTTCTTGTTGCAATCACCATTTAAAGTTTATAGACAGTTTCGATTCTTGTTGCAATCACCATCTCAATTGAAGAGAAAATTTCATTTCTGGTTACAATCACCATCTCCAGTTTAGAGACAGTTTCATTTCTTGTTGCAATCACCATCTCAAGTAAAGAGACAGTTTCATTAACTTGTTGCAATCACCATCTCAAGTTTAGAGACAGTTTCATTAACTTGTTGCAATCACCATCTCAAGTTTAGAGACAGTTTCATTTCTTGTTACAATCACCATCTAAAGTTTAGAGACATTTTCATTTCTTGTTACACCATCTCAAGCAAGAGACAGTTTCATTTCTGGTTACAATCACCTTTTAGAGTTTGGAACAGTTTCATTTCTTGTTACAATCTTATTTATAATTCCACACTGCACCTTCACCTTTCCTTCTTAGTGTCTCAAGAAACATGTTCTAAATTAATTACTTTATAAGAATAGATAGCTGATTAATACATTTCATGGTTGTTTTTGGATTCAGGGAGAACGTAACATCAATCACAACATCATGGTAAAGCCAGGTAATCTAAGATCAACAATTCAAAGCAAAAAACGAAAGAGTTAATGATATTTGTAAGAATGATTAATGTCGAATTTGACATATAGTTTTTTGTTTAACAGTATTTAAATTTTTATATTTCCTTTCATATGACGTTTGACATTATATATAGTAGACCACTATCAAAGTCATACCGGCATATGTCATATTTTTTAACAGTTATACAGATTCATTTATCATCTTGACAAATTATTATCAGTTTTATGTGTCCTACTTTCAATGTTTTTTACACACAAGGTTTGCCATAATAAATATAAAACCACCACGCAACACCGTAATGATATACATACTCGCTATTAAAAGGGGTGCATGCGCTCTGTGAATGGTAGCCTTTTGTTGTCATTTAAGACAATATATATATGTTGCTTTGTAGATGTTTATAACTTAAAGTACTATATTTCAATTTCCAATCAGAACTGACGTACTGCAATTCCATTTAAACTTATCCCAAATTCTAACTGAAACTTTGTATGGTGCAAATTGTTGCTATCAGCGTCCCGATAGTTACTACTACTCGATATAGGCCTACTTGTGCATGTATTATTAGCCTTTAAAAGTGCATTAAATTTTCTGCTAACATCTGTTTTTATTGAGAGAGAGAGGCCTGTTTGACGAAGAATGCATCGACGAATGAATTTATGAGCGAAACCTAGAAACCTCGATTCTAGAATTTATATACGACGTCTACTACAGGTGAAACATATGTCTACCTATATATATATATATACATATAATATATATACACCAACCTAGATATATGTTTACTTGGCTCTCGTTTCAACCGAACAGTCTATCGACATTGAACAGAACTCTACTGCGCATTAAGAAACGCTGGGAAAACAGGAGATAACTTGGCACTTGGCACCGAATCTGAATCACGAGACTCTTACATCAGCTTCTCTTTTTATGAATGCACTTAAAATCGTGCCGATATCTGGTAAAATGAAAATGTAGATAACTGATATATAGAAGTCGGTAGATATAGTAGATTAAGTAGGGTGATAAAAAAGTATCACTATTTGTGTTTTGTTATTGCAACTATCTTACAATTTTGCAAAGACTTTCAGCTATTTATACATCTGCATTGTGGATTAAAACAAAATACTGTGGATTTATTCAAGGAACGCCTTTATTTACCCAAAATATAAGAAAAAAAAATTGTTTAATAAGTAACTAAGTATATCAGAAATGTATCATGCAGATTATTATGACGTATCTAAACGCAACAATCTAAAGTCCTAGAAGTACACCTCATATTATAGAAGTACACATTAATTTCTTTAATTCCAACATACTACTATTTCTTTTTTAAGACAGTTGGAAACCTGCCAAATCTGTGGAATTAATGTACAACTAGGCATGAATTTATCATGATTGTCGTATAAAAAATACTTGCTGTTGATATCTTATTGCAATTGCTTTGGAGAAAATTGCAAATAATTCGCATATTCTTAAGCTAGGCGAATCCATCTTTGTGGTCTTTAGGTTTAAAAACGAACGATTCGCAATTGAATTTACACGTCTTAGAATTTCAATATGTGGCTATGCACGTCAATGTAAATCGTCCACGTTGGACGTTGTCCACCGTTCGTATTGGTCAATATGACACGATACTTGAACGTGATTTTGACTCAAATCTCTTACATTGTCATGTTGTCTTATCTTTTCGTAATTTTGTTTTTGAGAATACACCATATGCCTGTGTACTAAATCAACTTACAGAGCCAAGTCACAAAGTTAGCTCAAAAATAAATGTATGTACTCAAGAAAAGGTCATTTATATTTTACACCCACGGGGATATTAAACTAAATCTGTATTACTGTTTTAATCTGTTTGACCTCAAACACTTCCTTCTGAAATCGCTCTCACTGCATGTACGTTCAATGCACAGAGGCGCTGTTATAACCTTTTGAAAAGTTTGATTTTTTTTAATTTAAAATACCAGTGAATGTCAGATCCTGTTGATCATATTCTACACTAAGATTTATTCGTTAACATTTTTTACTGAATTGTGGCAATGAACTCGCTCACGTTCATTTTATAAGAATTACTGCAACAATTTAAAATTCATGTGTCAATCTTAATTAATTTTGAGTAAACATGTTTTCATAAAACTATTACTTGTTCTATAAAGTATGTTGGCAGAATTACTAGAATTATGTTTTTATTTGAAATATGTTGCAGAAATTCTGTTTTATTCGTATTTTCTTTCAGCATTACTCAATAAAATACATTGACAATACTTCTATGCTCTATATTGACATTGGTTTTCAGATTTACTAGGATTACTCCATGCAATGTGTTGACAACAATTCTATGCTCTATATTGACGGCGGTTTCAGATCTACTGATATTATTCCATGCAATGTGTTGACAACAATTTTATGCTCTATATTGACAGCGGTTTTCAGATCTACTGATATTATTCCATGAAATACGATGACAACAATTCTATGCTCTATATTGACGGCGGTTTTCAGATCTACTGATATTATTCCATGCAATGTGTTGACAACAATTCTATGCTCTATATTGACAACGGTTTTCAGATCTACTGATATTATTCCATGAAATACGATGACAACAATTCTTTGCTCTATATTGACGGTTGGTTTCAGATCTACTGATATTATTCCATGCAATGTGTTGACAACAATTCTATGCTCTATATTGACAGCGGTTTTCAGATCTACTGATATTATTCCATGCAATGTGTTGACAACAATTTTATGCTCTATATTGACAGCGGTTTTCAGATCTACTGATATTATTCCATGAAATACGATGACAACAATTCTTTGCTCTATATTGACAGCGGTTTTCAGATCTACTGATATTATTCCATGAAATACGATGACAACAATTCTTTGCTCTATATTGACGGCGGTTTCAGATCTACTGATATTATTCCATGCAATGTGTTAACAACAATTTTATGCTCTATATTGACGGCGGTTTTCAGATCTACTGATATTATTCCATGAAATACGATGACAACAATTCTATGCTCTATATTGACGGCGGTTTTCAGATCTACTGGTATTATTCCATGCAATGTGTTGACAACAATTCTATGCTCTATATTGACAGCGGTTTTCAGATCTACTGATATTATTCCATGAAATACGATGACAGCGGTTTTCAGATCTACTGATATTATCCCATGCAATGTGTTGACAACAATTCTATGCTCTATATTGACAGCTGTTTTCAGATCTACTGATATTATTCCGTGAAATACGATGACAACAATTCTTTGCTCTATATTGACGGTTGGTTTCAGATCTACTGATATTATTCCATGAAATACAATGACATAAATTCTATGCTCTAGGTTGACGATGGGTTTTTAGATCTACTAGAAATCTTCCATGAAATAGGATTCTATCTATCTTGGCGGTTGGGAATCTGGTACACTGCATACTAGTAAAGAAATACAACATCACATAGATATTGATAAGGATGTGTATAAAAAGGTTAATGTTCTGAGGTAATTGTATCTATGTGAACTATAAAATAGCCGTGTGGTAATTCATTGACCTGTCACACCAGGTGAAAGACATAATTCATGTAATAAGTTATATAGTTTTCTATCTACGCCAGTTCAACACTGTCTCATTATATAACAGCCAAATAATTAATATTGATGATACGTTCTCGGTTATTTTAGGACACTGGACAATTTTTCTTCTATAGGCCTACTTTGTTTTTTCTTTGGGTATTTTCTAAGGATGATTTGCATTCATAGTCTCTCTAAATATTAAACCATTTTAATAAGTGTCTTAAATAAAATCATTGTCCATCAAATCACTTTGAAGAATTTTGGGACCATCATTTAGTAAGCAGGTATAAATGTTACCCACTCAGAATGAGTTGTCGGATTTGTTTGAAACTATGGGCGAATATAATGTGAATAATCCATTAGTCATCGGCATGGTTATCATACTTTTTTTCTCAAATCAAACGATTTATCGACTTCTGGATGATGAGTTATCGGCCCTGACACGGCCAAGCTATAGATGACAAGATAACAGGATAACATATAGATATTATTAAATCTAATTTGATAAATGGATTTAAAATTTCATTAAAGGTTTGGCATTTCTTCCATCTGGCACGAGGGTGTCGACTCAACTTTCACAAAATATTTAAAAAAAAAACAGACTACATAATATAATAAATGTTAGGTGTGTTCAGTTCTTGAAAGCTGTCATAAATTTATCTTCATGCATGTGAAACATTTATAGGCGACAGGTTGCTGTTTTTTGTTTTTAGAAAGAGATACGTATAAAGTGATGAGACTGAAAAATTATTTTCGCTGAGCCAGCAAGCCGGCCGGTATCCTGTGTTTAAATGTCACTGTGAATTGTTTAATGTACAAAGTAAACCTAGTCGTGGGTTAAATATAGTGTATGTTAATTCAAGGGGGCTTTAAACACCCTGAAAAAGTCAATATACACCGCCTGAATATAGATCTTCTATACTCGGTTACCTAGTCAATATTTGTCTTTTATAAAAGAGCGATTTAGATCTATCAATGAATTCAGTTAATTTTAGATTTTTTCCCTTTCTAACAAAACATTTACAAAATATTAATGAATTTCTTGTTATAGCCTAACACACCTATTGGGGTTAGTTTTACTGACAACCGGAAGTGAGTTTTGGCTTTACTTGAGGTCTATGAAACCTGAAGCGTGATTAGGCACATGACTATTGTTTAATACCAATCCTACTATCCTTCCTTCTTCAATATTTGAATATAAGCCAAGTTTTCAACTCTTCGTTGATTCAGTTTATTCTTTTATGATATCTACTTCAAATTCTTATTAAACGGGATATAGGTCTACTGGCATAATCCGCTTTATTAGAGTTTGATTCTAGATACCCGTATCACTTATAAAAAACGCCAATAATCAGGTTGGCCAGCAATTCAATTCAAAGTAGGATGTGTAGACAAAGACTGTGTTTTAAGTTATGACATCAACATCTGTAATTTCCCGATTGGAAAATGATAGCGATTTGGGCTCATTTTATTCAATTGCACACGAACTGGACGTCAAATTCTCATGTTAAAAAATTACACTACACATAGCGAAAACCAAGATCTCGTAGCTGTTTAAAAAATGTTTGAATCCTTTAACGTAAATGAATTTCGACCTATATGGTTTATTTTATAAATATTTTTGTGGCATGAAAGCAATAAAAAATCGTTTAATTGCTCTAGAGTAACCACAGTTTTGATTGGTTCTTCCATATTTCCTAGTAAAGTTTCATAACAATTAGCATGATATAAAAAACCCTATAAAAGAACACGATGTAATGAAAATAAAATAAGTATTCTGTTTCCTGTTAAGGTGGATGACTTGTATGAAATCAGGTAATTTATATAAACTATATATATAACTACTGTTTATACACTGAATGAATAACAATTACTGGTCGTTTGTCCTAGTTTTAAACAAGGATGACCGACCAACCTATTAAAAGCCTAGGCCTACAACAATCTAATGATACCTTTCACTGGGGTTATATGCCTATATACCTGTGCCTTTGCTTTCGTAAAATCTGCTTTACCGCAATTTTACACTGTATAATTCCCAACTTCCAACTACCATCTTAACATTGAAAGCATGCAGCCTAAGATTTTTTTTTTCATTATTTAATTGGACACGAATATGTACCATATATTCGTTTTACTTCACAGTGCCAACTTTAATTTTAATTTTTGTTGCCCTGAACAATTTAAAAACAATTTTTAGGAAAAAACACTTTCCATTTGGTGATTCACAAGAAAAAATATTGTAATTTATAATACAAAAATATTGTAAGAAAATCCTACTGCAAAATTATAGCAAAAATTGGCAATATGGACGCTTACGGTCAAATCCATCCCTGATAGTATTGATAGGTATTATTAGGTGTACTATATCAGGTGTATTATATCAGGTGTACTATAAGGTGAGTTCTCTTCTTTGTGTACGTGTAATATATTTTCCAAAAATTATATTTGGTGTTGTTCATCTCTCTTCTTACATCTTCAAAATGACAAGTTATTACGACCGTTACCTTCTACTTTGACTCAAATAGTCGCCTTTCTTGTATCACGGAAGTTGGTAATTGCTGTGTCATAGAGTCAAGTTATAAACTGAAGGTCGTAATATATAGCTTGATAATGTAAAGATGCTCTCTTTAGTGGTGGAAAGCTTCCAAGTACCCAATTGGAGCTTTACGTCCTACTTTTCGCTACAGATAATAAAGATGGGTAGGCCATTTCATTTATTGTTTGTCAGTGACATTAGCCTTCTATACATTACCAATCCACCTTAAGCGCGGACAGTCGGTCACACAAAGGGCCTCGGTCTATTGTTCACCTTAAAGTTGCTCTCTCCATGTCAGCTCCTCCAACCTGCATCACTGATAGCCCAAACAATGTTAGTGGAGATACTATATGTCGATCTTAACCGGGATCGAATCTCAGAAAGCGCGGAAGTGTCTCGGACCAAACGATATTTCATAATCATCATTCCCTCTGAAATGCAAACTTTCATATATTTTATGGGCCACCTATTATACAACCATGTACGTTATAGATCAATCCATATTAAAAACCTTTGACATAGTTTGTAATATACCTGGATCAATGACAATATTGTATTTTTCTTTTATAGTTCAAAATATATTTGAAATCAATATAAAGTATAATAGCAATATTGTTCTCCGTCGCACGTCGTACGTCAGTCAACACGTCACATGTAAAATCACACTGGTTTAATTGGACATAAACTAGTCCAAAATATCTATTTATATGAGCAATTCCATATACATGTCTAGTAATTGGATCAAGTCCTATATATAGGTTGTGATTAGGAACACGGTGTTATTGAAATTAAATGTAATGTCACGGCCAATTTTCTATTCAATTTGTAGACCTACATTAACCTTAACACCAATGGGTCAATGACTCGATCTGTTAGTGGACAAGACCATCTCCGAAGTCATTCTTCAACCTATAAGTTTTAAGCTTCGAAAGCTGTTTTGAATTTGAAATAGGCTATAATATAAGTGGAACTACTGGCAAAACAAGGCATGATCATTCCTATGGGTCACCTGATGTTTGTTTGCTATCCTATTCTGAGAGTCCGCATTATAGTTAATATTAGGTTTGTTTGGTTTAGTATACATGTTATTATATAGATTAGTGAGTAAATTAGTTGTGGTGTATGGGATTGTATACTTATTTAGTTTGTGGTGATTGTTGATATCCACACGAGTGATTGGGACTATATTTAACAATTCGACCAATCAAGCTTCTTGTAATCTAAAACCTGCTAATTTTACATCAGTTTGAGTACTTCGGAAATCCTGTACCCGTAGTCTTTATGACAATACATCCGTGGTGCAAGTCTGAATTAACCCGATCGCCGTTTCAAATACATGTATCATAAATGAACCAGAAACTTATTGCGTCTGCAAGATTGAGACATTGCATCAGATACAAACCATATAGTAGAATACCCTGTATCATAATTTTTTTCAATCTCAAGAGAAAAGACCTGCAACGTGGTGTAATTATATTATTCTTAGAGCGTCACTTTTGAAATATATATCAGTCATTCCTTTCCATTGCTTGGTTTCGTCGAACAAATGGTGATTGTAGGTTCTAATCTCAGTCGGCGTGTGAAGTACCACTCAGCTGTAAATTGGTATGGATAATATGGGAAAGATCAATGCCAAGAGGTTTGACAGGGATCAGAGCTGGTAGAAAGGTTTCTTTGTGAACTTAAGTTGTTATCCTTGTAATATATAGTTTTTTTTCTTAACCTTATACTCGGACCATTCGAAGGGCAATGTAGTTTGACCATTTGAGGAGGATATGATTAGGAATTATTGAAAATCAGTATAATGAAAACGTGTACATTGATACAATTACAACATGTTGCCTTTGTACAGTATTAAACCATATTCGTGAATCATGTCAGCTAAATTGAAATCTGATGAAATCATAGATTTTCTGTAGATGTGTAAATATGAACACGTAGAAGATCACCTGATTGTAGACCGTTACTAATATTCATAACCATCTGGAAGTAAGTTTATTGATATATCAACGTGTACTAACTAGTAGCCTTTTATTCATATTGTTCTTTTGACGTGACGTCTCGTATATTATGAAGGCTTGATATGAAACCTGAAACGGATCTTGAATAATCTACCTATTAATAGTAATATTTCAAATAAATTGGAAATCCTAATAAATATTTCCTATTTGTCTGAAGTGAGTTTTCCTGTAATTGCACAATATTGTCTACGTCCCATGATTAGTCATAATTATTTACAGTTATACTAGGGCCATGGAAACAGTATGGGGAATAGAGACTTGAATATGTATCACGAAAAATTATTTTTGGGATTGCGTCCGGAATCGTGTCTGCTACATGCGGGGGGCATGAACCGATCGATAATATCAGTACTCCCGCGCTATTTAATACACCGGACACCGTACACCGGACGAGTTAACGGAAAACACACCTTGTCTAATCACACTTTAAGAAACTTTCCTTTCGCTGTGGTTGATTTGTTATTATCAATAAGTGTACTCTCATATCAACCTGACATTAAAAGTAGGTAATCTATTCAACAGACAATCATAAGATACAAATAAATATCAACAATACTGTTAGACTACACTCTCAAGGTGAATATTTTACCTTTAACCGAATTCTTATACCATCTCTGACGTAAAATATACTTGATAATCAGGTATACTGATGAGAGTTTCTGTTATACACACAAAACATTTTTGTCTTTAAAGCCATAATATTTACATATTAACCGATTTTTGTTATACTTGGTAACATTTGAACTTAACACCCTTTTTGCCTACCGGAAGACCACTTTTACATTGACAGGCACACCAGTCCTGAACACCATTCTTATATTGATAGACATATTTATTTGAACATCATCTTGACATGGATTTCGGCATATATTAACATCATTTTTATATTGATATTGACATACCTGAACACAATTCTTTCATTTGTAAACATACCTATACACCATTCTCGGAAACTATTCTTATAGTGAAAGTCATACGCATGGACACCATTCTTACATTGATATTGACATACTTGGACACCATTCTTACATTGATATAAACATACCTGACCATCGTACCTATATTTATATCAACATTTCTGAACATCGTACCTGTATTGATATTGACATCCCTGAACATCGTATCTACATAGATATCGACATTTTTGAACATCGTACCTGTAATGATATCGGCATTCCTGTACATCGTACCGACATTGATATTGACATTTCTGAGCATCATACATATTGATATCGACGTTCCTGAACATCTTACCACATTGATATCGACATTCCTGAACATCGTACCATATTAATTTCAACAGTTCTGAACATCGTACCTCCATAGATATCGAAATTCCTGTGCATCATACCGACATGGATATCAACATTTCTGAACATCGTACATGTATTGATATCGACATTTCTGAAATCGTACCTACATTGATATCGACATTTCTGTACCCAATAGCTATATTGATATCGACATTTCTGAACATCGTAGCTATATTGATTGACATCCCTGTACATCACACCAACAATGATATCGACATTTCTGTACACCATAGCTATATTGATATCGACAGTTCTGAACATCGCACCTATATATTGATATCGACATTTCTGAACATCGTACCTACATTAATATCGACATTTCTAAACATCGTACATATATTGATATCGGCATTTCTAAACATCGTACATATATTGATATCGACATTTCTGAACAACGTACCGGCAGATGTAAGATTATATAAATCAGCATTTTTTGAATTCAATATGATTGATACATACAATCAAACACAAGCCTAAGGCAATATTCATTTGATAATATAGATGACATATGATAAATTTTTGAATATATAAAATGATGTTTAGAACCCCAGGTGTAACAACATGGGTGGATAGTTTTAAATTTTCAAACTGTGATATATCGTTGTGTCAATCATTTTGAAGGCTTTATGGGTAATATATGTTTTAAATGTCCGCTCGTTCTTGTGGCAAATTAAGTTAACTGTCCTTCGCCTGTATTTACCTTTCTGTCTAACTATTCAGTCTGTATCGAGGCATATCCATTAACTCACTTGATAAAGTCAAGGTTATCTTGTTTACTTCCAATTTTTAACAAGTCGGGTGATTTCTTAACATGATCTGATACAAACTTAATGACAATCTCCTCATTTAAAAATGAAGTAGTATAGAATCATTTCAACTTTCCTAAAAAGCCTCGCATATAGCCATTTAGAAGGGAAATAAAACTTTAGTATTGTTAACAGAGTAATGGGATACAAAACTTATGTTTTATAGAGTTTAATTAGATACAATACTTATGTTTTATAGAGTAATTGTATCATGAGATGAGTAATGTTTTAGGAAGATTCTGTAGTATACATTGTTATGAGATTATATTAACGTGAGAAACAATACTTGTTTTTGTAGAGTAATGTTATAAGATACAATACTTCTTCATTTATAATCATTAATAATTTTTTTTGATAAAGAAATGTTATGAGATGCAATACTTCTGCATTATAGATGTTATCATGAGCCAGCATCATTAACTCTTTCGTTTGATAGAGTAATGCTTATAAGAGGGATAGAATACCTCTTTTGCACATAGTTTTATGAGTTGCAATGCTTGTGGTTTAAAGCGTAATAAGGTGCAATCTAATGTTATTACTTTCGTTTTATAGAGTAATGTTATTATGAGATATAATACTTGTGTTATGTTCTGTTTTATAAAATGTAACTATATAATAATGTTTTATAGACTAATGTTATCCCAGGATACTTGTTTTGAAGAGCAATGTTATCATTAGATACAATACTTCTGTTTTATAGAGTACTGTTATCGCGAGATATAATACTTTGTTTAATAGAGTAATGTTATCGCGAGATATAATACTTTGTTTAATAGAGTAATGTTATCGCGAGATATAATACTTTGTTTAATAGAGTAATGTTATCGCGAGATATAATACTTTGTTTAATAGAGTAATGTTATCGCGAGATATAATACTTTGTTTAATAGAGTAATGTTATCGCGAGATATAATACTTTGTTTAATAGAGTAATGTTATCGCGAGATATAATACTTTGTTTAATAGAGTAATGTTATTATGTCATCTAGATGAATGTTATCGTGAGATATTATTCTTTTGTTTGATAGAAACATGTTATCACGAGACATAACACTTCTGTTTTGGAGTAATTTTATCATGAGATACAATTATTCTGTTTTATAGAATAATGTTATCATATGTTATAAGATATGATACTTGTGTCTTCTAGAGTAATGTTATCATGAGATATGATACTTGTGTCTTCTAGAGTAATGTTATCATGAGATATAATACTTGTGTCTTCTAGATTAATGTTATCATGAGATATAATATTTGTGTCTTCCAGAGTAATGTTATCATGAGATATAATACTTGTGTCTTCTTGAGTAATGTTATCATGAGATATGATACTTGTGTCTTCTAGAATAATGGTATCATGAGATATGATACTTGTGTCTTCTAGAGTAATGTTATCATATGTTATAAGATATTATACTTATGTCTCCTAGATTAATGTTATCGTGAGATATAATCCTTGCGTCTTCTAGAGTAATGTTATCATGAGATATAATACTTGTGTCTTCTAGAGTAATGTTATCATGAGATATAATACTTGTGTCTTCCAGAGTAATGTTATCATGAGATATAATACTTGTGTCTTCTAGAGTAATGTTATCATGATATATAACACTTGTGTCTTCTAGAGTAATGTTATCATGAGATATAATACTTGTGTCTTCTAGAGTAATGTTATCATGAGATATAATACTTGTGTCTTCTAGAGTAATGTTATCGTGAGATATAATCCTTGCGTCTTCTAGAGTAATGTTAACATGATATATAACACTTGTGTCTTCTAGAGTAATGTTATCATGAGATATAATACTTGTGTCTTCTAGAGTAATGTTATCATGAGATATAATACTTGTGTCTTCTAGAGTAATGTTATCATGAGATATAACATTTGTGTCTTCTAGATGAATGTTATCGTGAGACATATCACTTCTTTTTTTTTGAGTAATTTTATCATGAGATACAATACTTCTGTTTTGTTGAGTAATGTATATGTTATAAGATATGATACTTGTGTCTTCTAGAGTAATGTTATCATAAGATATAATACTTGTGTCTTCTAGATTAATGTTATCATGAGATATAATACTTGTGTCTTCCAGAGTAATATTATCATGAGATATAATACTTCGGTCTTCAAGAGTAATGTTATCATGAGATATAATACTTGCGTCTTCTAGAGTAATGTTATCATGAGATATAATACTTGTGTCTTCTAGAGTAATGTTATCGTGAGATATAATCCTTGCGTCTTCTAGAGTAATGTCATCATGAGATATAATACTTTGTATCTTCCAGAGTATTATTATCATGAGATATAATACTTGTGTCTTCTAGAGTAATGTTATCGTGAGATATAATCCTTGCGTCTTCTAGAGTAATGTTATCATGAGATATGATACTTATGTCTTCTAGAGTAATGTTATCATGAGATATGATACTTGTGTCTTCTAGAGTAATATTATTATGAGATATAATACTTCGGTCTTCAAGAGTAATGTTATAGCGAGCATAATAATTCTGTTATACCGACACACTGAAGCTATCATCATGCGGGAAAAGCACGAATGAATTCTGCCTCATTTCGTCTGGTTGAAAATTGGGATTGAGATATTCAAGGGTGTTTAAAGCACTTTTGTGGCTTATCAACTTCAATCCAAAATACTCAAGATTATCTTGGCAACTGTTACCGAAAAGCCATTGCTCGTCAGAATGCAGTGACTGAACAAGATGAGTGGGGACCTACTCGGGTTTTTGGGGGCCATGGACTTGGTTAAACCAGTCCCTATGGTAGTTGAGCCACTGTCAGAATGTGCATTATTCTTTTTTTCTGTTTGACAATAAAAGCAGTAATCAAGGTAGACAGCCACCAGCATAGTCAGCACCTCTTCAGGTAAGGGTAAAAATTAATGTCTGGTGTAGCTTTACCCAAGGAAAGTTTAAGGATTTGATCTTGGATGATCTGGATCCAATAAACACAAAAAGAAAAACTTATTTAACTTGTAAAAAATAAAACATTTTATTCGCTATGAACATTTCACAACGCTTTCTTAAAATTCTTTAATTCAAACATTACTTGCCACCGATTTCTATTGATTTATCTAATTATGTCATGGAAGTGACAAATCAAATACCCTGAGATCGGTAGGACAAGGTTTAATTCTGGGACTACAGTAGTCCCAGGTTTATTCCATGTTATTATTTCAACTTGGCACAAAATTAAATTTATATCCATGGTCTTACATGTGCCAATTGCCACTAACACAAGTTCAAAACATGGTACAAAGCACCTTGATTCAAAATAACAAAAATAGATTATAGGGCATTAGATTTCGTACAATTGCTCTCCTTAATTCATAATTATGTCAATGGACACCAAGCCTAATTAAAACATAAAAAGCAATTGACAATCTACAACTTGTATTGTTTTAATATAAATGCCCTTAAAATCCGAATACAGTAGAAAGAATGGGAGAAGCGGTATGAAAATATACATAATTTCATCAAAATATAAGGGTGTACAAATATATTTGAATTCTGAACTTCGAAATAATTTTCAGATTGACCTCCCAATCTTTCTACAACAGTATGACAAACATTGAAATGATAACAGATGAAACAGTACATGCTGCACTTTAAATGCTATTTGTACAAATTCTGAACATAATGGAATTTTATAATATGGAATTGTCAAAAAATTTGTATTTCAGTTTAAACTTGGGATTTAATATTTATTTTGGAATATAAATAGAAAAGTATAAAACCTTGTGGTTTATTCTATTTCCGAGATTCTCGCATTTTTCAACATTTCTATTATGAAATATCTATTAAAGGCACACATTTTCCTTGGATTGATGCAACATCAGCACTATTATAATGTTAGTTGTAACAACACATTGTTAGTTTGGCATTAAATACACGTATTCATATCACAGTTAATTTGAGACAATATTTCTATTGTTCTCAGGTTAAAGTCACCATTCAAAGGTCTTTCTTCTACAACTCCATTCATTATGGCTGTATTTTTGCTGTAAATTATATATTCACATATTATTACTGATTTTGAGCTATTATTTTTGTTGACAGTCCAGTAGGAGACATAGTACAAAGTTTTGATATGATTTCAATGAAACTTGATGGAAATGATACTTGAGTATATTATTTTTACAATATATATAAATTTCATGGAATGATTCATTTCGATTCCGATTCTTGAATGATAAGCTTTTTTTGCGTCATTTTCAAGGGGTTTAAGAATGTGATGATTATGATGATGATTGTACGAGGATTTCAAATGAAAATAACAAAAAATATGATATAACAATTATGAATAAACTAACAACAAAGGCATGTTATATAACATGTGATCTTCTCATAGAGAAGAGGATGGAGCGTTTAATAAGTTGACTCACTCTAGACTAGATTCTTTTTTTCCCCAACCATCAGTTATTAGTACCCATATTGCTCCTAATGAAAAATTATAATGAACAACTGAAGATATGAACATCTGAAAACAATTTGAAATGAAAACTTAAGCAGTATTAAAGTATAAAAAATGATGGAGGTGAACAAAATGCCATGTTTTTTTCCTATAAACAATGACAAAATACTGAACTCTGCCCATTATATAGTATATTTTTTTTCCCTATCATTATTTATTATGTGGTATTTTTTTTCTTTTTGAAAGACTTGGTTAATATTTTTTGAAGATATGATTTGCTGTATATTATTAGTAGTTTTCATATAATCTTGATAGTTTATGACCAACTTCCAGAACTAGGGAATGACACGCTATCACCACTGGTACTGGAACCAAACATGTGTTTATCTTGAAAGGCGACACGTCTCTGGGCTAGACTTGAACTACCAGGTGGTGATAATTTCATAGCGTTATCAAATACATCAGGGTCAATACTGTCATCATCTTCCTCACTGATATCCCGTTCATCGCCAACATAGAATCTTGGTGTTTCATTTATCATCATATGTTGTTGCATCATACGGTGCATTGATATAGCCGTCTCGGCAAATGATTCCAAATCTTTGGTACTGTTATTTCTGAAAGTAGAGAAAATGATTTGGTCAATATTTGGATGTGTGTTACCAGATAAAGTGTTCATTCATCCTTTAAAATGTATTTAAGCAAAACAGGTGCACCTATTTGCCCGTAGCTAACAATTTTCAAAGCAGAAAAGTCTTGAAATAAAATACATACCTTGTAAGCACTTGTGGAGTAGCAAGTGGAGTAGCTGCTGGAGGTTTGGATATCCAGTGATGGTCTAAAACTTCAGGTGCTGAGAATCTGTATCTGGGATCTCTAACCAGAAGGTGTCGGATCAGATCACGAGCTGACTCAGAAATACAACTCCATTCTGTGTCTGGGAAATCAAATGTTCCTTGTTGAATTCCTAAGAAGAGGCTTTCTTGACAATCTCCACAAGGTTCACCACGTTCCCATCCACAGTCTTCACCACACTGACCATAGAATGGAGGATAGCCACATAATGTAATATACCTGAAATACCAATTAACATATTATTGACTCTCTGACAAAAAATGTATAAATTTTACAAATTTCCATACAAGGAAAGAAACATTAGATAACAGGATGTGCAGTATTAAGTGACATTTTGGGTGACAATAATTACAACAAATTTACAAGAAACAGGATGTTACTTGAGTGATATATTATGTAATAAGTTTATACTTACAATATGATTCCCAAACTCCATAAATCACATTTTTTGTCGTATGAGAAGGATTCACCAATCCATGCATTCACAACCTCTGGTGCCATGTATTCCGCTGAACCAACTGGTGTTAGTAACTCTGGTGTTTTAACACTGTCAGCATCTTGGTCAGAAGATAATGGTACACCACTAGCTAAATCAAAATCACAAATTTTAACTGGAACAATCTGAAATAATAATAAAATAGAAATATTATAATTTGTGTTTCAAATGAACGGTGCAAAAGACAGCAAATTGTGTACTTTCACTTCTAAAAACTAAAAAAAAAAACAAGTTCAGCTTGTCCAAGGATCCATTTAGAGATAAAAACAAAACGGTAAAATATGTATTTACCTGATCCTTCTTAAGACAAAGAATATTTTCTGGTTTGAGATCACGATGAGCAATTCCTTTCATGTGAAGAAAATCTAAGGCTTTAGCAATATCCCGTATAACCAAACTAGCTTCTCTTTCTGTTAGATGACCTCGTCTTTCAATATTGGCTAATAATGTTCCACCTTCCATTTTCTCAAATACCAAATAAAAACTGAAAGTAGTAAAAATGTTTATTTTAGTTTTCCTCCTTTTTAATAGTTCATATTTTAATTTGTAACAAAACCTCAGTATGTTAAAAATAACACATTTGGCAAATTGCCACAGAAAAGGTTATGTTAACATTTCTTTCTCCACAATGAATTTCTTTACAGTAAGATTACACAATGAAAAGTAATAAATATACTGACTATTCTTCTTCTTCAAAATATTCCACCATGTTGAGAATATTTTCATGACCCTGGCAAGTGTGGAAGATTTCGATTTCTTTGAAGACTTTACTTCGAGATAAACTGCTTTTCTTTTCTATAACTTTTACTGCATATTCTTTCTTGTTAGCCAAGTTTGTAAACGTCTGTACTGCAGCATAAGCGCCATGTCCTAATACCTCCCCAGTAGCCACATATAAATCTGAAAATAAATAAACAAAAGTCTTATGAAATGTTGGACAAAAGGTGTTTTTTTTTCCAAAAAATCATGAAAACGTTAACAGTATCAATTGAATATATTCCAATAACAACAATGCATATATCCTGGAAAATAAATTTCTTAATACCTACCATTAAATCTTTTCACAGGAATGTCTGCAGCTCTCCTTTTTTTCTTTCGGTTTCTTGTCTGTTGTGCTGGTGGTGTATTGTTATTCACAAAATCGGGGAAGAAACATTCATTATCCATGGTCAGACAATTATCGAGTTCCAAACTGTTGGGTCGGCTCAGCCGTGTTGGTATCTTTTCATCAAACTGAAAATACAAAATTTAAAACATGACATTCAGTTGTTTACTTTTATTAATATATTTTTTATATGAAATGAATTATTGCATAATTGATCAGTTCATCAGTAAATAATAATATGATGACAACACACCTGTGTATTTGTTAGTTTCATTTTGATGATGTAAACAACAGAAATTCCTTTTCAATAAATATAATAATCAATGATAATAGATGACTATCGTCAAGGTATGTCACCCGACTACCTTAAAATAGCACTTATGTATGTGAGGACACTAACAATAGCGTCCAAGTCAAGGCCGCAAGTACTAGGCTACTTGCTCACGGACAAATCTAGTTGGAAAATGACAACGTTAGCAGTTTGTCTAAATTTATACCATGTCGGTAATTATCAATAGAACAGCTGGAAAATATCCTAATTCAGGAGATAAGAAACGGTCTAATTGATAACAATGGATAGCGCTACAGAACAAGATATAACAAGGTCATTTGAAGTAAATATTGACATTGACACTTTCAAAATTAAGTCAATGAATCGAGTAATTAAAATACCTTTTCAAAACAGTAAAGTGCAGCCAATTGTCATAGAACTGCAAGGAGGTAGAAAGCATTACAATACACCGCTAATGACTAATGCACAATCGGTTTTAGGTGTTAATTACTGTATTATATAGGAATTAAACAATTTGCAACGCTTCACTTGTGACCGGCTTCTTTCTTCAACAAGTAACGTGAAATAGCTGCAGCCAGAATATCCAAACAAACAATTCTATTGGTTGATATTTATGTCAGGTTATATTGGTATGATGTAATGTTTATTTATGATTGGTTATATTCTAGATCACTAGTCATATGACCAATAAATAACTGCATGCCTCATATCACACTATTCTTAATCATATACGCTCATCCATTAAGTACTTTTAACATGGAATATCAAATATAGAAGAGCATTATTGACAATAATAATGCGCTGCTGGCAAAACGCCAAAAGAAATACCCTACAAGTGTGCACTAAACAGCGGCTCTTTGTGATCCGTTGCCGATCTTTTCTTAGATCCAGGACCTTAACTTATTTTAACATTATTACATCATTGGAATTTTCCAATCAAACTTTCAATCTAATTTTTTTTTAATTTCCAAAGATCGATATTGTCATGCAGAATTAAACAATATGGCAAGACACCCAAGTTTAAGGATTCAAGTTTTCCCAGTACTGCAGAATTATCATTGTCATATAGATACTAGAATTTTCTAAGGTTAAACTGACATTTAGAAAGATATGAGAGAATTTCAAAAAGGACAAAGAACTTAAACTCTATTTACAAATTTTAAATGTTGCCATCAGCATGACACTTTCAATAAATGTAGATTAAGTGAAATCAAAACAAATATTTAATGATATTTAGATATGACGTCAGATTACATTATACTATAGTTCTAGTCAATATTGATCTGATATCATCTGTTCTAAAAATATTTTTCAATTAAAATTGACATCAAACCAATGTTTGTCAGATTTATTGATCAACTTTCTTTTTCGATATCTTAACATTTAGAATCATTTTAGAAAAATCAGAGAGCAAAAAGACAGAATATTGTGAATATGAATGGCCATCGAAACTGAGAGTGAGATAAGCCCAAGTCATCTAAAAATAGTAACAGCTATGTTATTGTTGATAACGGACCTGCCTTTAAGTCTGATGTTTCTTTGACGGCAATAAAAGACAGGATTTACAAGTTTAATTTCATTTGATAACGCCTAGGTGTAATGTTAACTATTTAAAGATTAATAAGCTTTGTTTTTTCTTGTTAAATTATAAATATTAATATTCTTACCATTTTCATTGTAATTTGTATCTTTTAGTTAATTCAACCGTTGTTTTAAAACAGATGACAGCTAAAAAATCCTAATTATCACACTTATGTTTTATTATAAATGAATAAAACAAAGGCAAATTATCTCAAATGCACAAATCGTTCCTTTATCCTATCATACAATCCTTATCACACAGGCCGAACGGCTTCTTTCTTACTTTAACATCAATCTAGACCATTGTTCAAATGATTTCCCTATGACAGAAAACGCAGCTCTCACATAGCTTTTATATCAACCATAACATCAGCACGCGACGTGGAGATGACTCATGTTTCTGATAATATACTTTGAACCCTTGACCTCATATTTCAACCAATCAAATTCTGTTTATGTTGTGGCGTGGACAATGTTTACATCATTTTATTCCCTACCTTCTATTTTCTAATGAAATTATCATGCAAGACAGCTCATAATACTACGTGGCAGTTACTGCATTATGTTCCAGAAACATTCATGCAACAAATTATAATAAATTCATCACCTACCATTGCAAACTGTTCAAGATTTTTGTCCTTTTACTCTACATTGCGAGTCAATGTCTCCATTTCTTTTCTTTTTCAGGCCTCCGACTGAGATAACTAAAAACGAGGCTGCATACATTAACCTGCTTTATTTATTCAAATTAGGTGCAGACAAATTGTTTACCTTTATTTTGGTATAATATTCATTAGTCAGATTTATAATTATTTCATTTTGATTTTTATTTTTTTGTGTGAACTAGATTTTAAAAAATGTCACTGAGAAATTCGGTATAGAAATTATAAAGATGTTGTGAAAAGAATTATTCGTTTCGCATCCGGAAGTTAGAAAATGTCTGGATAAGCAAGGCACAATAAATTGATAAACTGAGAAAAAAACGTGAAATTTGGCAAAAACACTAAAAATGGATCTCCCAAAACCACCTGATGGTTAGTATTCTAGAATATATTCATTTTATCTATATTGTCTTTCATTTGCCTTCATGCTTGGTGAAAATCCGATTGACAAGGTTGTAATATTTGATTTGGACAATGCATCTGCCATTATTTACATTAGATTAGCCTATCACCAGTATCAATATCGTTGAGTTGACTGATTGGGAAACACAGTAGGCGAGTGAGCTACAAAGTACAACACTCAACAACAGTGACACTTTCAGTCATTACAAACAGTCCATACATAATTACATAATACAGCACAGAGTAGATCTACTGCCATATATAATAATATGATTATGTAAGTCATAAGATGGCACAATTTCATTATAAACTACCTAATCTCTCTGACTACATTGAATTGAATTCATTTTTGTTTTCTCTCATTTCATAAATATTCAAATGCAAGACTCTCTGTAGTAATTTGTAATTGATATTTCAATTCATATACAGATACGATTGCCAAAATTCACTTCAGTAATAGGTAGGCCTACTTACTGAGAGTAAGATACAGTTAAAATTATGTTATGTTATGGAGACCACAGATGGTATGGACGAAAACCTGGGTCCTTGAGGTTTGGGGTTTGGTTCTGACAGATAGATCAATTAGGACAGTTCTTATTCTTTAGATTAATCAACATGATTTCCCTCTATTAGTGGTTCAGGTAAGGTGAATAAAATAGAGAAAAGTGTGTTGATATATTTTATATTGTCCACAAGAATTTCAACAAGGCCCTGTTCCTGGAAGTGAAGCAAATGGTTTGGCAATCTTACATATTTTTGATTCTATGCAACATTCCAAAGATTTTAATGGGAATATCAGGGCCCCTCATTCTAATTCTTGGTTATCGTTCACCAGTAATATTCTGTATGAAAATTGGAATTGCAGAGATTCTGGTGTATCAAGAAATGATAATTTTTTTCTGAAAACAAGTCTTATTCATAATATAAAATTAGTCATGATTTGAATATTATAACCCTTCATCTTTCTTTTCAGAAATTGAATTCCAATTCTTTGCATTATTAGAAAATATTCTGTTCACATGAAAGGCAAAAATTTTGTATTCTTGCAGTCTATTTTGTGTAAGCTTAGTCCTTTTATATTAATTGTTTTCCAAAACTTGAAATGTAAGTTGATCGAGATGGAGTAATTAAATTTACCTTCATGTCCAGTTAGTTGGTTGATAATAGTATTAGTATGAACAAGTACCAGTATTATATATATATTTTAACAGGATATTGGAAGAGTTATTTGACCGCTTTGACTTCCTTTGACTAGTCTGTGAACAGACAGGTGTCTATCTCAATTTTGAATATTACGAAACATTCTATAGTCATAGACTCATCGACAGGGCATATAGTTCATAAGGCAAACAGGCATTTGCATACTTGTACTAATAGCTTTCAAGAATTTATCAAATTTTTTTTTAAAGAAAAGATTTGAAGATGTTCCGTAATTGCACAAGTTAATGCCAGACTGTGCCAAACAATTTTTTTTCACATTTGTTTTGAAATAAGCTTACATAAATTTAGCAATTTTGTTCCCTTCATTAATAACTCAATGAGATACAGTTTAATGTGCTGTAATAGCATAGTAGTCTGTATCCTGTATGAATTAAGTGGATCATCCCTTTTCTATGTCAGTCAATCCAACTTGCACCAGTGAAAAATGGAGCTCATTGTGAAAAACCGGATGCATTACTTCGAAAGATTACAGGATCATTTGTTATGTTAGATAGATAGATAGAAAGAAGATATGACAATACCTGAAACTTTAACTTTGATTTGGAATTCATTACCATATCCAACATATTGGTTGTAGATTAAGATCAATATATGATTTAAAAAGAGAATAAAAAAAGAATAAAAACATCGAAGTTATCACACTGGGTAACAGTATAAAAATTGGTGATATTGGTAATGGTCAGTTAATTTATAAGGTGTAGTGAGTAGTATTAGAATGTTCTAGAGGTTGTAAAGTGGTGGAATTATAGTAAATACTATTCATTAGTTAATCTGCTTTTGATACTATTTATAGATCCTCCATAGATTGATTTAGTGACATGATATAATGGGACATTGGTAGAAAACCATTTGAAAGTGAGTCACTGATCTCCACACACACACTGACAACATTTACTCTGATATGATTTCATTTACTAACAGTTAATCTCTGTCTTAATCTAGATCTAGTTTGTTATGCAGTCTTATATACCATACTAGATCAAGTCAATGACTATGTCTTATTTGTACGGTATTGATCAACAAAATGTTTGAGTCACAAAGTCACATGACTGGGTTTTCCCAAAGTATTATATTGGTATATTGATAGAATATATTTGTCATATAAGAAACGGTTGGACTGACATAATGACACATCCTGCATTTAGGTCTGGGTAAAATGATCAAGATCATCAATTATCATCGCTAAGAATTTATAATTTTAAGTGCCGGGTATTGAATATCAAATTTCATAATCGATTGTCAACAAAGATATATTTTCTCCACTGTATGCATAAAAAAGATGTAATCTCTTCTACATAGTTTCCCTTCAGCACATAACATACCCACAATAAACTATAATACCCAATCTCATGACTCATGATATCAAGAATTTTAGCATGGTTTTAATTTAGTATTTACAGGGTTTCTCAATTGAATTATTTTGATTATTAATCGATAATTCATCGGTTGTCTGCCATCGATAATCAATCTCAATTTGCTAATCAACACCCAGCCCTATCTGTAGTACATACTTGAACTATATTTCACTTTATTGTTCTTTGTATGAAAAAGCTAGAATGAGATAATAATAATAAATACATGACAACTTTTTCTCCTTCATTTTATTCTTTCCAAATCATGACAAATATAAGACAAACAGAATTGCAATTTTAGCAGATTGAATTTTACATATGTTTTGTCCATTTATTTCTTATCCTAATTAAAATATTTTCATGGACTTATTCTTTAGCTTGTGTTTGGAGTCACTTTTTCCTCATAGTACAATATATTACAGTGTTGCGTGTGTATGTCCAGCATTGACTCTCTAGATAAACATCATTTTATCATTCAAAGAAAATGTATTCCTTTTAATAGCCTTGAAAATTAGGTGGCAGTTGGTATGATTAATTTGATTGATATTATGTTTATTTAATGTAAAAAACATAGTAATTAGACTTATCTTGTCATTAATTGATTGATTAATATATAACATTTGATTATACATTTCTTACATTGGTAGCCTGCAGAAAGCCTTGAACTATTTCCATGATTCAAATTGCGATTTTCATATTTCAAAAAATTGTAATTTTTATCTAAAAGCATCCTGCCTTATTACTCTGTAACATATAAAACAATTGTCAACAAAATTGGCTCAAAAAGTAAACCTGAAGTAGTTATTGCTCTTAAATAATTTCCATAATGTTATATTTTTGTAACTGACAAACTTTGATTCTGACCAAAAAGAAAAGATTTTTTTATATTGTGTATTAGAGAGTAAGAGTCTACACAGGGTCAACTCTCAATAGCACTTGCACAGGCATAAGAATTTTTCGTACACTGAGGAGGATTCAAACCCACAGCACCTAGCCAGCCTAGCCGATGACTCACTTCCGACTGAGCTTTTTTGTATTTTAGGGTACATGCATTTGATTTGACCAAACATGAAATAACCTTAATTTCTCACAAAAATTCATATTGTTATAGGTTTAAGTAGATTTTGCACTGTACAGAATTTACTGAACAGGAATGAGAAGTCAACAATGAGAATCTCCTTTGGTATAAACACTAACAACTCATATCAAATTGAAAAGAGCTCATTTTATGTTGCCAATTTGTCATGTCTTGGTCTCGTAATAAAATTTTTTATATTTCAGATATAGAACAGAGAAACATTATAAACAAATTGGCTAATTTTGTAGCTCGAAATGGACCAGAATTTGAACTTATGACCAAATCTAAACAGAAAGATAACCCAAGATTTCAATTTTTATTTGGTGGTGAATTTTTTAACTATTATCAGTATAAAGTCACCTCGGAGCAAGCTGGTAAGTTATTGTGTTGTGATTTTTTTGCCAGTGTTTATTTTTCCTGAGGGTTTTTGTTTTTTTTCGAGAGTTTAGTATGAATTAAGCTTTAAAAACTGAAAGCTGAAAAATAGCTTCTGATAAAATCTTTTGACCGAATTGTTTCATTTGAAGTGTATTTTTTAACATAGGATTTCTCATTAGAAATATTGATTGAAATATCTTTTGAAAGATCATGGTGGATGTGAACTATTTAAATGGTTGATATGTTTATTCCTGATGATATTTTATTACAGTGATAAAACAACAGCAACAACAGCAATCATTATCTCAAGTAGCTCCACCATCATGGCAGTCAGTACCAGGCAGTGGTCCTCTAGGTATCTTACCTCAAACAGGACCTCCACCACCAGGTGTACAACTCAACCCTGTATTATCTCAACAACCATCTCAACCAGCTCCAACACAACCAGGAGTTCAACAACCATCAACAGCACCACTGATACCTTGTGCACCACCTGCTACTGGTACATTAGAGCAGCAGATAACAGCATTACAACAGAATCTTAGTAAATTACAGAAAAGTAAAGATGAACAGATTAGACAGAGTGAGAGTAACTTAGCGGCTCAATATCAGAATATGATACAACAACAGGGGGTAGGTATAATATGAATGTTATAGTCATCTGAGTTTGTTTGAAATAATTCTGTTCCACACATATGCACCTTGATTTCTAGTTGACTAAATATCTTCCCGATCAACTGTTTTAAAATGCCTTTTCACTTTTATTGAATTCTGAAATATTATGTGCGTTGGCTTTTTATTTTTGTTAATCAGACCAGATCAGTTAAATATATCTCAATTTTTTTATTGTATAGCCTCAGATAGACCAGTGTATTAAGAATGCTAAAGAAAGCAGACTACAACAATTAGCTGTAGATTGTGAGTTACCTGTAGAAGAATTAGATAGAGCAGTACAACCTATTATTGATTCTTGTACTAAAGATGGTATATTGGTATGTATCTTTTGTACCATATATTATTACAATCTTGATGCATGCCCTTAATTAATCCAGTTTTGTTCAAAAGTTACAAGTTGATGCTTTTTATTAGTCAAATTATGATGTAAGGAATCCAATCAAACTTGATGTTCTCACCAACAATATTTTGTATTATGTTACAAATCATCAAACTGATCTTTATTTGTAGAATTGTAAGAATTGGATCATGCAGAAGAGTATGTCATTTCAACATTGTGAACTTATAACACAATATATATTAAAAAGGTAAGCAAGCAATTCTCTCAGAAACTTTTTGAAAGAGGTTTTTCCCATTAAAACAACAAAATATAAGAAAACCATAGTGGCTATGACAATGTTACTGTACTATCTCTTTGATACTGGATTTGAAAGTTTGAAAGTAGCACAATTTGAATTTGTTTTATTTTAGAATTATTGGTCCAGATAGCCAGTTTTCAGTCCGTCTGCATCTGATATATTTAATGAATGATTTGTTACATCATTGGTAAGTTATGAATTTATAGCAAGTTTATGTTTAATTGTATAATTTTCACCAACAGTTGTTTCTCCAGGTTTGATAACTCAGTATTTAACTGATAAAGTCTGCCATTGACTTGCTATTTGAGGAACTTTTGAAAAAAACTGCAGTGATTTGATGGATCAGATTATATTACCCACTTTCTGTTAAGGGGTCGTGAATGGTAAACAGTAAACAAATATAGTCAAATCAACTGGTACAGGCCTAACATATTTATCCCAAGTCATTCCTTCTTACCCATGAAATTCTAGTACCTTGGATCGTAAGGAACATTTTGGATGCCCAGAAAAAATAGTTGACAGTTAGCCCAATAGCTAACTATGTTTGATGTCTGGTTTTCAATATATTTACAGTATGAGAAAAGGCCACAATGATTTGAAAGTAAATATAGAGAAGATTGTAGTACCAACATTTTGTACCACAATAAAAGATTGTGATGAGAAAGGTAAAGAAAAATTACTAAAGGTGAGTACTGCTTGACTAATTGACTAAAATTATGGATCATAAGTCTTGTAAAGTTTTTACAATAGGTAACAAGTTCTTCTGAATGAGAAGCAAATAGTTTATGGATAACAAATTCTCTATATTATATTATTTTAGTTGTTAAATCTGTGGGACAGACATAATTATTTCAATGCTGATACTATAGAGGTAGGTTGTATTTTTATTAGTAATCCTAAAATAGAGGGGCTCATATATTTAATAAAACTAAGCAGTAGTATACCATAAAATTGTGTTCCGTTATTTAATATATTTAGTTGCTTGTAACGGCTGGTATTACATGTGATGGTGAATTCTATTAGATATTAAAACCAAGTTTCTCCTTGTTGCAGTTCAAGTCTTAAGGATGAAAAACTGGTTTCATGTTGCAAATAGTACATTTGGTTTCATCAATGAACAAAATGAAATGATATAGAAAGACATCTTTATGCTCAACGTTCTTTTTTATTCATTTCAGTTGTTGAAGAATCCTGGTCCTTCTTTGGTTTCTTACAAGGTAAATTTTATGTCTTAAATGGGCTTTTTAGTTCACTGTATTATTATATCTATAGATTCGATTTGCATCTTTCCAATTTGCCTTCTGATGTTTGTAGTACTAGTAAATCCAGAAAGCTTCACTGTTTGGCTTTTAATATGCAAAGTGTAAATACATGGTTGGAAATTAAAGATTAGCTGTAACAGAAATACCTGCTGACTTATTTCAGACTAACTTGATGAATGAATATAAAGATGAAGTATCTGTATTAACTCTGGGAGTACAAACACAATATAACCAACTACAAAACCAACATCAAGAATTTGTTACCCATCTCAATAATCAGATCCAAGTCTTACAGACACAGCTACAAGCATTAGTTCAACAGAAAGCTAATCAAATACAGGCTCAAGCTCAGGCTAGACCACCCTCTAGTAAGTTTTTTATTAAACTAGAATTCTTATGAATTGGTTTGATTGTACAGATTTTTTTTTATTCTAATCTGGATTGGCGTGTAAAAGTCTGTTGACCTTGAATAAGTATCCTCATTATTCTTCCTGTAATATGTGAATGATTTGGGAAAGATCAATGCTATGGGATTTGGCCGAGGGCTAATTGGTAGAAAGGATCCTCGTGAAATAAAAAATATATGTTTCTTTCTTAAGAACTGTTGTCAGAATCATATCTGTTTAGAGTAACTTCTGAAAGTTGTTCATCTCCACTTTTGAATACTGCCATTAAAGGGAAGTAACTTCCATTATTTTGCTGATATACCAGACCACTCTTGTATCATTTTATTGTATTTTATTAGGATTTAGTAGTGAACCCCCCTCACCAATATCAGTAGTTAATTCTGGTATAGATAAATCAAATGTAGACAAAATGGAAGATGTTCAACAGATACCTACAGCTGTTGTAAGTTTACTATTATGTATATTATAGCCTTTCATGATACATTGCCATGGTAACTTTCGAAGTGTTTTTGAGCTGCGGTACCTTACTTGCTTACCTGAGGGTGGAGAGTTCTATCCAACTATAGGTCGTTGAAGTTGGAAGGAATGATTTTTTAGCATGATGTTGCACCTTGCCTAATCTGTACCTTCAATTATGATGTATGAAACTTATTTTAATTGTGACATTGAAAAGTTCAAACTCTGAATTTTGTTAGATAAACTTATTGAGTTTAAAATGCATTATGCTTATATTACTAGAACAAGTTTTCAATGAATTTGATTTGGTTTTATCATTTTTTCCCCAGAGTCAACCAAGAAGATTTAGTCGTTTCAGTCAGCCTCATCCAACACCACCAACTCAACCTCCTAATACAGCTGCTGCTCCACCACCTCATCTCCTAGCACCACCAGATTTATCTCGTCCTCCTCCTGACTTCAGTAGACCACCACCAGACTTTCAAGGTCCAGGTAAAAAATAAAATGATCTGAAACTAATGTCCACTTGATATTCGCTTCACATATTTACTAAGAAAAAAGGTTTCTCTTTTGGAATAGAAAATGAAATGCAATGAATCTAGAAAAGTTTTCATATCAATAAGAATACAATAAAAATTTAATGTAACAATGTAATTTGAGTCAATTGGAAATCTGCAGTGAAAGGAAAATTTGGATCTCAAATAAAAATATAACATGGTTTCCAGAAATTTATACAGTTTTACCTCTATTTTAGGATTTCCACCAGGTGGTGCTAGTCAGCAACCTCCGACTGTTGCACCAGGCCAAATACCATTTGTACCGGATTTAAGTCGACCTCCACCAGGATTTCCTGCTGCTCCTCCTCCTGGTACTCATGGTCCTCCGATTCCTCCTAGTCCAGGTGGACCACCAGGGCACATGCCCCCTTCCTCTCAACAACCAATGCAGATGGAAATAGATTTAACACCCTCAGTTCCTTATTACGAATTACCAGCTGGTTTAATGGCACCTTTAGTACAGGTTTGTACATTTTCTTCACTGGAAATCTCAGGATTTGGGCATGCACCATCCTTTTTTATATTTCCATCTGTAGAGGGATCTTCAACATGCAGAGCCTGTATGGGCAATCACTAAAAGGTTATAAGCATTCAATAATCTATGCATTGATCCATTGACTCCTTGGTTATTGATAGTTTGTAATTTTTCAGTTAGAAGAAACAGATTATAAACCATTAAATCCTAGAGATATACGTCTACCACCACCAATGCCACCAACAGATAGATTATTAGCTGCTGTAGAGGCATTTTATGGTCCTCCCTCTCATGATAGACCAAGAGACACGTAATTCAAGCATTATTATCTTATATTTACCACCAAATTGTCTTAGTATATCTGTGACACAGCATAAAATGAAAATTAAACATCACAAGTTCAGTATGGAGCAATTAGTCATAAGAATATAGGATTCATCAAATTTCATACTTTTTGCCATTCATTTACCTTGATTTTTTTTTCATATTTCCTATTTTTAGAGATGGCTGGGAGAAGTTAGGTTTATACGAATTTTTCAAAGCCAAACATCGATGTAAGAAAATGAAAGAAGAGAGGGATGCTGATATGAGATGGGGTCGTTCAGAGTTTAGAGGTCGCTCACGATCGCCTGAACCTTCACCTCCACCTCCCAGAAGATCCCCATCTCCTCCTCCTAGACGTAAATATAGAGATGGTCGTAGTAGATCTAGGTAAGCTGTTAGCTAAATTTGAGATCTAGAACTAATGCTACTGTCCTGACAAAATATCACTCTTTAGTGTGTGGAAATGAAAAATAAATGACTTTAAACAACCGGCTGTTATGCTTCTGACTGGGCAAATGAAGATCTGAAATGCCATGCACATTGCAATGTGACCCTTGCGCTTTGTTTCAAGTTGCTTTCTCAAAGCTGCATAACTAACAAAGGCGAGCTCTGTCTGAAGGGCCCATCCCAGTAACAGTAAAAAGAGGATGTAAAACTCAAAATTTCAAACGATCATTCAAATTTTACAGGAATGTATTTTGTAGACGCAATAAAAAATTGTTTAATCTGATCGCAAAGTAGCTTTTATTTTCTTCCACTTTCAGATCCAGAGAACGTCAAAGATACAGTTCACCTTCTGGAGAGAGATCAAGATCACCTGACAGATTCAGACCAAGGTCAAAGTCACCAGATAGATTCCGAGAAAGATCTAGATCTAGATCACCATCACCTGCCAGACGTAGAACTGATGATTCACCACTACCTTATCAACCTAGTAGTCGTTCACCATCACCAGTTACGATGAAGAGATCTATATCTCGAAGTCCTACACCACCTTCTACTATGTAAGATTACTTCAATATAATGCTCTTCAAGCTTGATCTGTTGAACTTAATACTTCATCAATATAAATTATTTTCATGTAACCAACTTAGGTCATTTGCAATTTATACTTGATCTTTTGAACATAATATGTACTTTGTCAATGCAAATATTCTGTGTGCAGCCTGTCTACAAAAATCTTGTTTGATTTATGGTGATTATGGTGTTATAACCTTGAGGCAAAACAGTAGAATGTAAAACTCCATTCATTTAATTTCATTTGAGGCAAAACATATCCGAAAGATATAATTGATATTTTAAGAAATACATTAATCTGTATGGCTAGCTCTTCTTTGTGATTATCCAATCAGATGACTGGAATACTGAAATGGTGGCAAGTTATTTTTTCTTTGAAAAATGACCTCAGAGACATGTTATTGATAACTTCACTACTTTAAGATAGTGGTGAAAATAGACTGAAAATTACACTGGATGATTAACAGAGCTTTAGAATTAATCTTTTTTGAAAAAGACCCAAGTTTATCAGACATGAGTTAAAATGTAATATAACCTTGATATCAAGAGGATATTTTGAATTTTTAAGGTTTATATCTTATGTTTTTCAGGGGTTTTGGTGGTGCAGCTCCTCAACCAGATATGTCTATGCCTCAATCTAGTGGTAATAAAGGCCATCAATTAATGTTAAAAATGGGTATGTGGCCTAATTTCTCATTAGTCATCCAGCAATTATTTTGAATTGATAACTACTGGAATAGTGCATTAATTAGCTAATTAATTGTAGCACAAATGATAAAACAGAATACAAAGTTCCATAATACAGAAACAGGCTGAATTGCTTCCTTTGTCTATAGATCTTTCAAGTTTGTTTTAATATTTCTAAAATGGATGAAGAAAATATAGGTATTTGTTTATTTTGTTCATAATAAACATCCCTTTAGAAAATCCATGGTTATATATTGTAGGATGGGGAGGAAAAGGTTTAGGTTTATCAGAACAAGGTAGACTAGATCCTGTTGAAGCTGCTGAAGTGAGAGAAAAACAAGATATGTTTAAAGGCATCGGTGTTCAAGACTATGCTGATCCATTTGAAGCTTTCCGTAAAAATAAAGCTAAAGGTTATGTACAGAGAATGAGAGCCAGAGATGAAATGAGAGATGGTAAGTTAATGGTGAATTGATATCTGGAGATTTAATTGAGCAGTGATGAACCAACATGTTTGGGAAAGATTGTATTTATTTCTTGGCTGAATATTAAAAATGTCCTCTCATTGAGAAAACTCAAGTATTTTCTTAGTTGTTAAAGTGCTTGGATTATCTGAAAAAGACTTTTGCTAAGTATATTTTGTTATTAACCAGCTGGTAGACAGGGTCCTTGAAGACGTAGGTTATTATTTTCAAACAATATGTTTACATTTTATCTCTGATCTGAGTAACAAGAAATCTAACAATCATAAATTATGGGAAAACGTAAAAATATATTAAACTTGAATGAAATTTGATTATAAAATATTCTGTGGAATGGAGACTTAAAACAATAACATTTTTAGTACCATGATTAAATTTTGATGTATTTTTTTTATTACAGCTAAGAAAGATGGTGATAGAAAGAAAGGAGGAGATAGAGATCGTGATAGAGATCGTGATAGAGGAAGAGACAAGGACAATGATTAATATTATTCATTTCACTTATTGTACATTCTTAAAATAAAATCATGTTTATCATTAATAAATCAGACATCGAGACATTTTATGAGTTGCATTGAGTACTCATGACCTTTTTCATTACTCCCAACCATACACAACTGGTAATCACTATAGTGAAAGGGAACCTTAAGGGGGCTGATTTTAGTCTTGAATATTTGTAAATAGTCCTCCGAAGTACTATTAATGTACGAAAATCACATAATTCAAACTAGGAATTTTTCTCACTATTTCTATATATATCAAAGTGCATCTTAAATTGCAAGTCGTCATTGTAACATTCAAACGCAGATAATTCTGGACACACATGGATTTGAAGCTGTGAACACTATTACTGATTAGCTCAGCTAAAAAACAATTCCTGTTTCTGAGACTAAAAGTATGATTGGTCAAGAAAATGGCCTTACTGTCCCTGTAAGTTTATTCTGCATAGTTTCTACTACTATTAATTCTTCACAAAATAAAGAGAACTGTTTATTGCTCTTAGTAGACCAGAATGTGCAAAATATCTTAGCTTGTCTATATTCCTGCACATCTGGTTCAAATTCAAAACACAAACAGTCCAGTTAATTTTCAGATAATAGTTCAAATAGTAATCAGTAATGAGCAAATCTAGCACATAGAGTTAATGGCTTTTCATTCAGTTTATCCATTTCATCATTCTGGTTGACGGCATTTTTATCTGCACGATTTATTGAAGCTTTCCAAACCTTCCATTGATCTTTGGACGGTAAAGAAGTATTAAATCACTCAAAATATATTACAAGAATAGTTGTGAGTCATGCATTTTGACCAGATGGCACCTTTTTTGGCAACAACTTTTTTCAGTCAGATGTCTGGATTCTTGGAATTCAACACCAAAAAGGCCTTGTATAACATTACCATTAATGCAAGAACCACAGACGTCTGATTAAAGATTTGAATGTTGCAAATTGATGGTTTCAGTGTCCACAATACACATGACAAGAAAATCACTTTACTCTCACACAGTAATCTATAACTAACTTTTCAAGTAAATATTATCAATATGCTTTAATGAATAAAAATATAAATAAATACAGGTAACATAACAAACATTACAGATGATTCAAAGTTAATCTACAAATGAATAAATTATCACAGTTATAAATATTATATTTCAGGTAAAGGTTCAGCTTCTTCTTTCAATAAACCTAGTTCTCGTAGAAATGAGGCTTCTTCATCCAAATAATTCTGATATTCAATTTTCTGTTTGATTTCTATTTCTTCATCTGTTAATACCACATTTGGTGCAATCTAAAACAAGCCAATGGATGTCACAAATAAATTGCAAAGAATCTGTGTAAAAACATCATTTCAGCAAAAAAAGCACATTTCTTAAAACAAACTATCTGAACTTGTCTCCAAGTACAGACACGAGTACTAATTGTCGAACCTCATTAGTTTATTCAATATAAGGTGAGTTTTCTGAGGATTGCACAAGGTGAAACTCTGAGAAACAACATGTTTCAGGTTCTGTTGTAATATTTCTAAGACAATATGTAATTTATCTACATTTGTACTTACTCCTGCTTTTCTCTTAGCTTCAGCTTCTATTTCTCTTTTCTCCTTTTCTCTAAAATCCCAACGTTCCACAACAAAACCTCTTCTTTTAATTTCTCTTTCAAAATAGTTATAAACTCCGACTTGCTGAAATAGTTAAAACAAAATTGTTGAACAAATTGTTAAAAGATTATCCTTTGAAGTGATGATCACAGAACCCCTTGAAAACCAAATGTCGGAATGATGAACGTCACATACCTCTGGTTTTCATGTCTTACAAGAGAAATATCCCACCAAAAATCTAAATTGATTGAATTGTAATTCAAAATTACCTCATTGTTAGTAGGATGGCGTAAACTCCATGGTATTTCCAAGATATGTAATGTACCAGAATTATCTCCTACAGCTAATAATTGTTGTTTTTCTGGAAAATAAATAATTTATTCAAGGTAAAAAATGCAAATAATAATAGGTGACAAATCTTGCCAGGCAAGATAACATATGCTTCCAGAGCAGATTAGATCGATATCAGAAATATATCTAAGAATGTATAAAATTAACAATTTTTAAGTGAAGAATACGTGATGTTTTTCTAAATTCAGAAAATCAACAAATATATTGACTAATGAATACCATATAAATCTGGATTGTATAGTTCAATTTCTTTCTATTTTATCTCAAAGTAAGAGAACTTGTTTATGTTTTGAATCGTCCTCACACAGATGTGTATAAAGATCTTTGTTAGACTATACTTACGGGTAACCTGATGAGGAAATAATGTAGTTATTGCTGTAGCTGAGATACTCTGATTCATTGATGCTTCATGTGTTTTATCTAATAAATCCCAAACATCAACACTTCCATCAGCTTTAGCAACAAAAAACACTCCTGGTCTTGATGGTGACCAGTGTCCACCAGTTAACCTTATATTATCAGCACAGGAATGTAAAATAGGTCCAGACTGAAATTGGAATGGTACATTGGACATTGGTATCTAAATATGTTACGAATATTAATTTTATTCATTATTTAGTCATTTAACCAACTTTCGATATTGCTATCATTCACATAAGACATTAAGGGTAAGGTATTTTACTGTTATGTGGTCCTCGATTAAGATGCACCCTGTTAGGCACCCTAAAAACTTCAAAATAACATGGTGCAAAAGCCTTAATTTTGCCAAATCTGAATTGTGTTTGATGTTATGGATGCCTCCTTTCTTTGCACAATTTACTGGCCTTCCATCTTAACATAAACTTTAACTTACAGTCACGCCTTCCTTCCAGATAGCCAATGTCCATCCTCCAATAGATAATACTATATCTTTAAAGAATGGTGATCTTTGTAGAGTAGAAACTGGTCCATCATGTATAGTATGATAGTAATCAGGTTTAGGAGCTGAAAGATAGTACCAGTATTATAAATAATCAAATTGTTCGAAATTCAACATCACAGAAAATTAACAAGTTTTTGATCAAGCTTGTTCTCTTTTAGCGATGGAAAAAAAGTTTCAAGAATGTATTTTCTTAGAAAAACTTACTTTGTATTTTTCCTGTATCTTGATCTTTTTGAGGCATCCAATCAACATATACTACTTCCCCATCCTGATAATAAAATCACAAAGTCATGTAGATATACTCCTGATGGAAACACTTGTCAAAACAATGATGGCATGGTATAAGAATAAAATTTCCAAAATTTAGTAAAATATATGTATAATCTGGGCCGCTTGCACAGAGTAATGATGAAACGCATAATCATACGAACAAAACAAAATTAGGAAAACTGGGATTGAATGTTCAAGAAACATTGTCAAACCAAGATCTTAAAATGTAACTTCACTTAAATTGTTTTAAAACCCTCTATTTTGCACAATAGAGTGACAAAGCTATACAGAGTACAATGGGGACAATTTTTTCAGAACTCCTTGTGATTTTAATAAGGTTTTATTTACTCTATTTACCTCTGTAGCAACATAGAAATGTGTTTTAACATCTTGTAATGTTTTCTTTTCTTTACCAGATGCAGGTTTATTATAGGAGAAACCACCAGTTGTACTGGATTCTTTATCAGCTAGTTCAACTTTACTCACTAGAAATAATATAATAAAACAGTTTTAAAACAACATTTTCTTTTTGAACCTTTTATATATGACATAACCTCTTCAGTACAAAACAATAAATTGCTTTGAGTCATTTTCAAAATGTTTTCCTAACTGAACGCAGTTTAGGGGCATCGTTTTAACAGTTTTACAGATAGTTATTTCAGAGAGTAATTAGATATTTTAAGATGTTACCTATTTTTGATTAGGGTTTTTCAAAAATTGAGGAAAATAAGAGAAATTACATTGAAAACAAATTTCAGAACACTTGATTGAAAGTTGTGTGAAAACCTATGACAATGGAACGTATAATCAACAGTATAGTCAAGAGGATACAATATGAATCGAGAGAAAAATCAACCTTACTTACCAGGTGGTCTTGTACCTTGTTTTTCATGTATAGTAAATTTAGTTGGACTGTGGTCTCCACCAGGCTCAGATTTATGGAGTTGAACCTATTAAAAAAAAACATTCAACAATGACACTTATATTTATAGTTGTGAGTCACACTTTTTTTTTTTACCCATACCCAGAAATTGCTGTTCAAGGCATGTTCACCAAAAGAAAGTATAGAGAAGAATGTATTTAAGTTAAGTTCTATGGCAGTGATTTGGCTCAGTTGATAGCAAGTTGGATTGTCGTCTGCTAAGCAATTAGGTATCTTGGATTCGAAACCTAATTAAAATGTCATGCCAAGTGTGTCGGAGAGTAGGCCCAGTTTCCAGTTTCCAGTTTCAGCATTCAACCCCTAATGCCAATGCTTATGAACAATCATTAAGTCATTATTGACCAAAGAAGGTAGCCTTTATGGAAAAGAGTATGCCTATCTTTTATTTAAGTAACCTATAATATACCTTCAATAATGGTTTCCAAGTTAAATCTAGATGTCGGAAAGTATTAGGTACTCCCATTGGATTTTTAGGTCCTTTATCATCATCTTTTGTTTGTTGAATTTTAATAGGTCTAGTATCCCATATCAATACACAACTATAAATAAATATATACCAGTCAATAAGTATAAATACAACAATTACAACATTATGCTTAATACAACCTAGTTCTAACTAACTCAGGCTGTATCGATAAGTACCAGTAGAGGTAATTATAAGCAACTGATGGTTCACTGGTATCAAGAAATTCCAAATTGTTGTAAATGATTTGATAAAGAAAAACTTACTGATCTGTAGCACATGTCATTAATTGTACACACTGTGTATTCTTATTTTCTTTTGGTTCTCCAAGTTTATTGATCTGAAAAGGAATCAAGCAAAATATATTCATGCACAAAAAACAAAGATATCTGTGAACAATAGGATCTGGATATCTAAAAAGCTTGCAAAAGTATTGCAGTTGTGATTTTACCTGTGTTGGGTACCCATTAAATTTACATATCATTCATTTTGTTAATTGTTAATTTACTTCTATCAACCCACCACAAACTCATTCCCGAGTTAATTAGAAACTGGCCTGAAAAGTCAAATCAAGCTATTTAAATTAATCAGATAAACTTATAAAGAAAAGTGATTTACCTCCATATGATCAGGTACCCACATTATATCTGTTATTCTAGCTTTATGACTATGTTCTATACTTGATACAGCACAATATCTAACCACTGGTGTTTTTAATGCATTCGGATCTTCAAATCCAGGCTAAATATAGATATCATTTCAGCATTTTATTATTAAGTTGACAAATCAGTAATTGATATGAAAAATAAATGTAGCTACTTTATGAAATACAGATTTCAAAAGAGGTTTTCTTGCCTTTGAGTGTATAATGTTCACTCTATTGGCATTATTTTGATTTCTTGTCTGACATCTGTTCTTCCTTTAATTTCATAGTCATGTCCCAATCACAAATGCTGGATGGGAAATTGGAATGATGCAAATTGAAGCTCTGGTGAAATCTTCTTAAAATATTTAAGGGCAATTGTAATATCTATGTAATAAAACCTTTAGTATTAAACTAATTGCACAAACCACTGACGTCTGACTGAAAATTGATATAGAGTGCCAATTGATGTAACCACGCCGCAATAAATAGAAAGAAAACCTCTTTACAATAACCTTAAAGATGCATATTTTAAGTTTGAATTAAGATCAACTTACAAGCACTGTGGTTTTCTTGACTTTATTTTGTCCACGTTGTTTTAGTCTATCTGCTACAGCCGATATATCCCATAATACTACTTGTCCATTGTAGCAACCACCTGCTAGGATATTAGCATCACTTGGACACCATTGAAAACTATAAATATCATCTGGTGCTTCTAACAATAACTACAATTTACAATGTTTGAAATCAAATTGTATTACATTTAACATTTAGTTATGGATTAATTAACTGATCATTTGCTAAACACAATCAGAGCCTAAAGGTACACAAGCTGTATTGGTAGGAGAATTTTGTTGCCAATTAGAGTCTTGTCTTGAGTTTCATCGACGGGCATGGGCACACAAGGAGACAAAAATCTCCAGACGGTCGTTTTCCACCTTGGCGATAATCATTTGTGGAGCATGCAATTGAAAGGAAAAGGAATCTGATTGGATGAATATCAGAGAAAAGTATCAAACTTGTTTGATATTATAAATCCTGACGGCAACACCATAATCTTGTCGTGGAAGCATGGGCACTCACAAGGTTTTACTCAAAAAATCTCCGACCAGGACAGCTTGTGTACCCGCACCTTAACGGAGCATGGCTTAAGATGAACATAAAATCGATAATATTATGATATGTTCCAAGTTCCAACTGGGTAAGGCCAGATTAATCAGACTCGTAGAATTAAAATGAAATACCTGTGGATGTATAGGGTCAGTAAAACTCCAGATTAGTATTAAAGATGGATTCATGATAATTTTACCACCATGATCTACTCTATCATCAAATGATAATCTTTGTGATACAGCTACTGCTACGACACCTATATCAAATATTTAACAAGAAATCAATTTTTTTTAATTTTTATAAATATAAAGTTTTATTCAAGTCGTCATTTTATCAAATTGGCACACAAAAAACAGACCTGAAATAACTTATGTTGAGTGATTGATTTATTGATATTCAGCTGAAAATGTGCAAATTACTTTAAGCTAATATACCAAAAAATAAAAACCTAAAAAAAATTAACATGCTCGTTAACATTTGATCATTAATTTTGATAATCTTAGCTATGGTGCACCTTTATTTATAAAATCATAAGAATTTACCTTTTATAGTAGGATGCCATTGAATACAAGTTATCTTTTTGTCTTTACTAAATTGTAAATCAGTAAACGATTGATATTCCTAAAAATAAGATACAAATTTCTCTATCAATCAATGTGAAATTAACAATAGACAGACAAGAATGACATCATCAAAACATTGCCAGTGACCAGTTGTTTTACACATGAAATGAATAGAGTTTTACATCATACCTATCTGCACCAGTTGTTTTACAGCAAGTACATGTATCATACTAGAATAAAATCTCCATACCTTTAAATGATTGTCAGCTTTACTACCTAATGTATTCTCATCATCACCTAGATGTAACCAATCATTATAAAACACATTCATTATTTCATTTTGTTGTAGAGCCAATTCAAATCTGAAAAATAAAAATTAATATAAAATATACAGTTTTTTATTAATCTTCAGTAGGGGCACATGCTGAAATAGGTCAGTTGTCTGAAGATCGTATAGCATAAACTCTGAGTAACAACATGTTTTGCAAAAAGTCCGCCATAAATAAACAACCAGAAAGAAAGATTTCAAACCTTGGTGCTGCATCATTCAGGAAGTTTTGAAGGTTTTTGTCAGCTTCCATTTTTTTCTGTTGTTCCTCAGAAAACTCTCTAGGATAATACTGAGTATTGGCATTTCTTGGATAAGTCCAATCAGTTTGGGTTCCAGATGCATTAGACTCTGGTATAGCCTTAAAAGACAATGTATATTGGATTTAGGAGCAACAAAAACAATATAAACACTTGAAATGCAGTTTAAGAAAAACAAAAATAGCTAAATTAAATTGCAGTGAAAGATCTCTGAACCATTTTGAGCGAAAGAAGATCAGTGAACCTATGTGCAACCAATTGGACAAATCTTTTTTTAAGAGATTAGAAGCAATCTGTTGCTTATAGAACATTCCTTTCTGGATCAATCCCATATAAATTTTGGACTTGTGGCTTAGAAAAGTAAACTCTTTCAGAGGTCACTGGAACACTGTTGAGTTAGGTAACTACATACTTGAAGTCCTTTATCCAATTCCATCTTCTTTAGATTAAAATTCTTATCTTCATAAGAAACACATTCAATATAGCCATCTTTAGCATCATTGACATCTCTATCACTGAAAGTCACAGGAGCACCAAATTCTTTACGTTTTCTTTTATATAACACTTTCACCTTAAATAATATCATAACAACCAAAAATAAGTATAAATTCCAATTTATCATAGATTAGATATCTAATATTTACCGTGTGCTTGAGAATTAAACTAAAAAACTGATGCCTTTTTCTTAAATACAAATTTCTGCATCAAATGTAATTAAATCATAATGTTCAGATATAGTATTGAAGTTCTAACCATGTGATCTATAGATGTAAAACAGTATGGGGCCACTAGTAGCTTACTATTTACATCCTCCAAGACAAATAACTTTTTATTTTCTTGAAATGCTATAACCAAAGATGTTACACTTGGCAGGAAACAATAAAAGCTGTAAGCGTCAGTGTAACATATAATTAAAGGGACAGATGCACCATTTTTTTGACATGTTATATTTTAGTCTCAGAAACAGGAAGTTTTTAAGTAAGCTTATCAGCAAAAGTGTTCACAGTTCACAGTCGAAATTTGAGCCTTCAAGTCCAAATTTACTGAGTTTGTATGTTAAAATGACAACTCATTATTGTAAGATACTCTGTGATATATACAAAAGACACATATAGAAATAGTGAGTAAAATTCCTAGTTTGAAGTATTTTTAAAGGAATTATGAGATTTCGTACATTTAAAGTACTTATGTCTTATCTTATGTATTTACATACATTCAAGACTCAAATGAACTCCTGAATGGTGCACCTGTCCCTTTAAATATACCCTTTCATATACCTTTTCTCTATTTTCTTTGACTGTTTCTTCATATATTTCTACCTCACTACCAAAAGAGATCCAAGGTTTAGCTTCAGGTGGTATGTATTTATATATAACTGGTTCTAAATCTTCTTCTTCTAAACCTCCTTCTGTATCAGCCCCATCTTTATCATGAGGTGGCTGGAAAAATTACACATATAGGCCTACATTATCTATTATATTCACACTTACTTAAAAGCAATTATACTACTTGTTCAAAGATAAGCCTAGAAACCAATTTTGTGACCAACATTTGCTTCGATCCATGCTTACAATCCAACCATCCAAATTCCTTGTGTGAAAATAATAGTAATTTGCCTTATGAAAATGAAAAGAATTTAATGTTCATTTCATTCTATAAAACATATAATACACAATTTTGTAAGTACCATTTGGATTGCCAAGGGTCTTATATATAAAAGTTTGTTTGCTCAAGGCCCCAAGAAAATTCAACTTACATTTAAAAGTTTTTCTTTTGTTTCTTCAGTCAGTGCCACATAAAAATTCTGGCCAAATTTAAAATCATAATCATAAACAACCAAAATCTCATCACCAGGGTAGTCCTATAAAAAAATCATTCCTTGATATACATAAGATAAACATGTTCATGAAATTAAGACAACTAGACAAATCAACTTTGTATATTATCTCTGTACTGTTGAGGGCCCTTTAATTTCGTACGAATGACCATGTTCCATCCAAATGTACCATGGTACCTAGACCCTGTATTAGGAACCAAGTGAACCTGTGAAGAAATTCAATAGAAAATGCCAAATAGAACACTAACTTCCAGAATAATAAATTCCCTACATCTTCACCAATGCCAAACAGAACCCTATTTACTCTAGAATAGCAAATTTAAGTCATTTTCTTAGTAAAGCTACCTTAATAAGTTATAAGTTCTTCAAAATTAATTCTGGATATTGGATAATTACATACCAAAATGTCTTTTTTAATAGGTGTAAAATCACAAACACCAGCTCGGTTTCTAAAGTCATCTAAAATTTCTTGTTTAGGAATCAATTTAAATGGCATTTCTTGACTGACATCTTCATCACATCTACAGCCAAATATTTCTTGTGTTTTAGATGTCATAAACAATGGAACAGCATTCTCAGGTAAAACTGAAATAATCCACAGATGTTTCCTATACTCGTATATGTTTTAAATATTTTGTACATCATGACATGAAACAATATTGCTGTTACCCTACATAATTCATTCAAAATCAGATACAAATTCAATTTGTTAAACTGTATTTTCTTTGTTAGCATTTGCTCACACACATTTCAAAATTCCATACTGCAGTAAGATTTCATTATTCTGTCTAAAATACTCTCATATCGAATTTATAACACATCCAAGGCCCATTCATTAGCATGCAATCCATGTTAATCCTTGAACTAAAGGAAATTTTTCAGAGGGTGAAACAATGAGATTTTCTTATCAACTCAACTTATAGTGAGTAGTAATTTCACTTACCATCATCTGCTCCACCATCAACAGAACTTGGTGCTGGAGTTGATACTTTTTCTACTTTACTTTTCCCTTTACCTACAGATAAACATCACATAAACTTATAAACTTCTTCATTACAAATATAGTGTAGTCATATTATGTTAAGTGGTGATAATCTTCCTCTAGATATCAAAAATTCTGATTCAACAGCCAGTGCTTCCAACAGTTGGCTTCTTGTACACTTTTTAACCTCTATTACCTAATGCGGTTTTCACTTAGTTTAAGCTTATACAATTCTGATATGAGCAGCTGGATTAAAATTTTTATTATTGAAGTGAGCCAACTTACTAAAAATAAAGTTGTAGCTTACCTCTTGGAGTAGGAGTTCCTTTCTTATCACTTCTAGCACTGGCTGCTGGTTTGGGACTTTTAACACCACTGCCCGGTTTACTTCCAGCAGGACTTTTTGATTTTGGTGTTGTAGCTTTGGATTTAGCAGATTTATTCCCATCTTTACTGGTGTCCTACAGAATTAATATTACAAGTGAATAAGAGGTCTTTTTCTGTGCCATTGACGGTAGGCTACATACTTAGTTACCTGTAGACAGTAGGCCTACTGTACTTTCTACGAATAATTTTTCAGTGAATTGGACTATAGTAGAAGCCAAGAAATGATGACTGCTCATATTTATGTTAGGCTAAATTAGACTAATGAGAAGCTAGGCCTTAATGACCTACCCTACCACAAATTAATGCACAAATCATTTAGGCCTATTATAATAATAAGTATCTAGAATACCTACACCAATTCATACCAATTAATAAGCATATCTATTGCTCTGTGACATCGCCTAGAATTTCCTCAATACACCCTAACACTATACAAAAATAGGTTAAGACTATGATAGATAAGTAAGCATTAATTCAAGAGCCGAGATGTTTTAAATTGGGCTAGAATCACTGTCTGTGTCAGTATAGACTGTAGTATTTAGTAGAGCAGTAGACCTACCATCATGATCATGAGACATTGAAAAACTATAACTATAAACTAACGATATAGTACTACCTTTTCTTTTTCATTTTGCAATGCTGACTCTTTCTCTTTATCAGAAATTCCTTTCCCGTCGCCGTCTGACATTTTGTTACTCGCTTCAAGGGTATTCTTTTGGAAATAAAATTATTATCGACTGTTTGTGGGCGCAGACATATTTGAAATACCCGGATGATATCAACAAGGTGGTTGCTATGGCTGTGTGTGTAGTGGAAGATCAAGTCTACCTCCGTCTACAAAGTTTGATTGTCCAGGTGCAATGGCTACTTGTAAAAGTTTGAGTGAACAAAGGCTATTTTCTCCGCACAATTACAAGAACCCAACATCATAGGCCATCCTTGAGCATTAATGTGTGATGTCAGTTGTATTATAACATAAAATAGTGGAGGCTTGGTAGATGTAGATATGATCAGTCCTGTGCATCCTTAAGAGTCGGCTCTCCTCCCCAGCCTATGCCTAATACCCAAGTCTGCTGCAGCAGTGCAGGTATTCTATCATTCAGTCATGAACCCTTTTATAGGACCTGTCAATATAGGCTGGGGATGTTCTTATATGAGAATAATCTCCTCTAACTCAAAGATAACTGAGAGCATAGTATCATAATGCCTACACAGATTTGTGTGAATTTATCTTGCATCAGTGGGTTATAATATAATAATCTGGCAATTGTTGCTAATATTGAGGGGACAGATTTGTAAATTCCAAAACCTTGACTGAAAGGCTATGAGTTAATCTAATTAAAAAAAGACAAAATCAATTTTGTTTCACATTTTTCAGATTTTCTTTCGTTTTTTATCAACGTAATCTAACAAGTTTTTTACTACAGTACCATTCTTAAAAGGTTATTTTTGTGTCAAGTAGGACATTTCTTTGGCACCTATGATAGGGGAAATTTGAACAAAAAGTCATGGGTGACAATAATATTTGTCCTCATAAAGAGAAATTGAGATTTTGTGCATCTTCTTTGGAAAATTAAGGAACAGCACCACATATGCGTACCACAGGAATCAGTAACAACAATTTGACTTTGATTTTTTACACAAAATATATACAAAATATCAACAATATACAAATGATTATGATGCATAGAAATGTTATAACCAGTTGTTTTTATGGTTCGGATAAATTATATGTTAAAGAAAATTTCCCAGAGATGTTTTTCTAGAAATATGTGTGACAGTAACGTTCATTTTTCAAACCCTTCAAAGGTGTGGAAATTGTCAGAATAATTTTATATAAAGCAACCATCTGGGATGTATTCTTTTAACTTCCAATTGATTCTCGAAGTTGAAAATAATATGTTCTCGGGAAACTACTCCATCTGATAAATGTTTTGTTATATTATTCATGATAATTGAAACAAGGCTTGTTATATGATTGAGCCACATATTCACCTGTGGTTAATGATGGTCATAATATTCTGGCAAAATAATAAAAAAGTATTCACACATAGCTGCCATGATTTAACTCAGTTTCAATAATTTTTGTACCAAACAAAGTCATTATCAGCACTCATTTGACTTTACAGTAGAAGCCATTTTGGGAATTATGTATTATTTTATGTAAATGTCATATCACATTTAATAACCACACTCTGTTATAAATACCACTAACTATATTACATAGCTTTAACTGATGTATCCATGCTCACACTGTTACTATTCTCTTGGTAACTAGAAGATCCCATAACAGCACCACAAGCAGAATCACATGCCATTTGGTTTGAGGCAGTGTCCATGTTTTCTAAATTCCGAACAGGAGGTACATTTTCCCCATTTTCAGTAGCATTTGTGACTGCATTATCATCCCAATCTATTTTAAATTTTGTTACCCTTGGTCTATTTAAAATATTTCTTTGCAACTGAAATTCATAAGATTAAAAATATCAAAAATATTGCTTATTGCATGATCAAACAACAACTCAACCTATAAGAAATGGATCCAGAAAGACACTCAAGAAAGAAAAATCTTGCATTAGCTAAAATATTTTACAGAAATATTCAATAAAGCATACAACAGTCAATATAGTACACATAAATTATTATGGCAGTGAAAATTAATATTTTTTCTAAACTCTTTCAAAGTAATATCCCGCAGAACCTGTTAATGAATTTTGATAAAGCAAAGAATGTTCACCTTGCCCTATAAAAACTTACTTTTTCGTAAATAACTGAAGCAGGAGGATTTTCTTTTAATTCTGGGTCTTCATATTCATTGTTTACATAATAACCCACTCGTATAAATTCTTTAGATCTATAACAGCATGTTAATAATATAATAGTTACACCAACAACATCAGCTTCTGGTATCTTCTTTATATCTGGGGGGTCAGCCTTAAAAAAATGAAGATCAGCAATTATGGGGATGTTAATAGTTGATTAGAAAGTCTACAATTGCTTTAAATTGCCGAACAGTTTGTGTACAATTAAAATAAAAACATTAATTCTTATAACAAAAAAACACAAGGGAATACATCATGGTCTACCATCACACACTTCTTTAGTAACAAAGATGTTCTTGTTTTATTAAAGAAGTGTGTTATACCATAAGATTCTACCTTGTGTTTTTTTTTGTTACGTGCTCTTCACTTCTAAATGTCGTTCAAATAATATTAATTCGATCACTGAACTCACCTGAAAGACAAACATATGCCTGCCACCTGGGACTGGACCAACAAACACTGTCTCTAAAACTTGGTCATGTTCCTCAGTCTCTGCAGAACCAACATATATCAATTTCCATTCTAAATCTGTAAAAAATAAGCATTAATTATACAATCTGGCTAAGAAAGGTTTTAAGAATCAAATCTAATTAAAGGGATTGCTTGAGTGGTGGCATAATTCAGAATCATTGTAACCAAGTTTTTAATTGGCATAATATCATTACTCAATCTCAGGTTAACACAATCATGAATCACATACTATACAGTAGGTCAGTTGACATTTTACAGAAAAATGATATCAAAGAGCTCAACATTTTCAGGTTAAAGTTTGATAATTTTTGGAATTTAAGGGAGGTATTTGTATTGTGTTCATTTCAAGGACTAACATTATAAAACTCAAATTTCCATAATAAAAAAAAGGGGAAACACAGTCTACAAATATTATCTGCACAAACTCAAACTTTACTTTTAGTTATATTCCTAATCCTATCTATGCCCAAAATCAAATAACACTCAATATAAATACTGTTATAAATATTTGTGAAAGAACAGACAAATGCAAATCTGATTAAGGAGTATTGTCAGTGACAGCATCAATTTAAGACTCAAGATTAGGCTGTCATTTTGCTGTTGTTATCAAAGTGAGAGAAATAAACTTTCCTTCTGGCAAATCTTCAATGCATTCGAAAGTTATTTCGAATTGAAAAGGATTTACAAATGGTGACGGATTGTCCAATACGTTTACATTCAACACGTTAACCTTCGCCATAATTTGACTACGTATAAATAATCACGCATGAATGTCTGAATACTTTTCACGTTTAGAAGATGTTTTGTTACTAACAAAACGCGGGAATTGTAATGGCGGCTGATTATTATGCATCGTAAAAACGAATGTTTAGATTGGTTGAATATCACGTGCTTACGTCAGTTTCTGTATAAATCATTTCGATTCGTCAGCATTATAATTTAGCCTCGATTGTCAACAATAAAGAAAATGAAAAATCTGGATAACCGAGAAAATCTTAATCTATTTCCGCTTCCTATTTACATGAAATCATAACATTAAATTTATTCTTCAACGCCGGTCAATTTTTTGGTCTGCTCTTTACTAAATCTTCAGACTTTTCCTTATTTTTTTTATGATGATACCAAGGACGACTATAGACGAAGCTAACAAACATATATCTGGTCTTCATAGAAAAGTTTACGAGCTCGAATCTCTTTCGAAAGAACAACACACGTCTTTACAAGCAAAAGATGATCTGTTAAAAGAAAAACTTAGCCAGTTGGAAGCATCCAAAAATATGGAAATTGATGTTTTGCAAGAAAAGCTGGAATCTAAAGAAAGGACAGTCACTATCCTGCAAGAGCAAATGAGCCAGAAAAACCAACAGATAGCAGCTCTCCAGAAAAGTATAAGAAGTTTTAAAAGGGTTTTCTCCTTCAAATCTGATTTAGCAGAAATGATCTCTACAATAACTGACACAGAAAATAGCTTGAAGAGCTCAGGCTATTTAGATGACTTATATGATGATGATACACATGCAGAGGGAGATTCTGGAATTGGGACATCTATACAATATTTCAGTCATTTAAATGGTTCAACACCAGCTATAAATGAGACTGATCAACTTTACCATTCTTCAACTCAATCTCCTAGAAGGCAACATCGTAGAAATTCTAAAGGGAAAGAATTTTATCTTTAATCATTTGGGTGATTCATGCTTTATAAACAGTTATTGGGAATGAATATCTTGCTATTTGGATTTCATGTTTTGTTGACCTTGGTCATGGTTGTTGGCTTCAATACCTATTTTGTTATTACAGAAGGAATTGGGAATTTGTGATCATAATAATCAAAAGCTATCAAATCAACTTTTAAAAGAATTTTATGATTTAATTTTTTTTTTTTTTTACATAGATCTACCAGTAATTTGTCAAATCTTGAAATAACTGTTATTATAATGGGAATGGTACCAGCTATTCAATTTTAGAACAATTGAATGCAAATACAGCGATATGCATGTATAAATCAGTATTTATAGAAACCATGACTAACAAATTGTTTTAGTAGATTTAGCAATAGTTATTTTGTGGCAGCTAATTGTTAGGTCTTGTAAGATAAACTCCATAATAATGTCTATAAATGTTCATTGTGTATATTAATTAGTTGAAATGATATCGTGAGATATTGATGTGGGACATCTCTGTTTTAGATTTAGAGTATTTCACTATCATTTCTTGCTACTTTTTATGTTTACGTTAAAAGCTTGAATCATTTACCTCACTTGGTAGTGACAAATCTGTGATCTTTTTAAGTATTATTAATGTATTATTTTGTTGTTTAATTTTGAAGCATTCCAAAAAATAATCTTTTTGATAGGTTATTCTGTTATACTTTTTTCTTTTATGTATTAAATGCATTCTCAAGGGTTGTCAATCTCATTCTATGTGATAGATATTGTCTCAATTTACAATTATTTTTCTTCTAATATTTAATTATTGTTATTTTAATAAATATGTGAAAATGAAATTTGGTAATTTGTAAGTATTAGTAGCATAATATTGGTTAAATCCATAATTTAAGAAAAATATATTCATTATATTAATACTAGTTTCATTATCATTCCTTGTTTTCTAGTCACTCTATGCAGTTTATATTTTGTTAGGTTTTGTTTTATTTTTTCTTTGAGTTTTTGAATTATAGTTTAAATAAATAATTTGAAAAAGAAAATTTTATTTTTGATGAGATTCTACATGGCATACATTGGTGGCACAGAATTTTACATTAGAACAGGCTTATTTATGGACTTTATGTGTTCCAAAGGATTGAAGATTCAAATTCATAAATAACAGTCTTTAATTTCATCCGTGTTTCCTACAACAATCATGTAAAAGATATGTATCATAGAGAGAACATTGTTCAACTTTGAACTAAATAGTTCAGCTTGAACTGTAGGTTGCAAGGGAGGTAACTACAATATAAACCAAAAACCATGGCTGAAACCGGTGACATGAAAGCTAGCGTCCAGGTGAAATAAAATTTATTTTTAAACCCAATGTCATTAAATATTTCATAGTTTGTGAATAGAATTAATTCAAGATGCAGAATTTTAAATGTAAAGAGTTTTCAGTGAGCGAATTCACCCTTTGTCCTGTGACAAAAAAATGATTACGTAACTTGTTACATTTGTCAAATGGTGTCTCGTGTTTGCATCCAGACATGATAACACCCAAGTGATAGCAGAAATAAAACATGTATATAGGATATCTATGGGTGACAGTATTGTACATGCCCTTCCAGGAAGAGGTCAAGAAGATCATGGCATTGTTTACACATTAAGAAAAATTTACAATCCATTAAGAAAATAGATGTAGATCTAGATCTACATGTACCGGATCTACATGTACCGTACCGGTATATAAAAAATTCAAAAAAAATGTTTGTTTTGATTAGACAATAGATCTAATATTAATATTTTACTTCACTACATGAGTGAAGGATAGACAATCCATTTATGAATGCTCATTATGATAAAGAAATTTTATGCCTGGGAAAAACAGGACATAAAACTCCACATAAAATAGCCTTAGTGTTAATGATGGATGTCTTTGCAGGTGTTTGCTCCATTGCAAAATGACTTGATATTACGTGCTGCTCGTGGGGAAAAGACAGAAAGAGTTCCAGTATGGATTATGAGACAAGCTGGTCGTTATCTACCAGGTCTGTTGACTAAAATACACATTGTTACTAGGAATCATTTAATACATTTTGATCATATTAGACTCAAATTACTTTATGGCTCAATCTGATTAAACTGTAGGCATAGATATCGTTTTATTATGTTTTTTTTTCTGCTAATAGCCTACTCTACACATTCCATCCTTGATCTGACAAGATTCTAGTTTAAAGTGTGTTCTATGAATTTTGGCCAACAAAAAATCAAAAGCTGTTATGATTTAATGCAAACCAATCAAAAATGGTGCTTATGCGATAAAAGTAAATGAATATGAATATTTCACAATTCATCAAATAAGCTTACAGTAAGGAATTGTGCAAATTTGCCATAAATATCTCCACTAAATGCAAGTAGTTTAGAGAAGCTCTTTCTAATCCTTTACATTATTACATTGGTTAATCATGATATGTTTTTAATTGAAGAATACAAAAAAGCAAAAGGAGATAAACCATTCTTTGCAACATGTCGAGATCCTGAATTAGTCAGTGAATTAACTCTGCAGGTATGTCATATCTTTGTAAACAAAGGAAATCCATTTGACCAATCGTACCTCAGTCTCATTTAGAAATATGCGATTTTGGTACATTTCTAGTATTACTGAAGACTGTTTACATTATTTTAAGACCAAATTAAACCCCCGCAAATGGGGAATCTGTCCATTAAATTTGTTTGCTTATACACTCAAAAAATGATTATTTATTAAAAAAGAAACAACAGTAATATATGCAAGTAAAATAATATTAATTCTATCATTTTGTATGTATAAATGATGTTTCTTTTCTTTAAGCCAATAAGAAGATATCCCTTAGATGCTGCTATAATATTTTCAGATATTCTAGTCATTCCTATTGCACTTGGATTAACTGTTGCAAATGATCCAGGACAAGTAAGTAATGATTGTCCTCAGTCTTAATTAACAAATACTTTAATTGATTGATGTCTTTACATGAACTACTGAAACTTAAAAGCATATTGCCCCAAAGAACAATTTGTATGGTAGATTATTGAAAGAATTTATTGTAAGACAGGTTTTAGTGTGTTTGATCTATCCCTCTTTAATCATAAAATTCACAAATTCTTCACCAGTTCTCATATACATGTTTTCTCAAAGATGAAAAATTAATTTCTATTGTAGGGCCCAGTTTTTGCAGATCCAGTTTTGGAACCAAGTGATGTAGATAGATTAAACCCTGATCCTGATATGACCAAAGAACTTGGTTACGTTTATGAGGCCATCACATTAACCAGAAAAAAATTAGAAGGAAAAGTCCCATTGTTTGGTTTTGTAGGAGCTCCTGTAAGTAAAGTATTCATTTTGATTTCAAAATTTAAAAAATTTTCTCAAAGCCTCTCTATATTGTCGATTAAATGCCTCTTTTTGGAATTATTTGACTAAAAATTCAGTTTTCAGTTTAGCGACAAATTTAGCTCTTGTGCAAGGGCACATAGTTGTTAAAATGTAAAAAGAAAACTTCTCCTTGATATGAATTTCCTGTATGATTTCTTTGTATGTAGGAATTGTATATTATCATAATTAATTTGTATGTATGAATATCATACATTCACATATATGATACTAGCAATTCATAACCAGCATATGAAATTGTTATAAAAGATATATTCAAATCATTGTTTGTATTGCTTTTTGCTTGTGACTAGCATATTTCTAATCCAAGCGGAACCTTTCCAAACTGATTGTACAAGTTTGATTTTATGAATTAATCACTATATATTTGATGAAATTTTTAGTAAATGATTGTTAATTTTTTTTAAATTAGATTATTAAAGTATTATTATACAAGTTGTGAAAAATGAATCATAACAAAGTTTTTGTTTGAAATATCAAGCTCTATTTTGATATTTATATATATATATATGTGTCAGTCTGTAATCTAGACTATAACATAATATTGTTGAAAAATTACACATAGCACAATTATTAGACCAAATCCTTAGTATAAGGGTGTCTGAGACAAGTCTCAATGAAAGCACTGGCCTAGATCACAGAGCAATGTAAAATTCAAATATTTTTGCCAGAAACTAACAAGATAACAAGCTGAAAGATATATTGATATATGCAAATCAGCAATACAAGCTTTATGGACTATCTTAAATACATTAATTGTATATAATATTGGTTGTTTGTTTAGTGGACATTAATGAAATTCATGGTTGAAAATGTTAGTGCTGGTCCAAATCCTAATAGAGCTAGAAGATTTCTGGTAGAATTCCCTGAAGCTGGTAAAAAGTTATTAAAGATATTAACAGATGCTGTTATAAATCATTTAGTATTACAAATTAAAGCTGGTGCTCAGGTATTATTAAGGCTTCATTTTTCATTTCAAGTTTGTTTTAATGCCCATACAAAATGTAGAGCCCTGTTTGCTAGTGAAGCCATAGTTTTTATTGAAGTGTATTTATTTCCCCTTATCAATAAATAGATGGGACTGTGGTTCACTTCATCAAATCAGAATAGCTGAAGCTATCTCTTAAGTTATCATGGCTGCTGAAAAAATAATGGCTCCTTTTATAGTATTTTGATATACTCAATCTGTTTTTTGAGAGTTTTAACTTCCTCACCATTTTTATGAGTTAGACAGTCCAGAACAATGTAACTTAAGACAAATTCGGTCCAGAAAAATTCATAAGTGGAATACAATACTATTATCTTATCCTATATTTTACAGATAGTCCAAGTATTTGATTCTTACGGTGGAGAATTAGGACCAAAATTATTCAATGAGATGGAGTTACCTTGTTTAAAAAGAATAGCCTTAGAAGTTCGTAAGAAACTGAAAGAATCCAATATGGAGCCGGTACCAATGGTAAGTTTGGTGATTGTGACCTAGAAAAAACTCCAAAAGAATAAAACTATTGTTGATTTGCAATGACACACCTTCTCTGATGTCATATTTTATTCCTTGTTCTAGGTAGTTTTTGCTAAAGATGCCCATTTTGCCATAGAAGATTTAGCATCTAGTGGTTATGAAGTTGTTGGTTTAGATTGGACAATAAGACCTACTCATGCCAGGTACACTTTAAGTTTCATTGGTTGATGGCTGTAATTAGATGTTTTTAGCATCCCTTCATTCTCCATAGAGGAAATGAGAAAAGAAAAATTGCTAGCAAGCTATTCAGTGACGTCAGATCTATGATGATATTGATCATTTAGCTACTGTTTATGTAACATAAGTATGAATTCTCATGTGCTTGTGATGACAATGTGTCAAGATAAAACACTTTTACAAACATCACATTGGTAAGGTTTATCCCTAGTATGATTTCTCATGTGCTTTTTAAGGTAACTTGACGTTCAAGACATAAATCTTGTGTTTTAGCCTGACATATACAGTGATTATAATCATAGTATATTGTATATTTTTCAGACGACTTGCTGAAACAAAGGTTACTTTACAGGGTAATATGGATCCTGTTATGATGTTTGCATCAAAGGTTTGTACGTTGATTAAAATCGCCCTGTACCTCAACTTTCAATGACACACACATTTTTAGTAGGTCAAAGTCTAATCAATTGTGCACAGTAAACCAGGATAGATAAATAATTCAAAGGTTGTAACAGAATTAACAAGAACTTAAGATGTGTTTATGATTTGCTCCATCTGTTGTAAGGTTGACATACATAGGTTTATTGGTTAGATAATCATCTTCAGTGTCAAAATGTTCATCTTATACTTTGACTTCATTAGCAACTTTTCTGGTATCACAAATGCAGTGATTTGATTTGATTACACACTCGCAAATACAGCCAATCAGAGCCCTTGACAGAAAGGCTGTAAACATTATGACTTGACATTGTGAAGATGTGGTCAAATCAGATGAAAAAATTAACCAAATGGATCAAAGGGTAGACAATGTCTGACTCATACACTATTGATAAATCAAGTAAAATTTTATATCTATCTTCCAGGATGAAATAAGAAAAGGTGTTAAAGAAATGGTACAGAAGTTTGGTACCCAACGTTATATTGGTAATCTAGGACATGGCGTTCTCAAAGATACAGATCCTGATCATTTAGGAGTATATATTGATGCTATTCATGAATATTCTGAAGAAATGAATGCATCAGCATAGAATTAAGCTATATCTCAAGATGACATGGTATATAGGTTGTTCTAGTCAAAAGTATCATTAAGTGCTATAGTCTTCTAAATAATTCTACTTTATTAACTGATATTAACCAAGTTTCAGCCATCTGTATCACTTTTCAGAAATTGTATTTGGTTTCTTGTTATTCAGCAATTCAGTCTCTTGTTATCCAGCAAGACAGTTTCTTGTTATCCAGCAATTCAGTCTCTTGTTATCCAGCAATTCAGTCTCTTGTTATCCAGCTATTCAGTCTCTTGTTATCCAGCAATTCAGTTTCTTGTTATCCAGAAAGTCGGTTTCTTGTTATTCAGCAATTCAGTCTTTTGTTATCCAGCAATTCAGTCTCTTGTTATCCAGCAATTCAGTTTCTTGTTATCCAGAAAGTCAGTTTCTTGTTATTCAGCAATTCAGTCTTTTGTTATCCAGCTATTCAGTCTCTTGTTATCCAGCAATTCAGTTTCTTGTTATGCAGCAATTCAGTCTCTTGTTATCCAGCTATTCAGTCTCTTGTTATCCAGCAATTCAGTCTCTTGTTATCCAGCTATTCAGTCTCTTGTTATCCAGCAAGTCAGTTTCTTGTTATCCAGCTATTCAGTCTCTTGTTATCCAGCAATTCAGTCTCTTGTTATCCAGCTATTCAGTCTCTTGTTATCCAGCTATTCAGTTTCTTGTTATCCAGCAAGTCAGTTTCTTGTTATCAAGCAATTCAAAAACAAAAAAATTCCCTTTTAGTCATCACATGTTACTGTTACTCATAATTCTAAAAAGTGGTATGGATAGCTGAAATTATAATAAATCAAATATTTAGACAGCTTATCTCTTTAAACTAATAATTGTATGACATCAAATGAAACGTATCTATGATAAAATCTATTTACTATTTCAAGTATATACATTCTAATACAAAAACAGACCAAATTTTCAGGTTACTTCTCTATGATTACTTTAAAATTGAAAGATTTTTTTTTATTATGGTGATAGGGGCTTGACAAAAATTTTCATTAGACTAAGCTCTCCCACTGTACTCAATGAGTTAAGTGACCATACCCAAGCTCTAAAGAATGGCTCCATAGTGCTGTATTTAAATTTAAAGGATTATTTTAAATGGTGGTAAAATTCCTATTTTATATTTTTCTTGTATGATTTTTTTAAAAAGCTTTTTACTTTATATTCTAATGCCAATAATCTCATACAAAAGTAAAAATATATATTCAGAATTATAGGTCTGTGTGGTTGTGTTAGGTGATTGTTTTGTCGTTGAAGATTTGAATTGACATATCCTTTTTATGCATTATATTAGAAAAAAAAATCAAAAATAAAACTGTATTTTCTATCATTTTATCATTTCAAGTATGTTTGATACTGATAGTATCAATTTGCACCATTCCAATTTTCAATCAGACGTCTGTGGTATCTGCAATTCAACAAACAATAAGTGTATGATGAAGTCACTAATCGCAAAATATGCTTTAGCACATAAGGCCCTTCAAGAAGTCATCAAACACTTAGTTTTAGTGTTATTAAAACTGAAATTGATGCTATCTTTACAATCCCTAAAGATGTATATTATTTGAGAAAGAAACGAGTGAAGAAAAGTGGGTCGAACAACTCACAATAATTTCAATTCCGATTTTCCAGATCAAATTACAACACCTTAATGTCTTATTTCCGTATAGGAAGAAGTACTCAAATTAGTTTTACCTACTTACTATATTATAATACTTCATAATTGGCCAGTTATCGTGATAGAATGAAGTTATATCACGAAATGTGGTGGTTGTTGTTTCTTTTTTACGGATTTACCGGATTCCATGCTCTAGAATCGGATTACTACGGTCGTTCAACTACTACCAGCAACGAACATAGCGATTGGATGTCTTATATCCCAAATTCTCGTTCATTTCGGAATTTGTCTATTCCTGGAACTCACAATTCAGTCAGTTTTCATGGTGGAGTGTTTGCACGGTGTCAAAGCTTATTATTAGCAGAACAGTTCAAAGCAGGAATTCGCTTCCTTGATATCCGATGCCATCATGGTGTGGATGGTTTACCAATATATCATGGAATAATGTATCAACAAACTGATTTCGATGCTGTGTTGAATAAAACTGTAACATTTCTCAATGATCATCCACAAGAAATTATATTGATGAGAATCCGACAGGAATCTAAAGCCAGAGAAACAACCCAATCATTAATTACGTCTGTAAGAAATCATGTTGATCAGTATCCTTCAAGTCGATTCTGGATGTCTGTAGATTGGCCGTCACTTAGTGAAGCTCGTGGAAAGATTGTAATACTTCAAAATTTTGACACACATCATTACGTGTGGGTTCCTTATGGTTCTATGTCCATTGACGATCATTGGAATGTAGCTGGACTGACGAGAAGATATCTGTTGAGAAAATGGCGATTTGTTAGAGAGCACCTCAAGAAATCAAGAGTTGGTGTTGACGGTCGTGTCCATCTGACATGGAGTTCTGGTGCAAGTTTTATGGCCCTTCCATACGCTGTTTCTAAAAAGATGAATAGACATTTGTGGAAGCTGCTCCGAAGAAAGGAATGGCAGAGATCAAATATGGGTATTGTTGCAATGGATTTTCCAGGTGATGTGCTGATACGGCAGATAATCTCAACTAATTTTCAGGATGGGATCATACCATTGTGAATGAATCTGTAAAAATGAAGTGAATTGGACAATATCTCCCATTTTTTTTTATTTACAGTGACAGATCCGACATTTTTTTACCAATCGTACCTTAGCCTCAGTAGCGGGAATTTTTTAGTTAAGCCAATGAGAAATCCATGTATGTCCAGAATTATTCGCGTTTGAAAGTTAAAAAAGGCGAGTCAAGACAAGACAGTTATAGAAATAGGAAAAGAAATTCCCAGTTTGAGATCTTTTTGAAGGGATTGTGCGATGTTCATATATTTCTTGTACATCTGAAGACTACATAATTCAAATCACTCTCCTCCCCCCAAAATGGCGCACATGTCCTTTTAAATCATTCTTTACTTACAATGTAAACAATTGCTTATTAGCTTTAGTATTCCCTTTAACACTTGAATACCATTGCAATACATGTATTAAAATACAGATCAAGATGTTTCATTTGGTTTTAGGGGTTTGTCTGCGATTCAATGCATGCATCATCCACGATCTGAGGAAATTCATCTTGCGAACATGTTCAGTGATTTACCATTATCCATGCTAAATCTAAATTACACATAACTCTGCCGAGAAATACACTTAATATCTTGATGCATATAAGATCATTCTCAGATTATAGATGTGAAGTTGTGTCATCCAAATCCCGAAACGAGACCTTCAGACGTGTATACTGATAAGCCAAGGTGCGGGATGGGGTCCCTAGAGTGGGTTGAGTCACCCACCCTTGTTAGGGAAACTGGGGAAATTAAGATTTTCTTTAATGATAACAAATTTAACAAACCATATTGTAAATATAAATAAATACACAAGATATATAAATACATAAAATTACATTCAATTTGATCTGGAACATATACAAATAACAATAACAAATACAATACACAATAAATAATAGTTTCATACTAGTTCTCTTACTCATTCAGTCGCCATTTACACATTGTATTATAGTACAATTTGTTGGCTTTATTTATCCCAACCCACATTATCTTTTACCCGTATGATTTGTACCGAGCCCATGTTCTTAAAATTAACCCGTTTTCTTTAAAGGGATTGTGAAGAGGTTTTCTGGGACACTGATAGTATCAACTTGCACCATTCCAATTTTCAATCAGACGTCTGTGGTTCTGCAGTTCCACTGAAACCAAGTGTTAGATGACTTCACTAATCGCAAAATACGCTTGTATGACATAACACCTTTAGTCCTTTGCGATTGGTGACGTCATGAAACATAGTTTTAGCGAATTTTAGAAAAAAAAAAACTCTTTATAATCCCTTTAAATCTAACCCACGTCATTTATCTCCCGTGCTCTCTTTATCGCGTTTCTTTATATATCTAACGTACGTTTTCATCTACAACCCGTGTTCTTCATCTGTAATCGGCATTCTTTTTTTAACGCATGTTCTTTATCGCCAACCCATGCTTTTTACTCGTGTTCATTACATATTTCGCTATCCTTAACCCTTGTTTAATTTTCCCAAATAAAAGTAAATTTTAGAAATACATGTACAAACTTAACTTTTTGTTGTTTCGTACTATATTGAAAGGAATATACCGGAAATATTCAGAATCAAATTTTACAACCAATGGATCGATTTCGTTAAGTAACTTTTCGTTCCTAAACTTACTTCTTTGGTTTATTATTCAAAATTAACCATTAAGTAATGATATACCTATATTCTAGATTGATCTGAGATTCGGAGAAAGATACAATACAGTCATGTATTATATCAATTTGATGAAATGTGCTCGTGCTCTCCGTCTTGGCTAGGAGTGATAGTATCTAAGTTCAATTGTTTTCTTTCACGTACAGCTTGAGCATGTCTTTCTTTTTGTTTCAACTTATCTCTCATCTCGCGTAATCTTGTCTGCCGAGCAACCACTGCCTCCTCCATCTTTTTAGTTTGTTGATCTTCTAATAGTTTTTGGCGTTGAACAAAGGCTTGGATAGCTCCAGCTGTTTCTGTTTTCTCCATAGATTTTACCTTCACTATTCTTTCTTCTTCCAGTTGCTAAATGAACAGAGAACGTGTTAATGTAAACATCTCATGCAACGGGTCTTGTAGATAGTGGCACAACTTAAAAGGTTTATTTCCAAGGAAAAGAGCAAATCAAAAACTATATATGGGGAAGGTGTCGTCAAGAACTTTAAGCCTTCAAACCATATATCTGTTAAACAAAACGTTGGGTGTTTCATGAACTACTTTGATACAAGATCCGTATCATAGTTAACGCTTACCTTTCTTCGACGTTCGGCTTCGAAAAGCTTTTGCCTGATCTCTTGCTCTGTGAGTTCTTCCTTTTGCATTTTCTTCCTTTTCATATCTTCTAGCCTTGCAGGAGGGATAACAGATTCCGGACGCTCCTGGATGATTTCAAAGGCAAGACCTTTAGAAGATTGACCTGTCAGCTTCGTTATCAGACCTTCATTTCTCAATGTTTCTATAACTTGTTGTTCTTCTTGTCTTTGTTTTTGTTTTGCACTTAACCTTGTAGGACATTTTACTCCAACTACACTTAGATCTGAAAAAAGAGAAGTTACAAAAGGTCCAAAGCCTTGGAATATAAGGTCTCGTGCCACGCTCGGAGCTGTTCACAATATGTCTAGTGTTGTTTTTTTGTATCAATTAAGTGGAACTGAGACATAAATAAAATGAATTGGTGTTTAACCACGACAGATTGGCGATAAGTGTTAGGTCTAATCTAATGAAATAATTAAACTTTGATAAAAATATTCCTATTAATGATTAATTACATATTATATAGTATATTAATAAACGAACTAATATTACTATTACTAATGAAATTACCAAATGGTTCATATAATATCCTAATGAAAATAGTAGTACATATTTGGTTTTTTAAAAAAAATTGTGCCAATCAAACAAACTTGCTCAAAATCCAAGGTCCAAATCTCTTAAGCGTCTGTGTAAGCCTACAATTGTACTTACCAAGTGTTAGTGGTTCCTGGAAATTTTTCTGGATTTCATCAACAACATGTGGATCAGAATCTTCCGTGATAAAATCCGAATGATCTTCTCCACCAAGACCTGAATCTGAGCTGTGTTTTGAAACTTTTGATGTTGCAGAAAATCCTCTATCACATTCGTCTGCCTGGAACTCTCCATCTCCCAAACTGTCACATGAATTAAGAGACTTGCTGCTTTTCGCTGAGTTACATTTTATCTGTTTCTGAGGGTGACTAACGATTATCTTGCTTCCATTGTTAATATTTATTTGGCAACAATCCTCAGAGGCTGGAATAACTGGCACAACTTGACTAGATCCAATTTTATTGCTCTCACTGGAGAACAGGCAACCCATGTTTTAAAGTTTACAAGATAATCTTTTTCCAAAATTGAAATAACACGTAGTACCTTGACTTTAATTGCAACACATAATGCGGTTGTCTTCATACAAACTTATAATTTATACCATCCGACCAATTTCACAAACTGTGTCCAAACTGTTACCTTTCAATCTCAGTTAATAGCACATTGTTTGGTTGGTCCGTTACTAAGATTGTATAGATTTTGTAGCTAAGCTGTGGATTAACTAATCCACTGGTATACGTCATTAGCTTAATCTGTCAGTTGCGCATGTTCATAATGAAATATCAAATAACATTACTATTGGATATACTTGATAACTCTGCCTATATCAGTATGCTAATAATATTAGGTGTAAATATATTACAAGTTTTTTTTAGATCTTATATAAAATTCAGCATGAACATTTTTTAAAAAGAATATTCATTAATTTATTAATACTATTATTCTCATCGGATTTTTCAAATATTGGCACCTTTTAAATCAAATTAATGATATGAAATTAACTTTGAAAAGTTTGAGTGTTATAAACATTAGTCTATAATTAGTTCATTTGTAAAGTCATAAACATAATATATCATCGTATTGATTGAGATTATCACAATGTGCGTTAAACTAGATATACATTACAAACAATAAAATATAATATCGATTGTCATAGAAATAAAGCAATATACAACTATATATATATATTCATTTGAGTAAAGATAGAAAAACTAACCGAAGGGTACATGAATTCTAATATTTATAACTCGCTTCAGAATAAGGGGAAAGGTACAACGTCCATATTCTAATCAACAATTACATCATAAAATACACAGATACATAACGTCCGCTTAATTCTCAAAACGAATAAAATAAATTAACAGTCAACTATTTGCAGCTAATTGTTAATAATATGGAGAACAAAAAAAAATGATAGGTGGGGTTTCAATGTTTGGATGCCAAGGCTTTTGCATGAAGTTTAAACTCTTCAAACCCAAAATCTTGCTCGTACCTGATTTGAAATCGTCTAATGTGGTATTAGATGTGAATTCAGCTGAAACTTGGTCTACTTTTAGAACAGTCAATGTCATCAAATTTGATAAACATAGAGTAACGTTATACCTGGCAGTCACAGTTATTCACAGTTAAGTTGTGTCCTCTGATGTCCCTTTTCGCCCCTTGCTATTTTGCCCCTTTCCCATATCGCCACCACCCCAATTTGCCCCTTTCCCAGTTCGCCCCTTCCTATTTTATGTAAATGTAAATGCATACGTCCTTTTTCTGATATCAATTTAATTGCAATTCTTTTTCTGTATTCAACTAACCCTTATACTGTCCAATCCCTTTGTAAATAAAATGAAAATGGGAAAAGGATGAATTGGGAATAAGGGGCAACAATGGTAATTGGGCAAAACCGGTTCGGGGCGATATGAAAAAGGGGCAAAATGGGAAAGGGGCAAAATAAAAAAGGGACGAACTGGGAAGGGACACAATGGGAAATGGCGAAATGGGAAGGGGCGATATGGGAATAAACATCTTTATTGTGGTCGTATATTGTCGTATATTGTAGTTTAGTAGACCCATCAAAATTTGGCTGTGATCACTTTAGAGACTGCAGTTTTCATCTGATTTTAATGGCGTGATCATCTATTACAATGGGATCATGGTCAAATTTGAATTTGACGATTTTTCAATGAATAAAGTTATTGCCCGTGATGAATGCATCACAATTTGTTGGCAGTTTATTTTCAAATTTTATGAAATTTTGTGTGTTCAACAACAAATCAACAATATCTTGTACAAATTAGATTTTTGGTACGATTTGACACAGATTGGCGACCGTCTGTGATATACTGAAAATTTATCAGGAAAGTGGGCGTATCTTGCTAGGCAACCACTTATTGTTAATGTTGATCGAGAAGGAAGCTTACGAAAGGTCTTCCTGTCACTCGAACATAAATTGTTCGAATAGTGCGCCACAGACACTTTTTGATGTTCTCGGATGCCAAATTATTCCTATTTTATGTCCATTACAGACACTCTACTCAACTAAGCTTGACCATTTGTTGGGGTATGGGGGGCAAAGGATATCATGTCCCCCCAGGTTTTCTGTCCCCCCTATTTTTAACTATTTTTAACAAATTTTGACACGTTTTCACAAAGTCAAGGGCAATAACTCAAAAACCGTTCATCGAAAATGCGTCAAGTTAGAACTTGTCCGAGATCTTATCAATTCCAATGAACACACCAAGTTAATAGCAGAATCGGTTGAAAACTGTAGCTTCAATCCTGCTCACAATCTATTTTTAACAAATTTCAAACGCGTTTTAACAAGGTCAATAATAATAATAACTCAAAAACCGTCCATCGAAAATGCGTCAAGTTAGAACTCGTCCGAGATCTTATCGATTCCAATGATCACATATTCATATTCATGTGGGCGTATACAAATGTTAAAGGGATTGTAAAGAGGTTTTTCTAAATATTGTATGTGTATAGGGGACACTAAAAAAAATGCAGCATTCCAATTTTCTATCACATGTCTGTGGTTCCTGTAATTCCACTAAAACTAGTTTGATGACGTCACTAATCGCAAAATAGGGTAGCATGGAGGAGTGCGCCCATCGAGGCAAGATGCCTCATCGGAATAACTCTAAGGTTAATCATAGGATTGCGTTTTTATCTGTCTTCGTTAGTAACGTAATCCCTACCAACATCCTTTTATATTCAAAATAGCTAAAGTGGTTGCTATATAAAGATATTAATAGATAATTATTTACCTAACTGAGGTTTGCATATTAGGCATCATAATTCCCACTTTTATATTTCTTCCAAATCGAGTTCTTAGAGGGTGCGTATTCCCTCATGTTACCCTATGCTTTATCACCCTTCGCGATTTGTGACGTCATCAAACACTTAGTTTTAGCGAAGTTGCAGGGACCACATACGTCTGATTTAATATTGGAATGGTGCAAATTGAATTAATTGATGCTTTCAGTGTTCCCGATACATAAAAAATGTAGAAAAAGTCTTTACAATACCTTTAATAATAAGGAAACACGTCATGCAGTTCACAAATTACATATAGCATTAAAAATAGTTCTTTTTTCGCACTTAACTAAACTTAGCATATTGAATATGAAATCAGAGAAAAAGAATTAAAAAATATTGTTGATAATTGTAAAAAATGTAGCATTATAGTGGACGAACGAAGACGGATTTCTCCTTCTGTACTAAAAGAGACGTGTTTGCCCTACAATTTGTCTAATTGTTTGAGACCTGACAATCGAGCATGATTTACTTCGGCCAATCAAAATCATGCACGTGCAGTGAGTTGTATTGTCTCTTTTTGTTCAGTCAACGCCGCCATATTCATTTTTGTAGTCATTCATATTGTATGTTTGAAGAGTGCTTGTTCCATATTCATGAAGCCATTGTATAAAGCCATATAAATTACTACTGACGTTTTGTATCCGGTTTTCAACTGTGGGTAATTATAATACAGATAGAACCCTCTGCCATGAGTCTGAGCCAATGAACCACCCCCTAAAAGAAGCAGAAGAATGTCCTTTCCATGTACATACAGTCAGAACCTAAACATCGCCATGATACGCAGCAAGCCAATTGGAACTCGTTGACATGGCCTGACGAGACGGATGCACCAGATTGGAGTGCAAACTTATTCACTAGTAAATGAATATAGGATCCCGAAACCAGTTGTAAATATGATAATCTATGAAGATTGTTGAACTTTCATTTTCATTTTACGCCATTCGTTACAGTTTTTCTGCCATAGTTTAAACGTCGAAAATGAGTGACGAAGCCACCAGGAAGAAGATGAGACAAGCACGCGGTGGACACCGCTCTTCATCCAAACGGTTGATATCGCCAGCACAGGAGTTACTTGATACATTTGCTGGACAAGAAGAACTGAAACTGAGATTAATTCAGGTAAAACAAGCTGTTATTGAGAAAAAATTGACTTTGAAAAAATTTGATGAAGAAATTTTATCTGTTCACTGAGGAAAATGATATTAATGATGAAGTGGAGCAAAGTGATATTTTACAAGAGACTTTCATTGGTAATTTTATAAATTGAATTAGCCCTTACAAGAGCACCCCCAAACACTAACAACCCAGTATCAGATTCCTTGGCACAAGACAGCTCATCTGAACCATCAACGCCCAATTCACAGCAACATGATCCGCCAAGCTCCAAGAAGTCGAACCTTATTTGCCAAAACTGGAACAGAAGGAATTCTCAGGAGAATTGGATGTATGGAATACCTTTTGGGACTCATTCGAAGCCGCCATTCACAACAACCAATCTTTGTCTCCAATTGATAAATTCAACTACTTACAATCATTATTAACTGGTCATGCATATTATTCCATTTCTGGTTTATCTTTAACAGCTGCTAACTATGATGAGGCAATAGATATTCTTAAACGACGATTTGGGAACAGACAATTGATAATAAACAGACAAATGGAGCTTATGATGAATGTAAGAAGTGTCAGTTCTGATAAAGATATTTATGGATTAAGGCAGCTATTCGATATAGTAGAAAGTAATGTGAGAGGTTTAAAGGCCATTGGTGTTCATTCAGAGAGCTATGGTAGTATACTTGCACCTGTTTTAATGGAGAAACTCCCGCCAGATCTGAAGATCATTATTAGTAGAGAGGTAGGAGATAATTCATGTGAATTGGATAAACTCTTAGAAAGCTTGGGATCAGAGCTAGAAGCCAGAGAAAGAATAAATGGGGGAGCAACCACAAAATTGAACACGTCACAAATAAGGTCAGATACTTTTTCCAATAGATCACAACCCGCCAGATCATACCCAACCGCCACTGCCTTGATGTCAAACACTGGTGTCACACACTGTACTTATTGTAAGGACACCCATAGAACCAACGCCTGTCATAATGTTACCAATATAGCAGCCAGGAAAAATATACTCAGAAGAGAACGACGTTGTTTTATCTGCCTAAGAAAGGGTAATTTTTCCTCTGATTGTCACCCTGAAAAACAATGTTTGCGATGTAAGGAAAGACACCATATAAGCTTATGTCCCCCACCAGGAAAATTTGAGCAAAGGAGTAGCCAATCATCTACATATACACAGAATATACCCAATAGTAATCACAGAACCAGCCAGACTCGGACTTCCTCATCAACCAATTTTCACAACTACTCACCCACCGACAACCAGCCTGAAAATAGGGCAACCAATTTGCACGTCATCTCTTCAGCGCCTGTCATCCTACAAACAGCCAGATGTAACATAATATAGCCACAGGAGTAACGCTTCCAGATTAAATGCAAGACTCATTTTCGATAATGGTAGTCAGAGATCTTATGTTACGGAGGCCGTTAGCAAGTATTTGGATCTTCCGAAGATAGATGAAAAGGTGATCATCATCAAAACATTTGGTTCGAATGAAGAACGCCAACAAGTTGTAGATGTATCTCTATGTTTACAGACCAATATTGGTGTTGTTGAACTTACATTTTTCGTAGTACCGTTCATCTGCGACCCGCTGAGAAACCAGCCAATGACCGATGCCAAGAGGTCATTTCCTAACATACCATTTTATGAATTTGCAGATTATGCGGAGAATGAAGATGAAGTTCAAATTGATTTGTTGATTGGCTCCGATCAGTATTGGAATTTAGTAAATGGTGGTTTGATAAGAGGGGAGAATAATCTTACTGCCATGGACACCAAGCTGGGATGGGTATTATTAGGACCTGTTAACAGCGGAATTAGCCAAAGTACACAACACAGCCATTACGTGACTAACCATGTTTTAAGATGCGATACCTGTATCACAGATCAAAATTATAGTAACATCCATGAGAAGACCAACCTCGAAAACAGTTTAAAGAAATTTTGGGACCTCGAGTCCATTGGTATACAGCCCAAGTCCATTTACGAAGAATTTACCGATAAAGTTAGTTTTAAGGATGGAAAATACGAAGTTAGTTTGCCATGGAAGGATCCTCATCCTGTATTACCAAACAACTATTTTTTAAGCCAAAAACGGTAAGAAAACTTGCCGAGACGTTTACGCCATCAACCGGAAGTATTTAGAGAGTATGACAACAGCATACGTAACCAACTGAATAAGGGTATATTGGAGAGGGTGGATGAACCTCACGTCCGAAATTGGGAGAACACATTACATTCCTCACCATGCAGTTGTTCGTAATGATAAGAAGACAACCATACTCAGAATTGTATATGACCCATCATCCCGATCCGGGGGTCCATCGCTGAATGATTGTTTGCTGGCCGGACCGCCATTAACACACAATATCCTGGACATACTCCTTCGTTTCAGAATCCACAAGATAGCACTAACTGGTGATGTTGAGCAAGCCTTCTTAATGGTTGGTATACCTGAAGCAGACCGTGATGTTTTACGATTTTTATGGGTACAAGACATCGACGGAGGTGAATTTCAAGAGATGGTATTGAGGTTTGCAAGAGTACCGTTTATGCTTAATGCCACAATCAAATACCACATAGAGCAGTATTTAAAAACTGATAAGGACTTTGTTGATAAATTTTTGACATCAATTTATGTAGATGACCTCAGTAGTGGTAGTGATTCAGTTCAAGAAGCCTACGAATTTTATAAAAAAGCAAAATCAAGACTCTTGTCTGGAGGATTTAACCTCAGGAAGTTTTGTACGAACTCAGATGAGCTACGTCAACTTATTGCTGACAATGAAAGGCCCCTAGAATCGTCAGAGCAAGAAAATGAACTGTATGGTATAACCAATGATGACACGACCTTTGCCAAGATCAACGTTTGCTGTTCAGAATCTACGACCAATGAGTTTGAGCAGAAAATATTAGGAATCCACTGGAACTACAACCAAGATTTGTTCAATTTTGATTTGGAAAAACTATAAATTAGCCAAGGATTGTTCGCCAACCAAACGGAACATTGTAAGTTTAGCTGCCAAAATATTCGATCCTTTGGGATACATTTCGCCTGTCACTATTCAATTTAAACTTATTTTCCAAGAACTTTGCAAATTGGGTATTGATTGGGACGAACCTATCCGTGGTTCAATTCTAGACAATTGGGAGAAACTAATTAGAACTTTATCCGTAAAATGTGTTTTTTGCCTTCCAAGATGTGTTTTTACTGATATTTCAGGAACGATAATTAACTGTAGTTTACATGGTTTTTGTGATGCTTCAATCAAAGCTTATGGTGCCGTAATATACCTACGTGTACAGACAACTGAAGGTATTTATTCTAGGTATATTGTTTCCAAAACCAGAGTGGCGCCAATTACGCAATTAACTATTCCGAGACTTGAACTTTTATCAGCCCTTGTGTTAGCAAGATTATTAGCCAGTGTTGAAGGAGCCTTATCTCTAGAGATAAACATTGATGACAAATATTGTTGGACTGATTCTAAGGTTACAATGTATTGGATAACACAGGAACATCGTGAATGGAAACAGTTTGTGCAAAATCGTGTTAGTGAAAGCAGAACTTTAATACCGGCTGCTAGTTTTAGGTACTGTAATTTTTTAGACATGGGACAATAAACCATTATTTTTTAAATTGATAAAACACCAGATGTTTTCATATGCGAAATAAAGGGAAAGATACGAATTTTGAAGAATTTTTGAAAAATAAATTATTTTATGGTGGTGCAGTACCATTTTTCAAAATGGCGGATAAAATTGACGTAAAAATGAATGAATCAAGGATATGGCTTGTTTGGTGTCTAACACAACCATCTAATAATGAAATGCAGCCAAGATTCATTTCCCATTGATGATGTCATAGGATTAGTGATGTCATGATATAACTGGTATCCATGGGGACGTTGCAGCCGCCATTTTGAAAATCATCTGATTGTGCTATCTTTTTGTAAATTTTGAACTGAAACTGTACTATTCGAGTGAGTATGACAGAGAGGAGGAGTAGTGATTTGAAGAAAACCTTTTTCGGGGAAACTTATAGAGAAGAGACTCATTTTTTGATAAAAATCCAAGCTTCAAAATGGTGTGCATGTCATTGGCAGAATGCTCTCACTGTGTAAAACTGTGCCTGGACGGAAAAACATTAGTAAAAAAGATGCAAGCTGTGTCGTCGCTGAGGAATTAAGGCAAGATTGGATCAGAAAAAATGTCTACCCAGCAGAAGAAAGGTCAGTCAGCCGAACTATTCTACGTGATTATTTAATGTTCCGAGATTTTAGAAAGGTGGAAAATCGATCTGATAGAAAGAAGACACTGTCATGGTTGGAAAAAGCTGGCAAATTCAACAACCGCATGAGAAATCACGCCCATGATATAAGGTCCAAATCAAACGAGTACGATGGGCAGCTGGCTAAGGCATACGGCTGCGAATGACGATGGAAGACCAGGCATTCTGGTATGATAATTGCTACGGCGACTATGTAGCGACCTAAACAAGTATCATCCCGCGAAACTGGTCGAGGAATAAAAAGAGGGTGTTAGACCGTGAAGAAGCGATAAATATAAAACGATCCAAAATGAACGAAGCGGTTTCTTTTACATATTCAGGTGACAATAGTGAAATTCTAATTCCTGATGATGATGATGATGTTGATGTTGATAACGATAATGACGACGACAGTGAGTATGAACATTACATGTCCGCATCAGATCTAAACAACAACTGTGATGAGTCTCATGTGACCCAATCTGTAGAAGAACCCAATAACAAAACCAAAAAACAGCTAGGGTAAAAAAGTATAAGGTCACTACTAATGACCTGATGGGAATCACTGTATCGATAGCCAACACGATATTTGATCAAAACTGGGAGTTGGCCGGAGCATCTAGCAACACTGAAGTGCCTGAAGACTTGAACGATTGTGAAAGTGACTTTAGTGGGGATGAAATGGATGATCCCAAGAAGAATCGTACAGCTCGTGATCTCACCTTTGTAATGCCTAGTAGAAGATACCTAGCAAACTATGTTCAGGATGCATCGTGCCTGAACTTGGAGATGGTTGCCCGACACCTACTGAACAAAGTCGATGATGTCATTACCGTTGGGCTAGACGATACAACAAAGGCAGCCGGACACAGATTATTCGACATCAAAACTGACAGTATCACAATCACACAAGCCTCTGGCGAGAAAAGGTTGCTCACAACAGGTTACCTTGAAAACGCTTCACATGCTGGCAAAGCAGGGGCAGAAGCTTACAACTTCAAACTACAGTGCCTCGCTATATTAGCTGGTTCAAGTGTTGATGAAATAAAAAGCAATATTGACTTCTGGATGACGGAGCTGACTGCTCAAAGATGTTGACTAATCTCGGTATTAAGCAAGCAAAGGTTCTGAAATGCTGCGCCCATCTACTTCTTTGTATTGATCACAGTATCGACAAGACTTTCAGAGACACAGAACAGAAAATTGGCTTTGACAAACTGATTAACGCATCCAAGATACTACACTCTCCTCCATACGCTCGGCTTGATCGCACTGGCTAAACTGATGTCACCTAGCCATGCTTCTCATTCTGTGTCCTTATACAACCAATTCAAGGAATGGCTCGCTAATAATAGACTTGATGCTGCTTCCTTCATAGGCTTCCAGCCGAATCGCTTTGGCCGAATTTTGGAAATCGGAAACGAGTACCTAAAACACAGAGATGCACTCAACGCCTTCTTCGAGGCTGTGGTGGATGAAAATGCAAACAAACTGGTACTGGCAGTATATACCTTTATTTCTAATCCATGGTTCATTTGTTGCAGTGAAATCTACTCCTTCTTAGGTGAAATTCTAATTCATCCTCTAATGGAGTTGCTGGGAATCGATGGTCGGGGTCCAGGAAAACAGAGTTGGACAGATGTCAAAATCTTCTTTGATCAGAAAATACCACATCTTCAAAAATTACAGGATCAATTCTCACAGACCGTAACTGGTAAAGGAAGCCTGATCGGAGCCATATTGACAGAAGTTATTGAATCACTAAAACGTCAGCTTTCAGAAATGGACTTTTTCCAGATCCAATCAGCAAAAACTATCACAGTGAATTTAGAAAAGCTACAGCTTGCTCCACTGCACAACCTCACATGTGAATCCAGATTTGCTAAACTCAACAACCAAGTTGCAGCTTCTGGTGGCATGACCACAGTGAAGACCCATTCAGACAAAAGCATCATTTCAACCAATGGTCTTCTAATCAATGAAGAATTCACATCATTAGATGAAACTGAAAAGCGCCTGAGATGGAAGTGGGGACGAACATCCCAACCGGTCCAAGATGTGAAACAGTTGGAGAAAGACTTCTTGGCGACCGTGAAAATGGCAAAACGGTTAGCACTACTGAAGAAAGAAGAGCTGAAAAGAAAACGAAACGAAAAAATGCTGAAGGTTTTGGAGTCATGCAAGACACATATAGGATCAGTAACACCGACAACGATTAACCTGCTTGACAGATTAACAGAGAGTCAACTCATCACGGAAATATGCTATATACGTCTTACAATCTGCCCAGATATACACCAAAAACGACGAATAAAATTACCAAATGGTCATTTCAAATTTCAAACATTCTCCAAAGCAGAACTCAAGCAAACCATCATTACCGTTATCAAGCCCGGAAATAATGTTGTGGAGAATATTGATGAAATCGTTAAAGACGCTCTTAAATCTCATTAGTTTTGTGTTGATTGGCCTTATGGATATGAATATGAATATGAAGTGTATTGTATGTCTTGTATCAGATTTTCATTTTTACTGTTAATTTTGGTCGCCATCTCACATTTCTGCCATATTTGATTATTTGAATTTAATTTTCCCGCCAATTTTTACCACCATCTTGAATTTCTAATTTTACTGCCAATTTTGGCCGCCATTTTGGATTTCCGCCGCCATTTTGGATTTCCGCCATTTTGGATTATTGAAATAAAATTTTAAACTCATATTTGACTTTGGCGACCACGAAAACCCCATCTTAGACACCATATAGGCTACGTATATAGTGCAGGGGACATTAAGTATAAAATTCTCCATTATTTCCAACAATTTCGGCCGCCATTTTGAAAAAAGGCACTGCACCACCATAAAAATTTTATTTTTATAAAAAAATCTTTCTGATTCTAAATTTTCAGCCAATTGGCTGCCAATTGGCATCAGAAAATACCTGGCGTTTGCAAACTTATATTATTGTCCCATCCAATACAGTGTAAAGGGAAAACCAACCCTGCTGATATTTTATCACGAGGTATGTCTCCATTTCATTTGGTTACCAATTTGACATGGAAAGGACCTTCATGGTTAGTGCAAAATCTGATTTTTGATACTCAATGTGATGTTGAAGAATATTTTGTTTCTGAATGTTTGGACGAAATGAACATTCGTGATAAGAAAACTTTTGTGAATAACTTTGGAACGGTTTCTTTGCTAGCAACGAGCAATAATCCTATTATTATCAGCCAAATTATGCATTGTGAGAATTTCAGTGATGCCCAGAGACTTTTTAGAGTTACTGCATACGTTTTAAAGTTTACTGACATTTTGAAGAAGAGAAATACAAAGGAAGATGATCTGCATGCATTTCCTTTGTCCAAATACATTCAAAGGGCCGAAATTGTATGGTTAATTGACAATCAATTGAATTTACATTCTAATAAGAACTTTAGAAAATGGGAGAGAGAGTTTCAGTTTTTTACAGATAACGAGGGAATAATCAGATGTAATGGTAGAATGGCAAATGCGGAAATCCAAGAATTAGCCAAACAACCAGTTATATTAGATACAAGCCACTACTTAACATCACTACTGGTACGTGAAGCTCACCAAACAGTATATCATGGTGGAATAAAGGCTACACTTACACAGCTAAGGTCCAAGTATTGGATTGTTCGAGGTAGACAGTTGTTGCGCAAATTCGTCCATGAGTGTGTAACTTGTCGCAGACTAGAAGCTAAACCATATCGTGTTCAAGAATCGCCGCCATTTTCTTACACTGGAGTAGACTTCGCAGGACCGCTTTTTATCAAGACGAATTATCCAGGAGAATCTGATAAAGTTTGGATTGTATTATTTACGTGTTGTGTTACCAGAGCTATCCATCTTGACCTAGTTAGAGACATGTCTGCATTGACCTTTATTCGTTGCTTTAAGAGATTTTCAGCCAGATATGGAGTTCCAGTGATGGTGATTTCGGATAATGCCAAGACCTTTAAGACTCTTGGACTAGTTTAAAGCCAAGTGACAATCAAATTAATGTTGGTGATGTTGTAGTCGTTAATGATGAGAATAAAAGATTGAGGAGCTTATCTCTGGTAAAGACAATATAGTTAGTGGAGCTCTAGTTCGGGTTACTTCGAAGAACGGCACTGTAACTCTTCGAAGATCAATACAGTTATTATATCCCTTGGAAATCAATTCCCAAGTAAAGCCAGATGAAGAATTGCCAGTGGATGTAAAGCCAGATGAAAATTTGCAGAGACGCCCACGAAGAGCTGCTGCAATATCATCTGATATTAAACGTAGAAAATGGATAAAATTATTTAAGAATTAATTCTTTTCTTATTTTGTCATGTTTTGTTCGTATGACTTTGTTAGTGTAGATATTTTTGTATGTGACTATAATGAAATTTGTTTGACCAGCTGTTATCTGGTCAAAGGGGGAGTGTAAAAAATGTAGCATTATAGTGGACGAACGAAGACGGATTTCTCCTTCTGTACCTTCTGTACTGTCCTACAATTTGTCTAATTATTTGAGACCTGACAATCGAGCATGATTTACTTCGGCCAATCAAAATCATACACTTGCAGTGAGTTGTATTGTCTCTTTTTGTTCAGTCAACGCCGCCATATTCATTTTTGTAGTCATTAATATTGTATGTTTGAAGAGTGCTTGTTCCATATTCATGAAGCCATTGTATAAAGCCAAATAAATTATTACTGACGTTTTGTGTCCGGTTTTGGGTAATTATAATACAGATAGAACCCTCTGCCATGAGTCTGAGCCAATGAACCACCCCCTAAAAGAAGCAGAAGAATGTCCTTTCCATGTACATACAGTCAGAGCCTAAACATCGCCATGATACGCAGCGAGCCAATTGAAACTCGTTGACAATAATGTCATTGTCTAGATAGGTTAGACTGCTCGGTATTCGCGGTCTATGCGTAGTCATAGCAAACATTTCAAACAATTAGATCACGAAAATTCGATACTCTAATTATACGTACTCTGTAACTAGACCAATCAATATAGGAAAAGATAGTCTTGATAGAGCGAGGATCCGTGAATGACAGTCATTTTATACTAGCTCACTGGCTACTATTTTATACTAGTTACGATTAAGAATTTATCGAGGCAGTGTCGTCTGTATCTTTAGCAAATTTCAACACAATGGGAAGAATTCGGATTTTTGTTTTAGCAGTATGTTTTCTGATTTTCATTCCTTACATACATATAGGTAGGTCATTTCTGTTTTTATGTTAACTAATTCGTTCGTTTATTAAGTAAACAATATCATGTTATATCGTTTATTAGACATTGCAGAATTTCCGTTAGTAGCCTACAGTCAAGTAGCCTAATTTTGTGCTTACCTATTTTTCGTGCATCTCCAAAAATGATTAATAATTGATTATGTGCGCGACTACGCGTGACCTCCGCATTTGCTTGTTTTGTAAAATCTATTAACGTATACTTCGACATATAAAAAATGCCGGATTTCAGTTTTTACCCCTGTCCGTCGGTCTGTCCGCCCGTCCGTCCGTCCGTCAACATTTCATTAGAGACTATAGTTTTCATCTTATTTTGATTTTGATTTTGGTGTGTGATGCTTTAGATTGATGATTTAGATCTCGGTCAAGTTCGAATTTGACGTATTTTCGATGAACGGTTTTTGAGTTATTGCCCTTGACTTAGGAAAAACGCGTCAAAATTTGTTTGTGAGCACAATAGAAGCTACAGTTTTCAACCGATTTTGATGAAACTTTGTGTGATCATCTATATTAATGAGATCTCGGACAAGTTCTAACTTGACGCATTTTCGATGAAAGGTTTTTGAGTTATTGCCCTTGACTTTGTTACAACGCGTCGAAATTTGTTAAAAATAGTTCGTGAGCAGGATTGAAGCTACAGTTTTCAACCGATCCTGATGAAACTTGGTGTGATCATTGGAATTTATTAGATCTCGGACAAGTTCTAACTATTTCGTTTAAACGAAATAATAGTAAAAAGTGTTGAAAATTGCGCTTAAGGGGCGCCGTACCATTCCTTTGATTTATTTCATAAAAACATTCTATAACTAGCATCACATCCAGCCAGGTGTTCGCGGGGTAACATATGGCAGACGACGTTTCAGTACAGTAGTAGAGTACCATTGTTGAAAATATTATCCCCTTTTGAAATTGTCTGAACATCCAATATCATTATAGTAGAATTTCTCAAATTATCCAGTTTGTCATAGAATGATCCAAATCATACATGTCTTTATTTTTAATTACTCTCACAAAGCACAAGGTTTCCAGAGTGTTATGAGTTAAATGATGGATTACAGCAGTTATATTACAGTCAAGTATCTGGGTGAATCATACCTCTGTTAAGCACCTCCCTCCAGGAAGCTACCTATTTTTAGCATTCCCTGACCTAAAAACTGTTTAAATGATATGAATGTTTCCATCATCTATTAATTAACCGATTATTAATCGGTTAGTCGATCGGTCAAACCTATGTCAACCGATAATCGATTATGATTTTCAACCGATTTCCCATCACTACTATCTATACCAGGCCTAAACTAACGTAATAGGTAATCAGTGTAGTAGGGCACTGGATCTTTTAGTTCGAGGAATCCAGGGTCCTATTCGCCCTCGTTTACGAATTTACTAAGGCAATAATTAAAATGCACTCACCTATGAACCAACCTATTTGTATTCAATGATCATTTCCACTCTACCCAAGACCAAATAAGATAGTCTAGTTCATCGTGTGGGATAAATTTACGCCATTTTGTCATTGTTCCCAAACGCTTAAAATTCAGTAAAACATGATGCATTTTGTAGTTTTTGACAAAGGGTGATAATAGAACAGGAATGAGTGGTGGAATATCGTGTCAGCATTTCAAGTTCTCCATGCATCTCACTTCACCATTTTAATTTAATTTAAGAAATTCACAAAAATCCCTGGTAGGGAAGGGGTGGTGTCCAGACAAATTTCCAATAATACAGTTTATTAGTTTATGTATGTACTAATTCGAACTATGTATCTGAAATGTATAAAGAATAAAATCAAAAGTACAACTCTTCAACCTTTACGAGAGATAATAAATGTAGTTACTTCCCTTAGTTTTCTTAAGGCTACTGACAAATATTGTATGGGACATAACTCATGCTTGAACGGGCACCAGTAAATGTTGTTGTCTTCCTTTATACAGTGAACCTATCAAATGGGGAGTTAGTAGTGCTATTCACGTGCTACGGGCGATATTAAAATACAATAATGAATGCAACAAACAAAATACGCTAAGCAAATCTGACCGTTACCTAACAAAAGCATTCACGTAAACGCAAAACTATATAATTACAATTAATAATGAAAAGGGTAGGAGAACACGCAACGCACTTTCGACTCGATAAGTTGCTCTACATAGCGATATTCTAAGACAAATACAAAAAAAAAACGTATGTATAATATAAACGACCGTTATAAAGCTAATTCTATACTGCGGAACTAACATTCTGTTAATGTAAGAACAAAGTTCGTAAATCAACAGAAAAGTATGTATATCAGCAGAAATTTACGTATATCAACAGAAAATACAAAGTAAATTTAGTGTACAGTAGAAAAAGAAGAAACGAATCGTGACCGGACCCGTGCCTCGTGTGTTCATTTTCGTTTTTATCGATTATTCCGCACCGTACACCGCATCGGACACCTTACCTCGTCTATTTTCGGCTTCAGTCGTGATCCGCGTAAGGTCAGACATTCATTGATGAAAGTCGCATACAGATATCTTTTAATTTGTCGCCTGAAGAAGAAAGTATGTCGTTGTTAAAATCACTAAGAATGAGGATTTGAATTTTTTAAAATAACTTAATTGATACAGACTGTTTATGAAAAGATTCCAGTGCTCTTTATTAGTCTTTTTAATCTTTTGCCACTAATATTCAACTCTATCCAGATAGCTTCCAGATTTTTGATCTGGCCTTCTCCTTAAAAACAAGACTAAGTTATGCATAAATTACTATCCCACCAAATAGGTTGGTTCATAGGTGAGTGCATTTTAATTATTGCCTTAGTAAATTCGTAAACGAGGGCGAATAGGACCCTGGATTCCTCGAACTAAAAGATCCAGTGCCCTACTACACTGACTACCTATTACGTTAGTTTAGGCCTGGTATAGATAGTAGTGATGGGAAATCGGTTGAAAATCATAATCGATTATCGGTTGACATAGGTTTGACCGATCGACTAACCGATAAATAATCGGTTAATTAATAGATGATGGAAACATTCATATCATTTAAACAGTTTTTAGGTCAGGGAATGCTAAAAATAGGTAGCTTCCTGGAGGGAGGTGCTTAACAGAGGTATGATTCACCCAGATACTTGACTGTAATATAACTGCTGTAATCCATCATTTAACTCATAACGCTCTGCAAACCCTGTGCTTTGTAAGAGTAATTAAAAATAAAGACATGTATGATTTTGATCATTCTATGACAAACTGGATAATTTGAGAAATTCTACTATAATGATATTGGATGTTCAGACAATTTCAAAAGGGGATAATATTTTCAACAATGGTACTCTACTACTGTACTGAAACGTCGTCTGCCATATGTTACCCCGCGAACACCTGGCTGGATGTGATGCTAGTTATAGAACGAAACTTGTTCTAACTTGAGATATTTTTGAACTTTTTTTGAGTTATTGCCCTTGACTTTGTAAACACGCGTCAAAAGTTGTTAGAGCTGTGTGATTTAATTGTTTGTTTTATTTGGGTTATTGATATTGATTTTAAAAAAATTTGTGGAATTACTCAGCATAAATAGCTGGCATATATATATGTAATTGAATTCAAACTAATAAAATTTCAAAATGAGAAAATTCGTACTTTAGTCACTAAAGACTGTTTTATCATTTCTGACAGCTGCCAGTGGGCGTATGTTACCTTGCTTCGTAAGCTATCTTCATTTGAGAAAATCGATACAAGTGAAAGTATGATTACAATTAAAATAATACAAATTAATGGTTATCATGTGTGAATTCGCTTAGAACAAGTTCAATATGCTGATAAAGTCTATTACAAAGTAAATTCAATGTTTCTAACATATTGGACTGAGAACTGCAATGGTTCAAAAACTACCTTTCTGACAGAAAACAAAGCGTTGTTGTAAGTGGGGTGTCCTCTGAGTCTAAAACCTCTTTACAATCCCATTAAGTTTCCTTACATTCCTAGGAATGCTAGGATCCTCTCCCACCCGACTTTTCAAAATTTTAGGTATAAGAAAATCTAGATTACCACTGCTCAATCCCATCAAGCCAATCAAATTAGATTTGGATATCGATGACACTGTTCAATGTTGATGGTGAAATTATGTTAATTGATAATTAAATCATATAAATTGATTGTCAACATCAGTGATATCAGACACTTGTAGTTGTATTTTATTTATATTAAAGGTGTGATTCATTTGAAGATATGGGCTAGAGACAAAACACCAGTAAATGAGACAAAATGTCGTTGCTCTTGTTTCGATACAGTTTTAAGAGGTTTGTATCTTATAAATCCGTTTACATCTGAGTGTATAACAAACTTTAAAACGTTACGTAATGTTTGTAGATATTTTTTGCTGAATTATAATTTCTACTTAAATTAGAAAATAGTAAAAAAAAAGGTTAATTCAGAAAAAAAAATTGAATTAAATCATTATTCAGCAAAAAAAAAAAAAAAAAAATAGTGAACAAAAAAGATAATTCAGCAAACGAAAAAGATAATTCAGCAAACGAAAAAGATAATTCAGCAAACGAAAATGAACAATAAGAAGAATTAAATCATAATTTAAAAAATTAAACATGTCCTAAACGAACCACCGTACTATTTTTTTTCAGCTTTGTTTTCATATCATAACTTTTACGTAATTTTGAAATATTTTGAAAAGAGAAATGTGTTTTTTTTTTAATATATTATAATTTACGACTTGTTATGCCATAAATACAAAAGTACTTGAATAAAACCTATGTTTTGTATTTTGTAGGTTCGTATGAAAATCCAGGTGAAAACGTGAAATATAAAAGCGTATATGTTAATGCGACACGAGAAACCTTCATGATATGGACAGTTACTGTGTTATTTATGTTAGCGTTTTATGAAAGTGTTCAATATTTATGTAGAGTGTTCATTAGTGGAAAAACGCGTATTCCCATGTTTTTGCTATTTCTGGCTAATTTTTACCCACAATACTACTCGTGGTTTTCATTGTTTAATTACTTTAACGAACGTTTTTATTCTCTCTTCTTCAACCATACCTTCTTTATCTTAACTGAACTCATCGTCAGTGCTGTGGTACTGAACTTGTTTAATGCTGAAAACCATCTTACTTCAAGAAAAATCTTAACACTTGTCACCATCAGCTCTATACATATCATGGTGAACGCAACAGATCAGTTTATTGATCAAGTTATTTACGGACATGGTAAACTTTTCCAGAATGCCAGGAACTTAGGTTTGATGATTCCAGACATATTACATTTAGTAATTTCGTTATTTGTTTTCCGGAAGCATGTCAGCAGGAATGGTAAAAAAATGAGTGAAGTGTTCTCTACTAAAGACATTTTAATGTGTGTCTCACTAGTAGTTTTTGGAACTATCTTTGGAATTATGCTATAATAAAAAGTAAATTATAAGATTTTGTTGACAGTCTTTAGATTTTCTGTGTCTGCGTGAAATATATGCTCACTTACAGTGGCGTATTTAAGGAGGGAGGTCAAAGTTTGAAATTTTGAAAGAAATTTAGATCTTAATATTTTTCCAATATTTTTTCCCCAAAATTTAATGAATTATAATCTAGTATTATTCAAGTTCTACCCAACTTTCGTTTCATTTTAATAAATTAGGTTTTATTTTTAGTATAGCCACTTCACAGTTGGGTCTAACGACCGGAGTCTTGCAATTGACACTTCGTCATTACTTCAGTGGCCGGCCAATTTTTGTGGCCGATGGATACACTAATTTTTTGGATTGATTGTAATTGTTGTAGCCCTAACTCGAGTCTTGAACATTCGTCAAATGTCAAAACCTTTTGACTTAACCTGCTTTAACCAATTAAATTTACGCTGTCTCCATTGTTGGCGTTTTGTGATCAAAAATTACATTTTCAAGAATGGAAGTACGGGAATTAATTTATCACAATTTATCTGGGTATAGGTAAACATAAAAAAGACGGGGAAGAAAATTATGATTCAATATGTTTTTTATAACATTTTGAATATCTAAAATCATAATAAGAGAGGAGTGCTACTGTGCCAATCGCACACTTTAGCTTATAAGTGTCAAAAAGGGCTTTTGGCGCCCCCTTGAAGAATTGGTTACCCCTTTTTTCCGTCCCTGTTGGGGTAAATGCGACAGACTGGGTTTGCTATGTAGTTGCCCATGGGATAGCTAACTTATATGTCTATACACTGTAAAAAAAGTCCGTTTTTTTGACAGAAATTTACTTGATATTTTCTGTTGATATACGTAAATTTCTGCTGATATACATACTTTCCTGTTGATTTACGGACTTTGTTCTTACATTAACAGAATGTTAGTTCTGCAATAAGGAAATATGTTATTTTACGTAAATTAATCTTTGTCGTATGTCATTTAAGAAAAATTACGTTATTTGTCAGTAAATTTACTTAAATTCTGTGTTATTATCATTTTTTTCCAAACTTGTCTGTAGATAAGCGAAGTCTGCGCATGCGTGGTCATACTGTTTTTTTGACAGGAACTTTATGTTTCCTTACGGAAAATTATAACAGGATTGCTGTTAATTTACGGAAACTGTGATTTTGCGTTATGATAGTTTCGACCTGTTAATCAAAGTAGGTATGACGTCATCGGTAAAGACACGAGGTCAGTTTATCGTCACGTCGCCATCTTATCCCACATCAAAACAAGGCTACGTCGAAGGGATTTTTGTGT
>NW_008707332.1:156700-264246 GCF_000327385.1 Lottia gigantea
CAATGAAGTCCTCAAATTCATTTCTCTAATTCTTCAGGTTTAGCCAACCGCAATGTAAGTTATACCCGATTACATAAGAAAACCTCCAACGATATGAAATATCACAGGATCCATAATTTCTATTGCAATTTTATATTTGTTCATGCTGTCTGAAAACTTTTACCAAAATGTAAACAAACCCGACAAAATGGCGCCAAATTATGCATAGATCCCTCAAGTCAGTTTTCCCACCAACTTTGTACAAGTGACACTATATAAAATGTTTGTACCTACTATTAATAACATTTGCAATGTCTTATCGATGTCAAACTGTGCAACCTGCTTTTAAGAAATTATTTTGTAGGGCCACCCATGACTGCTATACGTAAGTGTGTCATTGCATCATGCTCTTAATTTCCATCCACTTTCTTATGCCTTTACTAATTTATTATTTTTAATTTATAATTTCTTTTTGTTTTTGTACATCCTCGCTTTTTCAGCCTTTTATGGTTATGATTGCACCAGAGTACAAGAATACAAGGAATGAGAATTTTGTCATTAATATTCTTGTGAATAAACCTTAACCGTTTACACTCAATGTTAGGACCCACCACGTGGACGAGGCATTACAAAATTCGTAAACGAGGGTAAATTGGACTCTGGATTTCTCGAACTAAAAGATCCAGTGCCGTACTATTACTACACTACTACAGTACGTTAGCACAACAAATATTTTCTCATTTTAAATTTATCTTTTCAGGTATGTCACCTTTTCCCTTTCTTTAGAGTTTCTGCCATTATTTACCAGCTAAAAGTTACGGAGCATTATGAGACTTGACCTGACTTTCGAACGAGCAACAATTAACTGTGCACATCAAAAACAATTAGGCCTTATAATAATGATTAGAGTTGCATCATAAACTGTATTGTGCTGGATGATGGAGTCTTATAACCTTGTGGAACACTAAAAAAAGTGAAGTGGACCACAGGTCCTTGAAGTTCTGTCAATATTAATAAAATATGGGCAGTGTGGAGAAAAGAGTGTCAACATAAATAAAAAAAGACATTAGTTAAATCCGAATTAGTTAGATCAGCACGTTATTAAGATGTCATTAGTTATGAGAATGTCATTAAAAGATGTGTTAAAGATGTCATTAGTGATGAGTATGTATTTCAAGTTCATCATTTGTTTTTATGCAAGAGATTGTTTTTATACGCCCACATTTTCAGTTGTATGTATAATTAAAGGTGTAGTTAACATCATTTTCTCGGATTATTTTAAATGCACAAATAATACCAATAAACACATAAAGTTGAAATGTTTTGTTATTTTACAGTAAAATGAAAATGATTTCTGGCAACAGATTTATTACCTGAATATCCTTTTTAAAATTCTGTTTTTTTACAGAACTGGAAGGAAAAATTCCGGCAGCAGATTTACCAGAATATTCTTCCTATTTTTCTGTTAAATTACAGGAAATATTAGAAAAATTCCGGCAGCAGATTTACCAGAATATCCTTCCTATTTTCTGTTAATTACAGGAAATATTATTAGTCATTCTGTAATTTAACAGATTTTGTAGTAAAATATTTCTGTTATTTAAAGCAAATATTTCACAAGAAATTCTGTTATATAACTGAAGGCAAAATTTAAATTCTGGTAAATCAGCTGCCGGAATTTTTTCTGTTAATCGAAGGAAATTTTTTTTACAGTGTATGTCTGCTTGTATCAAGTGTTGGTGCAAATAAGCAAACATGCTTAGATATCCGAAACAAATCTATTTGTTCTAAATAGATGAGGCAGGGCGAGTCACATGGGCCTCAAATATCAGATTAATGTTATTCTCATTAGGCCTTGGTTATGTTACATTTTTTTAAGCCTTGTTAAAGGAAGGCTCCAAGATACCATTATCCAAGAATGATCGGCAAGACTAACTATCCTGCTGTGAGCCTGTGAGTCAGTTTAACATGCCTCCCATCTATTTCATTCGGAAACCGAAATTCGATTTTTTGTAAAACTTTCGGGAAAATCGACTTTGAAGTTCCACACTCCATTTTATGGTGAAAATCGCTTATATTTTGCTTTGGGGACAAAATCTGAAACTAAAAGTGCTGTAACAGGCAGAGTTTGCATGGCAGGAACTTGAAATTTGGAACAGATCAACTTCAGATGGGTATGTACCTTCAGTGCAAATTTCAGCTTTACATCTCTGATAGCCTTCGATTGGCCGCCTGTCAAACTTTTGGCCTTCACCCCAACCAGATGCATTGGACTGCATTAGGCTGGTTTCAGACCCCACCCCTTCACTAAAATGGCCATAACTCAGCCAATTTTGACCCTAGAGGTATAATTTTTGTTGCAAACGACAGTTTAACATGTCCCCCATCTATTTTATTCAAAAACCGAAATTCGATTTTTTGTCAAACTTTCGAGAAAATCGACTTTGAAGTTCCACCCTCCATTTCATGGAGAAAATCGCTTATATTTTGCTTTGGGGACAAAATCTGTGACCAAAAGTGCTGAAACAGACAGAGTTTGCATGACAGGAACTTGAAATTTGGAAGAAAGCAACTTCAGATGGGTATGTACCTTCAGTGCAAATTTCGGCTTTACATCTCTGATAGCCTTCGATTGGCAGCCTGTCAAAGATTTGGCCTTCACCCCAACCAGTGCTATTGGACTTCATTTGGCTGGTTTCAGACCCCATCCCTTCACTAAAATGGCCATAACTCGGCCAATTTTGACCCTAGAGGTATAATTTTTGTTGCAAACGACAGTTTAACATGTCCCCCATCTATTTCATTCAGAAACCGAAATTCGATTTTTTGTCAAACTTTCAGGAAAATCGACTTTGGAGTTCCACCCTCCATTTCAGGGATAAAATCGGTTATATTTTGCTTTGGGGGAAAATCTGAGACCAAAAGTGCTGTAACAGGCAGAGTTTGCATGACAGGAACATGAAATTGGGAACAGAGCAACTTCAGATGGGTATGTACCTTCAGTGCAAATTTCAGCTTTACATCTCTGATAGCCTTCGATTGGCAGCCTGTCAAAGTTTTCGCCTTCACCCCAACCAGTGCTATTAGACTGCATTGGGCCGGTTTCAGACCCCACCCCTTGACTAAAATGGCCACAATTCGGCCAATTTTGACCCTAGGGGTATAAATTTGTTGCAAACGACAGTTTAACATGTCCCCCATCTATTTTATTCAGAAACCGAAATTCGATTTTTTGTCAAACTTTCGGAAAAATCGACTTTGAAGTTCCACCCTCCATTTTATGCAGAAAATCGCTTATATTTTGCTTTGGGGGAAAATCTGAGACCAAAAGTGCTGTAATAGGCAGAGTTTGCATGGCAGGAACTTGAAATTTGGAACAGATCAACTTCAGATGGGTATGTACCTTCAGTGCAATTTTCAGCTTTACATCTCTGATAGCCTTCGATTGGCAGCCTGTCAAACTTTTGGCCTTCACCCCAACCAGATGCATTGGACTGCATAAGGCTGGTTTCAGACCCCACAATTTCACTAAAATGGACATAACTCGGCCAATTTTGACCCTAGAGGTATAATTTTTGTTGCAAACGACAGTTTAACATGTCCTCCATCTATTTAATTCAGAGACCGAAATTCGATTTTTTGTCAAACTTTCGGGAAAATCGACTTTGTAGTTCCACCCTCCATTTCAGGGAGAAAATCGCTTATATTTTGCTTTGGCGAAAAATCTGAGACCAAAAGTGCTGTAACAGACAGGGTTTGCATGGCTGGAACTTTGGAACAGAGCAACTTCAAATGGGTATGTACCGTCAGTGCAAATTTCAGCTTTACATCTCTGATAGTCTTCCATTGGCAGCCTGTCAAAATTATGGCCTTCACCCCAACCAGTGCCATTGGACTGCATTAGGCTGGTTTCAGACCCCATCCCTTCAGTAAAATGGCAGGCTCGTAGCCAAGGGGGGGCTTGGCGGGGCTTTGCCCCCCTTAAATCAAATCTTGCCCCCCTAGCAAAATGTACCGGTCACTTTTTTAAAATACACCTTTTCTTATTCCCGAGTCAATAGGAGCCGCAGGTAACTGAGTCTGAGTGAATAGCACACATTGGTCATTCTGGTCAGGCATTTAATGGTGGAGTAAGTGCACCAGTCAGCTGCTCTTGCATTGTCGATCATATGATGAGTATTTCGATAGTTTGATTATACGTAACGAAAAATAAGGTTATGGCTTTCAGGGCTGCGTTATGCGAAATGGTTAAAACAAATACTAAGTATTCCTATCTGTAGGCCTACTTAAGAACTGTTTTTAAATATCTTTCTGTTTATAGTTAACTGAGGATGAAACCAGACATCATAGCTTTTAATAACATTTTTAAATTTAATTACATTAGAATAGACAATTTGATACAATTGAGTTCGTTGAAAATCATAAAAAGTCTGCAGTAAAGCGTCATTGGTAACAAAATTATTGGTCTCATACTGGATTGTAATCTGTCCCGTCTCAAAATTCAAAAGATTTGATTGGTTGATTATAAATACTAACTAATAGACATATATTATCCTAAATTGTATTCATATGAATCAAACAACCAATCGTAGGAAAAATGGATAAATATTTGATCAAAAAAGACAAATTGCTTGATGGTTCCGACACTATTGGGACTGACACTGCTATCAAAACCACAGCGGGCAACACAACGGATGCAGTACCAAGATGCTCTGAAAAGACAGGAGTACCAGGTGACATTGGAAAAGAAGACGTTCCAAAGCAACCGAGAATAGAGCCATAAAACATACCCGACTACGTTGAAACTAAAACGGCAATAAAAATGTAACGTATTATAACTTGTGTGTTTTAACAAAAATAATCTCGAATCTAAAGTACTCCATGAAAGTCCGTTTCCCGACGTTTAATCGTCTGTTAAGGGGCTTTGCTAAATTTGCCCCCCTCGATTGCACGTTTGCCCACCCAGGAGTATTGGTTAGGCTACGGGCCTGTAAAATGGCCATAACTCGGCCAATTTTGACCCTAGAGGTATAATTTTTGTTGCAAAAGACAGTTTAACATGTCTCCGATCTATTTTATTCGGAAACCAAAATTCGCTTTAATTTTTCGGGGAAAAATTATGAGACTAAAAGTGTTGGAGGAATTTTTTCAGAGCAGGAACTTGATATTTGGTTCGAAAAAAATCGACTTTGAAGTTTCACCCTGATTTTTCAGAGGAAATGGGCTTAGATTTTGTTTTGAGAGAAGGTCATCTTCTAGTTTTCGACCTATCTTAAAATGGCCATTACTCTACCAAATTTTGACCCTAGATAGCCTATCAAGTTTTAACATTGGGTCGGCCATCAGTCTTGTAGCCTATTGGACTACAGTGTAACCGGACAGGCTGGGGGTAAGACCAAAACTTTTACAGCCGCAGTTCGAAAAGTTCGGTGATGTAAAGTTGCAATTTGAACTGAATGTGCGCAACAGTTCTGTTCCAAAGTTCCTGTCATGGTTTTGGTTTTAACCAGAGCTGTATATAGAGTCTGGCCAACTACGTCACAAGGCGCCATCTTGTTACCCTCTCTTAGCTACAAGACGACCGACTTTATCCCTCGTAAACGCTCTAGAATTTACAGTTTTTAACAGATTTTGATAAAATTTGGTATGTCTATACAAAAACACAAAAAGAAGATGAATTTTGAAGTTTAGCACTTTCCAAATATTAACCACCGAAATATTAAACCTGTAATCTTCCATATTAAAATAGGGCCTAGCTGTATATTGTACAGCTTTATGGAACAATAGGCTAATCACTAGTTATAGTTTATGCAACATATTGATAAGTAATACAATGTATGATATAATTCATATTGTTTTTGATCAATAGGCCCTTCCTGACGACTGCATAAACTATAACCAATGATTGTTGTTACATAAAGCTTTAGAATATAGTGAAGTTAATATAAAGGATAAAAGAGCGAAAATAATTCTTTTACTTGTGGGCCTGAACAGAAAAAGGCTCATTATTCAGTTTCAATCAGCACAATTTATTTTATGTCATGAAGGCATGAAAGTTATATCACACCACTCAATAATCATCATTTCAGCTTTGAAACCATGGCCCTCAACAAATTTGCTGCCAAGTTTCCCATCAACATTCAAGTTTGCTTCAGCCTTGGAAGATCGTTTCCTATTTTCCTTTCTAGCCAAAATGTACAATCGAACATTAAAAAATGTAGTCAACAGTTTGGTGCGCATGTGATGGCAATCCGGAATATGATCATCAGTGAGGACTATTTCAGCGGAGTTTATCAATCTCTCTACCAAGTTGTAACCCTTTAGACGACCACTTTCCTCTGCATTCCTGGTTTTTTTGAAAATCCGGACCAGCACAAACATTAGGAGCCATGGCCCCTTGCATCACCGTACAAGCACCAATATGACGCACACCTTTAAATTATACTGTTTGTTTTGGTGATTGGAAGTAAATAATACTAAATACTAAAAAAGTAAATAGTCTTAGAATTTCACATTCATAGAAAAACATAAATCGATCGATTAAGTGTAGGTCTATCAGAATGTTGTTTTAATCAGAGCCGTATATACTGCTCTGGTTTTAATCATCCTGGTTGTTTGTAGACTGAAGTCTCATGGATTACGTCCCCTTCTCAAATTTCTAAAAAAGAGAGGAGAAAAAGCCTATTTTTTTTTTTTTTTGACCTTCAATTGCCTAAACCTTTAAATAAGCTACAGTCCTTTTAAATAAGCTACACACACTGATTTAACTGATAACAGACATGGATGACGATTGCCAAATTGAGGTAAATGGTTGCATCTTTTCTACTCGTAGGGGAGAGCTGGGATAATTGGGCCACCTTTTTGTGATCTGGCATACATCATCACATTAAAAATTACACCAAGAATCAAACAATTGGCCATTTCTCAGATATGATAGTAGATAGATTTATCTTAGAAATTTTTTAGGTTAAATGGACCTTAAGTAGTTATTATGAGGTAGGCCGAAGGTAGGACACTTGAGGGAGATGAGGGGTACATGACAGGAAGAAGTGGGACGCAATATTAAAACATATTATTACATTTTACTATTAACTTTTGATTAAAACAGTCTTTGTTACTTCTAATGACTGGAAGTGTGAGTTTCAAATAATTTGAATCATAACTTTTCAGTGAAATATCTGCAACGCATTTTGAAATTTTCAAATAGTGTAATCTTTATGTTTAATCTGTATATTACGTTTTACTCCTTTTGTAATATCTCAATCTCTACACTAGTTAGTGTAAATAAGCTTATAGTAGTTTCTTCTCTGTCTTGCTTTGTTAGGTTGCTGTTTCGGGCTACTGCTCCCAACATGTTTTTTTTTTATTTTTTCAGTTAAATATTCCTTCAAGAAATTATTTTTGATAGGTTTGAATTTTATTTTTCAGGAAACAACAGTTGTAGTTGAATTGAATGGGTTAACAGATACAGAATTTTTGAAAAAAGATAACGTACAATGTAAAGTGCTTGTAAGTAGATACTTTCATTTCAATGTGATCTAATGGTTTTATATGATCCATGATGTGAGAAAATTCACTTTTTAATCCATTTCTATCAAATTTTAACTGCTATTCATGATATTGTCTATTAGTGGTGAACTAGGGCTACTTGTGTAAAAGTATTGATTTTCATCAAATCTCAGTGAAGTCTTATAGCCATATATGATAACAAAATGATATTACCAGTACTTGTAAGCTTAATTTATTATCATAAATTAAACAGGGCCATTCAATAAGATATGTATTACATATGGCATGTCATGTTGATATTTCAATTCTCCAATCTGGATTTGTTGTTATAGATTTTGAACATGTTGTTTTGTTACTATGCATTGATCTTTATAAAGAAATGTTCGCAAGATGGAAACTTCTTTAAGAAAAATGCTACATAATTATGTCATTTCTTGGGGCGAGATATTTATTAAGTTATAAATTGATGGCTAGTTATATGACAAACACAAGATGAAATTTGAATTCCCAGCTGATTTGCTAATCTAATACACTTTTTATAGGATTTGCTTTAGAGCTCAATTTTGGCAATTTCAAGGGACTTTCTGTTCATAAAAATTTACTAAAATTTTATTTGTTATATTGGAGAATAGGGCATAAGATTTTAATTGTAAAAAATAAGCTAAAATTTAGCTCTATCTGCAAACATTAGACAGCGTTATTTTTTAGCTCGAGAGTTGGTAAATTCAAGCATGGATTTTTTACTATCATCCAAGTTTTCCACAATGTTTGTTTTATTATAAAAAGGTGTTAAATATGAATTGTATGATGCTATTACCTAATTTTTTTTTTAAAGGGTATAAATACAGAAAAACCATTACTGCAACTTGGTACAAATATATTTAGTGGAGAATATAAAGATAGTGTGGGTACATATTTATTGTTGAATAAAAAATCAGGTGATTAATTATGATCATTATTATCATGTTGTTGCAAGCTTTCATGATTTTATCTCAATCTGTCTTGTGAGAGTTTCATATATACATAGCCAATCAGATACCTTGTTAAAACTAGTTACATATCGTAGGTGACCGCTTGAAACCTAGTATAACGATATATAACGCGGAATTAGTTTTCGAGAAAAACGCAAAAAACTATTTGAACGCATATTTTGTTAAAATCTTTTTTATTATTTTTTTTACTGTTATACGTGGTTTCCATTCTTGGAAAATATAAACCTCGTATAACAATTCGATATCTCCGGCCTATTGAACCAAAAACTCGTATAATAATACAGTATACAAGGTTTTTCATTTTCATGCTCAAAAAAAGGAACATTGAACCTTGTATAATAATATATTTTACGAGGTTTAAATTTGACTGTTTATATACGTGTTATTTAATTTGCGCTTTTTGAGTTGTTTACAATCAAGCTAAGAATACGAGGATTTGATCACAAGATCAGCGCTTTTACGAGCTTTCGAGCGGTACCAAAAAGTCAAAATGACCAAATATGGCATATACGAGGTTCCAAGCGGTCACCCAGGATATGCAACCCAATGATTCAAGCTTTGATAAAGAAAGTCTTAAATTCTTTTAACCTTACCCTAAGCTCCTCTCTACTCTTAAATCTTAACTTTTGATTCCAGTCATCTGATTGGTCAATTACTAAGATTAATATTAAATTCAGTTTTATTATCCAATGAGATTAAGATTATTATATTTCTTAAAATATTGGTTTTACCAAGGAACCACATGTACATTTTGAATATTTAATTTATTGAAAAAATATGGTTTGAGAGTTCTTCTTCTGACATCATTTGCTTTGTTACGTTGAACAAATGGCGGCTGTGGGTTCCGATCGTGATTGGTGTGTGAAAATGTGATTACCTTAAATAAATCATCTTCACTCATAATATCATTTGACCCAGCCGTAAATGGGTACGGATAATCTGAGAAAAGACCAGCTGGTAGAAAGGATCCTTAACTGTGAACCTAAGTTGTTATCCTTGTAAAATATAGTTGTTTCTTTTTCCGTTGTATTTTCTATTTTCTCAACTTTACAGAACAAGATGCTGGTGTAAGTGATGTTGAATATCATAGTAAAACAACAAAAACTCTAGTCATGCATCGAACATTTCTAAATGAAAAGACAGGTTAGTACGACATGATTTCAGTTATTTGTGTCACTTAACAGAGAATAAACCTGACACCTGGTCAGTCTGTAGTTTATGATAAACTTAAAGGAAAACTGTCAGCAATCAAATGAACCAAAATCTTTTTCTTTAAAGGGATTGTTAAGAGGTTTTTCTAATATTTTTATGTGTATTATGCTGGTAGCAGCAATTTTTACCATTCCAATTTTCAATCAGACGTCTGTGGTTTCTGCAATTTCACAAAAAGAAGTGCTTGATGATGTCACATAATATGCTATATCACATATGGCCCTTCAAGAGGTCATCAAACATTTAATTGGAATGGTGCAAATTGATTTCTATCAGTGTCCCCAATATACCATTTGTTTTTTTAGAAAACATCATTAGAATCCCTTTAAGTTAGTAGAGACACCTTGATAAGTGGATCCATGGCATCAAGGTTCACACCCAGAACAAAATTGGCTTTATTGTCACATTAATTGTAAAAAATGGTCAAAAATAGTTATCTCATTGTATGCAGAAACCTCATGAAAACACATTGGTCTTACTATATCTTTGGCAAGAAAAAATGAAATGTGTTCCTTTTGGTGACATTGATAGTTGAAAGGTATAAAAATATATTTCCTAAGTTTTTTTACTGATTAAAAAAGAGATACATTACAGGTAATGGTGAATCATCAAATGTTAATGATAACAGAAGTAAAGAAACCAACAGATCAAGTTCTTGTAGTTTTATGCTGGAGAATACTTGATAAGAATAATGCAGTTAATTTGATAGGACTTCATGTTGGTTGGCTCCCTACTTCATGTGGACAATGCAAATTATAGTACGAACAAGGACCTGAAGCATTTATTCCAAGAAGACTTGGAAATTGTGGGAAAAATCGTCAGTTATATTCCGGTAGTTGAAATGGAATAGATTCAAAAGTTGGAGATTTAGTCTCAAATTTTTAAGAAAGAGATACGAGATATTTAATTTTCTTTGACAGTGCTTTAGAATCTACCAATATCAATATGAACATTTGCCACTTCCTGTGCAAGTTCAAGGACATGAAATTGACTAAGTCAGATAACAAAGTTTTTCTGAACTGGATATAGAGAAGTAAAATACCACAGAGTTCATGTTAAATGATAGTATATTCATTATTTCACAGAAATGAAGCAATATTTTTGTACATAGAATAGCTTATACTTTTATCAAATAAAATAGATTAGAGTTTATGCTCTTTTTTTTCTCTTTTTTCCATAGCCTATTCACTTACCTAATTATTATATTATCTATACTTCAACTTGAATGATCATTGCAGGTGATATTGCACCACATTTTTGGTTAATGAGTTTTACATTGTTGTGGATCCCAAACACAGGACTAGAAAGTTGGGGTCAACAGCTAAACCGACAATAGGCTAGAATTGTTTTGAATTAGTTAACACTGTCTTTGGTTGATTTGAAGTAATGTGTTTGTTGTTTATCGTCTTATCATCATCTGTAACACCTAAAAATTGGCTCAGAGCTTGTTTTACCATAAGACAATCTGTTCTGCAATGCAAGAGCGACATGGAATGGTCTTAATCTTGGTGGGCATGGGAAAGAAGTCATCCTTGAATAAGTCATCTTTCTTGTATGATCTGTCCGAATCTGTCTTGTGACCAAATTACTAAATGTGACACGTTTATCATGTAACCAATTTACTGCATGTGATCCATTTATCATGTGACCAATTTACTGCATGTGACCCATTTATCATGTGACCAAATTACTGCATGTGACCCGTTTATCATGTGACCAAATTAGGCCTACTGCATGTAACCCTTTGTCATGTGACTAAATTTTTGCATGTGACCCGTTTATCATGTGACCAAATTAATTAATGTGACCTGTTTATCATGTGACCAAATTTCTGCAAGATACCCGTTTATCATGTGACCAAACTACTCTGAACAATCGCCCATATAACGTGACTATCACATTTCCTTGTGCACAATCAATTGGTCAACAAATCTCGGAAATAACTTCGATAGTCCTTTTATCCTGTCTACTAATAGGCAGGCCCGTAGCCAAGGGGGGGTCTTTTTCCTGAGTTAATAGGAGCGGCAGGTAACTGAGTTGAATGAATAGCCAACAGTGGTCATTCTGGTCAGGCATTTTATGGTGGAGTAAGTGCACCAGTCAGTTGCTCTTGCATTGTCGATCATATGATGAGTATTTAGATAGTTTGATTATACGTAAATAAAAATAAGGCTATGGCTTTCAGTGCTGCGTTATGCGAAATGGTTCAACAAAATACTAAGTATTCCTACCTGTAGACCTACTTAAGAACTGTTTTTAAATATCTTTCTGTTTATAGTTAGCTGAGGATGAAACCAGACATCATAGCTTTTAATAACATTTTTAAATTTAATTACATTAGAATAGACAATTTGATACAATTGAGTTCGTTGAAAATCATAAAAAGTCTGCAGTAAAGCGTCATTGGTAACAAAATTATTGGTCTGATACTGGATTGTAATCTGTCCCGTCTCAAAATTCAAAAGATTTGATTGGTTGATTATAAATACTAACTAATAGACATATATTATCCTAAATTGTATTCATATGAATCAAACAACCAATCGTAGGAAAAATGGATAAATATTTGATCAAAAAAGACAAATTGCTTGATGGTTCCGACACTACTGGGACTGACACTGGTATCAAAACCACAGCGGGCAACACAACGGATGCAGTACCAAGATGCTCTGAAAAGACAGGAGTACCAGGTGACATTGGAAAAGAAGACGTTCCAAAGCAACCGAGAATAGAATATAATTTCCAGCGAAGTCTGGTCGCCATTTTAGTAACAGCTGGTATGATCGATTTCCATGGCTGGAGTATTCAGTGTCAAGGGACACCCCTTTTTGATTTCCATGTCGGGTGTTTCACAATACATCAGCGGGTGCATAAAAATTCATCACTGAAGGCTACACAGATTGGAAGCATGCTGAAGGTGATACTGGAAAGGGCCTCGAAAAGCCTAACAATTGAGGTGTCAAAACAATTTCTCCAAGATAACGTTGCCAAGACAGAAAATCAGGACTCCAATCTTGTTCTTCAAAAACTATACGAGCAGAAATTGGCTTTCCCTAAATTATATGCACTGGCTGCAAGCGTTGTCACATTCGGTTCTAGTACCGCTGTGTGTGAAAGCAGCTTTTCAACTCTTACTCGCGTTGACTCACCACAACGACGATCTATGACTCAGCTTCGCCAGCGCAATCTTGTTCTTCTTGCCTCCAACAGGAAGCGAACCCACAAAATTAACTTGGACGTATTTGTTCAACGTTTTGCCATAAAACATACCCGACTACGTTTAAACTAAAACGGCAATAAAAATGTAACGTATTATAACTTGTGTGTTTTAACAAAAATAATCTCCAATCTAAAATATTCCATGGAAGTCCGTTTCCCGCAATTGACACTTCGTCATTACTTCAGTGGCCGGCCCCCCCTCGATTGCACGTTTGCCCCCCAGGAATACTGGTCAGGCTACGGGCCTGCTTATAGGGTGTATATTGACCTTGTCTTGCTATCTAATATCGCAGTTAAATATTTCTTCACTAAAACTCTAGGCGTCATAGCAAATTATACCGTCTGCAGGAAATGACACTTAACTGAGGTTGTAACTTTAAATAAGGAGCACATTTATATCCGTGTTTATTCAATAGCTATTACGACGGGGATTAACCAACATGATCACTTTTTTGTTCTAATGGAGGATTAATTCCCTTCACTTTCAATACAATATTACATTTAAGGATTAGGACAGGTAAGTAATGCCGGTGAAATTTATTCAAATCCAGCAAGCTTAGAATATAAGGCCTTATATAGGATTCGGAATATCCTATTAGCTAGCAAGAATTTTTTCTAGCAAATTTGAGATTGGAATTTGTACAGTGTTTAGGTGGTCGTATACTATTCATATAGACGTAGTTTAATGAGTTTTATCCTATTCCCTTGATACTTTTTAAACCAATGATTCGACGACTGAGATTTCCTATGAATGTACGAATCGACCCCTAGTGTTTGTTGTACTTCGAAACGACTCGGAGTATACTATTTCCTTCATAACAGTTCGAAGATCATATGCGTTGACTTTTCTTCTTAAACTAATTCAAAACTTAAAATACCTATAACATAAAATAGCTTGACTCTTATCATCCTTATATTAGTTTATTTCTGTTCAGACTAAATTCATGACCACTTCAACCAGAGACTCTAGGATGAAATACTGCGTGGATATAGTTTATCTACTATCGGGGTAAATGATACTTCCGGTTTTTGTATTGGGTCAAAACTTTTAAAAATTATTCCGTAAGTTTTCTTATCATTTATTACCGGTATGGGTTTAGTTTTTATTTGATCGTGTTTTCTAGCCGCTGACACACAGTCGTGTTTTTTCACATTTTAGTGAGTTATTTTATCAGTCAACTCAAAGCCAACTCTAAACTTCAACCAACATTTTTAGTCATTTGGAAGCAAGCCTCTTTCTTTCAATCCCTACCCTAGCCCCACAGGCATCTGTTTCTATCAATAGTCGACTTTATCTACATAGTATATACAGGCATCTGTATATTGATAGAAACAGATGCCTGTGCCTAGCCTCAACGAATTCACATAACTACCTAGTAGATAGTACAGTGGTTTAACCTATTTTCGTGGATATAAGGATTCAACACCGAATTTCGTAAATTAAAAAAACTGATTTTTTTTTTATGTCTTAGATGTTTCCTCAGATATTCTACAAAATAATCAAAATTGGTTTATTTCGATTTTCTTTATGAATCCTTCACTTTGACCCATATTTCATGAGCAACCAACTCGGCAACGGCGGAAGAATGCGTCACCTATTTTCGTGTATAATGTTAGACAATAAGTCTAGAAAAACACATTGTATGGATACCGGGTGGTATAATTAACTTCTCTTAGTATTTATCTTTAATATCAATTTATTATAACTAGTGACAATTCCTTCAAAGAACCACAATTTAAAAAAAAAAACAGTGACTGACAAAATAAGATAGGTAGCGTGATTTGGTCTGGCCTAAAAATAATAAAATCTGTCATATCAATCAGACATCTTTATATCTGAGTGTTGGTGATTAATACTTATTTTGAGCTATTATATTGCTTGTTTTATCCTCAAATTGTCTTACCTATCTTCTTTAGCCCAAACAGATGCAGACAAGAAGGATTTTAAAGTATCAAGTTTCATTTCAGTTGATTTGAGTCTGTAGGCTTAATAAATTAATTTAATAGTTAAAGCATGTAAAGGTCTTGCTATGGCTGAGCGATATTGGTCCAAGTAAATATCGCTAAGCTTATATTAAGCATTAATATATCGCGATATGAGTATAGATAGGGCTAGGTAAAATGATTGAAATAATCGATTATCCTTGCTATGAATGTATAATTTCGATTATTGATTATCAAATTTCATAATCGATTATATGTTAAAGTTACATTTTCTCCACTGTACCTGTTAACAATTAATAATCTCTTCCACATAGGTTCCCTTCAGCACATGTATTACCTACAATAAGCCATACCAACCGATTAAAGCTAGACTAGAATATACTTCTATGACGCAGAAATAACCCATGAAATTAAGAATTTTTGCATGTTTTAAATTTAGTATTTAAGCTTACAGGGTTTGAGTTATTTTGATTATTAATTGATTAGTGCTCAGTAGTCTGCCATCGATAATCGATCTCAATTTGCTATAAAGCTTATTTATTAAGATCTGTAAGCTTATGGGTTTTATTAGTTTTTGAAGCAATATTTTTTTCTTTTTCATTTTAAATGTAACAAAAACAAAAAAAAATCTTTAAAAAACAACCCAAAAACATCTGTTTCAAACATGAAGTTGCTACTTTTTATATATTTATTTTTAGATGATATTAGCTGGACAAAAATTTGATGATCACTACATCATGAGAACTATCATAATCATGATATTGTGATATTTTTTTTTTTATCAAGCTTTATTACTAACGGTAGAAATTTATTACTGATATAAATTCCCTACCAGTATTTATTCTGATGCCAGTATATCCCCTTAGTGCTTGCTAAGTTTGTTGCCAAGCTTAGTAAAATTCCATTTGTTTCATTTAATTTAAGTTTGTACTAATTACTCTATTTTAAAACAGTTTTGAAATTATACAGGCCTTCTATTACAATTTAATTGGTAATTGTGGTGATTTATTACATTTTGTTCTGTATGCATGAGTTAGTATGATTAACTTAGTAGGTACTGGTAACTGATTTCTTTAGACCATATATATTGATAAGATTAGACCATAAAATCAATCAAGCTTTACCAAGTTCTACATTATTAGATATTTTAGACCTAACATTGTCCTAAATTACTACACTTATTAATAGTTTAGTATAGTGCTGCTTGGATTTTCCTGAGGGAAGATTGGATTGTGTGTTCTTCTGTTAATATTTGACTCAAAATATATTTGGATTATTAATTAATTAATTTGCAATCAATAAAATTTTAGTTCTTTGAAGTTATTGAATTAAGCTTTGATCTTTTGTCCAGAAAAACTTTACATGGTAGTTGAACATAACTTGGAATTTCTTTTCTTTTACATGCATTGTGTCATAAATCTTGAAGAGTTCTCTTGACTTGATGTTAGATAAGATATAAACCATGAGAGGTTATATCCTAAGACTGTTATTTAAATAGGTTTACTCTAGTATAGGCTTATATTGGATAGTAAAGTGTTACAGTTGAAACTTCTTTCATAATATTGACTGGGCAGAATGGTGTGTGCATGTAGATTGCAGTTAGTGAAAACTTATTGAAATACACTGGAATGTTTTGATATGAAAGACCATACAAATTATTTTATAAAAGTAATATGTTCCTGAATCACAATAACAGAACACATAATGTATCTGATTAGGAATAAGGCTATTATAAACAATTTTGGATTATGTCGCAGATGCAAGTAAGTTATGAACTTGTTCAGTTATTATTGAGTAACTTATATTTTAGTACCAAAAAAGAATAGGTAACAATTTTATTGACTCTGTGCCTTTGTACTGGATATACTATACTGAAAGCTGATATGATACATACTGTACAAAGTCACATTCAACAGCATATATATATACCGGTGTATGTCTTAATATCTATCTATCATATAAACTTAGAAATATTAAAACAGAACCTAAAAAACATGTTGTTACTCAGAGTTTCATGCTATATGATCTTCTTGACCTAACCCTATCATATTAGCTTTTGCGTTGATTTAAAGACAATATCTATTCCACAACTTTAGCTTACTCATGATTTGTCTTGCCATTTTCATCAGTGACTCATCATATTAGTTTTATTCCATTATTGTTCATTCTAGTGTATTATTTGAAACATCTGATTGTCGTTTGAATTTTATTAAAAACACATCTAAATATTCATTGTGTTTATTAATAAGCGTATATACATGTCCTGAAAAAGACACATAACTAACTATAATAAGCTGCTCTTACATTCTGAAGCTCCGAGTGTAAATATAATAAAATCATGATCATGTGTAATACAAGTTATGCAACATATGACATGTATTTATGTGACCTTACTTGGAAATGGCAGTTTCACTCACAGCTAAAGTATAATATCAGCTCAAGTATAATATCAGGAAATTATGTGGCTAGTTTTAAAAGGGTTGATATAATCAATGAAAGATGTACTGTGATGTTTTTGTTTGTAATGCCTATAAGGAACTTTGTCTATAAATGTCTTGTTTTGATGCCAAATGCCAAACATAGTTTAAGGGGAGATCAGAATCAGTTGAAGAAAAGGGTAGTTGTTGAATGGCAGAATATTTCCGCCATCCTTTTATATTATCAAAATTAGTTTGCTTGAAGATTATTATTACCTACCAAAATTCTTTTTTTTTCAAGCTACTGTATAACACATATAAAGGGATGTATATAGTCATCTTAAAATTTTCGGATCAAGCAGAATTTCAGCTGACAGCACATATTGTCAAAGTCAGATATCTGCATGTGAGAATTCAAGACACAAGAGTTTAATTCTGACAAATTGGGCTCTGTCAACTTCCACCACTGTATTCCTATACATCTAGAGATCCTGATGACACTGCCTCGTTTTTTCATTTTGTAAAAAGATTTTTGAAGAAAATCGCAATATTTTTTTTTAAAAGACGTCTTTATGTTATATAAGCTTATATATTTTTTTTAGAATGACGTTAGAAGAAGATGGTAACATATCTGGCATATCACCATTGGAGTTGAATCTACCACCATTGGAAAAACCAATGATTCACCCTTGTGTGGATCCACCTTTATGTCATTGTTGTCAGAAACAAGAGTTGTCTTTCTTTGATCCAGGATGTCCAGACTGTCGAGATATCTTGTTAAACCCAAACACTACAGTACCAGAAATATTTGCTATTCTACGCCAATGGACACCACAGACCCAACATAACATAGAACTGCTTGTGAATGAGGTAAGATTAAACATTGTATAACGAAACAGATCTGTCCGTTCCTTTGTCAAATTTTGTTATCCTCCATTGAAAGTAGACTTACACCAAAGCATTATTTTAATCAACCTGGATATTTGGTCTGTTTTTGGCATTCTTAAAAAGAAGCTTTCAGATTGAATAGAATAGAACATCACTTCTGCAGACAATGGCAGTAACATGTTCTGTGGTCAATGAAATTGTTTTTTACTACTGCTTCATTTTCTTTGCCTTAAAGTCCATTCAACACAGACTCTCTCTGATGATAACAATGTGTTCTTACTGTTTTTCAGATAATAAAAAGGGGTGCTAATATTAATGATCGAGATGGGTTAACAGATATGACATTATTACATTATGCTAGTAAATCTGGTGCAGCAGGAATGGGTGATGCTGATCTAGCAGCTAAAGTTGTATCCTATCTTCTATCAGAAGGTGCTGATGTTAATATTCGTTGTAGATGGACCACTATGACAGCCTTACATTATGCTGCTTACTTTGATGTTGTTCCTGTTATTAAAGTTCTACTTAAAGCCACAAATGCATTGGGTAAGCAATAATGACAATTTTTAAAGCAAACAGCTAAATTCTCTATAAAATTAAGATTTCAATGGTTTACATCCCATCCCTCACAAGGGCAAATTGGCACCATCTTATTTTACCATACCGATGATTTGCCAATTGCTGCTTGCATGATTCCAGCTTTTTTCAGAAATCTTTTTTTTATTTCTTATGTCAAGACTAAGCCTGATATCCTGTCTCTTTAAAACTATTTTAGATATTGATAGTCCTTGTGCAGAGTTTGACCAAGGTACAGTGTTACATATAGCCGCATCTAACTTAGCTCACGAAGCTATCAAAGTTTTACTACATAATGGAGCTAATCCCAGTTTACAAGATGATCTCAATAGATTACCAGTTGGTAAGAATAATAAAATTTCAATTACTTTAAAGGAATTGAAAACAATTTAAATATGTGGATCCAAAATTACTATTGCTTGCACGATACATAACATGCCCCATTTGCATATAGTCCTTTTGTAAGACTGTGAACTTACATCTCACCCAATACGGAAGAAATTGAATGTAAATATACCATATGTGCATTTAAATCGGGCACTAATTATGTTATCCACAAATATACATTTATAAATATTCATTGAAACTTCGATGTTAAAGTGATGCTTTTTTTTTCCCAATACACCATTGTGATACATAATATCCTATTGTGATACATATCTTATTGTGATACATATCCTATTGTGATATTACATATCTTGTGATACATATCCTATTGTGATACATATCTTATTGTGATACATACCCTATTGTGATATTACATATCTTGTGATACATATCCTATTGTGAAACATATCTTATTGTGATACATATCTTACTGTGATACATATCTTGTGATACATATCCTATTGTCATACATATCTTATTGTGATACATATCTTATTGTGATACATATCTTATTGCGATACATATCTTATTGTGATACATATCTTATTGTGATACATATCTTATTGCGATACATATCCTATTGTGATACATATATCCTAATGTAGCTCAATTAGCTTAGGCATGATTGGCAATACCTTTATATATATATACTCATATATCAAAGGACAGTCTATGTGAACTGTTTTGAATGTTGGTTTTATACAAATTTATTTATTTTGCTTACAGTTAGAATTTATATAAAGTACCTGTAGCCATTCTCAAGTAACTTAGTACTTTCAATTTTTTATTTTTTATTTTTTATTTTTTTTAAATATTTCAGATTGTGTACCTGATTCTAGTAGTTTTGACCAAAGTTCTGATATGGCTAAATTAGCAGTGAAAGTTAAAAAGACATTATTAGAAGCTACTCCAGTTTGCCCTAAACAGCCACCACCTAACTATGATTTAATACAAAGTAAAGTGACATTACAAGCTTTAGGATTAAAGTTAGGTGATAATATAGTGGTTGGGGGAACAAAGGTAAGACATATATTGTTCATTGAGTTTCTGAGTAGAAATAATGATATGAAATGAATGGAGTTTTACTTCTTAATTTCTGCACTGTGAGCAAACGCTATGAAGTTGGCAATGCAGGAAATTTTGCCTGGACAGCAGCATTAGCTTACTCTTTTTTGATTTCCAACTGTCAATGGATCTTTAATGTGCAAATGGATACTGTCCCATGCGAACGACTAGACTCTTTTTCATATCAGTCCCCTCTCCCATGTAGATTTATATACACATAGTTGGACAAAGATATTTATGTAGATTTGAGATCTACACTAGAAGAGTCTATTGTCTAAGTAAAGAATGGTGTTTTAGTTAACATTTAAACACCCTCAAAATATGATAACCTGCTTGTGTTTACGTTTTGAATCATATCCAAATGTAGATAGATGCTTTTGATAGATAATACTGCTATCAGCAATTTTGAGCTGTGATTGTCTGCAAATTTTGATTTTACTTTTTCTTTATATTTGATTTTTAGCAATATAGATCTGTTGTCTGAAGTTTATATGTACAGCATAGAACTAGAGGTAACAACATGTTTCAGATTTTACTTTAATATTTCTATACACCATTTGTATATCAATTTTTTTAGACAGGGACACTACAATATTGTGGACCAACAGAATTTGCGTCTGGTGTATGGGCTGGTATCGAGTTAGATGAACCTGTAGGGAAAAATGATGGTTCCATTGGTGGAATTTCTTATTTTAAATGTCCTCAAAATCATGGTGAGTTAACAAGTTTCCATAAGAAGTTTGTATGCACCTTGGGCAAAATCCTACTAAAGTGGTTGTATAGCTTTTGAGTTAGAGCCTTGTATGGCATCTATTTGCATCATTCCTATTTGCTGTCAGATGTCTAATTATAGAAATTCTGAACCATATGTTAAGTCACTATTGCAAAAACTGATAATGACGTTTAAAGACCTTTGTGATAAAATAAAACACTTAGTTTAAGTGAAATTGCAACATCCATTGATGTCTGACTGAAAAGTAGATTGGTGCAAATCGATGAGCTATCAATGTTGTGATACAGATAAAAACTTTAAAAACTCTTTAAATTGCTTTCAGTAAAGTTTCTTCAGATCATTTCTGTCGAGATAGTTCAAAATAGTAACGAAAATCTAGATCTGCATTTTAATCTTTGATTTTTAAGGGTTTTTTTTTAAATATCTGAATGTCTTGGTAATTTCTTTTCTTTTTAAAGGTATATTTGCCCCAATAAATAAAATCTCTAAACCTGGTGCAGTCAATGCGATATCAAGATCTATCAATGGGTCACCATTAAGGTCCCTATTCAAACCAGCTGTAGTAAAAGTTGATCATGTGACAGCTAAAGTAGATACAGGTAGGTTTAAGTGTTATATTTTGGTATGATTTGCTTTCTGAACTACTTGGGAGTTAAAGTGGCTCAGAGAGTTAGGCTCTTGAGCACCAACCTGAACAACCAGAGCTCATTCCCAGCCTAGTTCAAGATAACACCTTTCAATTATTTCCCCTGTCAGTGATGCAGTACGAGAGGCTGATATGGATCAAATGTTCCGATGAGACAATGAATCAAAGACATGTGTGCTAGATTTGAAATTCCTCTGAATTAGTACAGTGGAATAGTATACTTAAAAGTGTAATAGAAAAATAGACTGTAAGCCATCCTGAGACAGGAGTAAAAGCAAAATACATCCATATATTTAAAGAAATAGTTATACTGTGTCGTATAAATTTACAAAGAAAAAGGTAAGATTTCGTTGCAAAGGTTTTGTTGACATGAGATGTATATATGTGTTATATTGCACATGAACAGAAAAGATACTGGGCTGAGAGATCAAGCGTGAACTTCACTCGGTATTGTGACTGCTGCCATGTAAACATAATCATCTTATTCATCTATATGTTTGTGTTGTAATGTTACCCCAGAGTTTTTATGTAGCGTCTTGTATGTTTGTCTACATCAATAGATAATCCTAATCATCAAATATAGTTTAGAGGTTTCTCATTAATATTATTTCAGAAACATACAACAAATCAATAATTTTTATGTGCCTACATGTAAATTAAATATGATCTATGTAAATGACGTGTATTGAACGTGACCAAATATGAAAATAGTTCAAACATTGCTAACTCGTAGGCCCTACTAGTTTATACAATATGTCTGTATGTGCAGTAAGCAAGTTGGCTAAAGTTTGATGTGCAGTAACAAGTCTACTCACTGAGTTCTTTGGCAATTCCAAATATCTCAATTAGTCGCATTTCAAAGAATTTCAACTTGGAAAAAAAACCATCTGCCATTTTGACATGGATCACTGGAACTACCCCGACATGGATCACTTTTGATATTCAACTGGTGAAATATACATGTAATGTAAAACAGGTATTAAAAATAATCACCTCTACTATATTAAATAAGAAAAGGGTATTTTATTTTAAAAGAAAAGAAGCTTGGGTTCCCATGGATTCTATCTACCAGTTTGGCCAAACCTATGGCATGGATCTTTCTTGGCTTATCTGTACCCATTTTCAGCTGGGTCAACTCGAATAATGAGACGTGACTTATTCAAGGTCATAAGATTTTCATGCTGATCAGGGTTAAAACCCATTTGTTTGACTTACCAAGCAAATAATGTCAAGTAAAGAATGAAACCCAGAGAGCTACAAACCCATCTTCAAATTAAAGCGATAGATATACCATCCGTCCGACCAATCATACCTTAGTGTCAGAAACAGGAATTTTTTAGCTAAGCTAATCAGTAATATTGTTGAGCTGTCAAATCCATATGTGTTCTAAATTATCCCAGATTAAAACTTGAGGTTAAAATGCAAACTCGCCTTCTCTTCAGACTCCTCCATACATAGAAAAGACATTTATAGAAATAGAAAATGAAGTTTCTGGTTTGAGGTATATTTGAGAGAATTAAGTGATTTATTTACAGTTCTAGTTCCTTTGAAGACTATATATTTAAACATAGTGAAAACCCCTGAAAATGGCAAACACGGCCTTTAATAATAAATGCTATTTGAAAATATATGAAATAAACAGGTATTTCTTGACCAATTATTTTCACCGGTTCCAGTAAGCCTTGAGATATTTTGGCAGAAATTGTCATGCTGACGAAAATGAAAAGAAGGATATATATGGTTATTGCTATCAGTTATTGCTTAGTTTGCAGAGAACTACCCCGACAAGTCTAAAAAATTCTTAAATAACAGCACCATCAAAATATCTTCATATTTCAAGGCTTGAGTGAGATTAGGTCTATTCATATCCCCTGCATTGTTTTTTTAGCAAGGAGTGTTTCTGACCTAATTTTGTCTATTTTGATCAGCTGGTGAGATAAATGCATTTGCAGAAATGTATTTAAATAATCGATTTGCGGATTCGATTCCTTAGCAAATTTGAATTGGGTCTTGTCATTCGGTTTAAAACAACTTTCGATTTCTTGTAATTCAATGTTGACACAAAGAAATACCTTGTTGTTTCAACACACGCTATGTGATTGGCCAGAGTCTACTGACCTAATAACCTAACGGACTAATCCATTACAGAAGGCGTCACAGACAGTAGTTAGTTTTAATTTTGCTATCAAAACACCGTCTTTCCTTTTAGGATTAAATACATTTCTTCGATGAGTAATACACTAATTTATTCCGAGGGATTTACGAAGGTGTAAATCGATTCGTAATCCTTTGCCATTGTTAGAAGTTCTTTGCACACCTTTCGTTCAAAATGGTTTGGCCAACTGTATCAGAGGTCATTAGTTTTCTGTGAGAGGCGGATATCCAAAAATAACTCCGGCCCATCAATGGCAAGTACTACTGTTGGCAGTGTTGAGGAAAGAGAAAGGCCTAAAAAGATGTCTTCCGATGTTCAAACGAGACTTATGGACGCTGAAAGATATTTCCGAAAGGCTTGTGAACAAATTGTGCAGTTAAATAGACGTTTGGATGAAATGGCGAAGCGTTATGATAAAGCCAGTCGTGAAAATCATAGATCGTTTAGATATTCGTTGAGACTGCGCATGGCGGTCACTGAAGGAGTAAGAAATATGTACTATGAATACGCGGCCAACAAAGCCGACGAAATTACAGATCTGCGAGTGCAAGCTATGAACGATTTTGAAATGGGAATGAGTGAAGAGGATAATAGTGACTTTGATCCAATGGACGAATATGGATTTGAACCAAATGATGATGCTGAAGCAGAAACAGAATCTTCCTTAGATGAACAGGAAACCCTAAATTCTCAGTCACAGTCCCCCTCCTCTAGTTCTAACAATTCCATCCTTAATTTAAAAAACTAGCATTTAATGTGCCATATATTCCATCGAAAATTGATTCATTTTGTGTCATGCCATGAAATTCTACTACGGATTGTTGTGCAATGAAGAAAGCCAAGAATTGGATGTGTAATGATTTTCATCGGCTATTTCTGCATGTAGAACTGACTTTAATGTATACGCGATACTACTTAATTTGCAGTGCGCAAAGACTAAAGAGATAATTCTTAGTACATGAAATTATGGTGTTTGAAAAGATGTATCCATATTATTAATATGGAATTACGTGTCCTCCTTATTGAGGAAACTAGTGTTGAAATTGCATGTGAGAAGAAAGTGTCTTGCTTTCTGAAATGCATAACACTTCTGAGACAATACAAAGTATTATATCAATACTTTTAGATGTAGGCAATGTGATCTCTGACTGTTTATAAATTGATGTTAGCTCTAATGATAGATTTTTTAAAGAATTTTTATTCTTTGATTGGTACAATAATTAGATCTTGAATAATATCACAAAATATACCTTTCATTGTATAAATTCAAAGGATTGGAAGTTTTATATTTACAATATTTCATGTTGTTTCTACAACTTCAGATAAACTTGACCAGATTATGACAGATTATGATGTTTTTAGTGTATAGTAAATACCAAAAACATTTCAAAAGTATTTTGTGATACTGCTAATGCTCAAGTCTTTCTGAAATTGTAGGAACCACAAACGTCAGAAATGAAATTGGATCTCTTAAAAAAGCAATTCTTCATAGCACATCCATTACAGAGAGATCAGCATATGCAGTGATCTACCTGAAAAGATAATTCCTGCACATTGGCATATAAGTTGTTTACAGCTTTCAATTTATCTGCTATGTTATTGGTTTTACAACCTTTCTTTTATGTGCCAAAATTAACCAGATAAGAATTTGAGAATATTATTTTATTTCTATTTCCATTGTGAAGATATAAATATATTCTCTCAATAGTTACATGTTGCTGCTTTAGAGATAATACTTTTCAGTATTTTAAAATATGCAACTTGTAATGTGCAGACTGGAATTGGAACATGCCAAATACCATGCTTTAGATCAAGTCATAGAATTGGTTGCTTTTCAAACTTGTGGAACTCAGTTTCAGCTACTGTATCTGAAATTTTTTTTTTAGACAAAATTTGGTTAGGTTTCTGAAAAGATAACAGCAGAAGTGGCCATTGTTGACAGTCTGTATATTTAGATAATATGTTAATTTGGCCACAAACCTGATGTCAAGTTTTCTTTTCAAAGTGCTACAGATAGCTGAAAGTGATCTCAATAAACATGAAAAGCTAATAATTCAAAATCTATCCTTTTCATGTTAGTGCTGATATTGGACCAACGAAATTTCTATTTGTTTAATAGCTTGATATAATAATGTATTGATCTGATCATATTTTGTTGTGAAATTTTAAATTGAACATTGTCATCTATAGTTGAACAAAGATATTGATGCATATCCAGGTACTATCATTCAAAACATAAACACGACCAGTCTACTTTATTTTTGGGTAGTTTAAGCAGTAATCTTCTTAATGTTTAGTCTGCATAGTTTCTTATACTATTTATTCTACCCAAAATGAAAGTGGACTGCTCTCGTTCATGTATAAATTGGACCTGAATGAGTAAAAATATCTTTGTTTGACTTTTTTCATGTGTTTTGTTGACCATCTATCAGATATTGTTAGTTTTTGTTAAAAAAATGTAAATAGCATTTAAAAATATATATTTTCATCATGAAGACCTATGTCTTTTGACATAAAAATCATATAAAATTTATAACATGTTGTTTTTTCTCTGAAATTTTATTAAGGCCTTGCTCATTTATAATTGGGGTAGAAAAGAAAGGTTCACTGTCATTTGTACTATGCAGTTTGACTTTGATCTACCTACACAGATATGACCAAAAATGGGGGATAGGGAAAGGAGAGTTTGTTTTAAAATGGAAGAGAAGTAAAGATAGTGAAGTCAGTATTACTATTTTGATCAGCACAATTGTAGAAATAGTTTACCTAATATTAAGACCGGCAGGTCGATTTCTTCTTGAAATATAGATATCATTTTATGTTGCTGACATTATATTTACAAACCTTTTCTAAACAGAGAGCTTATTGGCTTTTGAAATTGACTTGCATCTTCAAAGTTTACACAAAATTTCTCATTTGCAAACTCACACAATAAATGTATTTTACAAGATGAAAATATCAATATGGATGAAAGATTGGATAGATAGTGAAGCACGCATTTAATAGAAAATTGATTTCCTCTCAAAATTTCCGTTACAACTCAATTATACCACTCAATGGAATGAAATGGCTATTTGAATAGAGTTTTGAAGAATTAATGACAACTATCAAATTGGCTCTTTTCTATGTTTAATAATTTGAATTTCATTGCGAGATGATTACCGTTCTGTATAAAAGGCTAATTGGCTACAAAATATGAATAATTTAAAGGTATATTACCCCTTAGGATGACCAAAAAATTGAAATTTTTAAACTTGGTAAAAATTGTCTTAGTTCATCAGTCATGATTATACAAAGGAATCCCTATATATAATCCAATAAATTCATTAAACTAAGTAATAATTCATTAAACTAAGTAATAAGTCATTAAACTAAGTAGTAAGTCATTAAACTAAGTAGTAAGTCATTAAACTAAGTAATTTTGAAACATACTTAGAAGAGTGTTTTAATAATTATTTAGTTTAATGGATATATTGTCTCAGAGATTATGATATATTGACCAAGACCATTCTAAGAGTCAGTATTCTTTTAAAGTGTATTAGACCAAAATTATATTGGTTTTGGGGAATCTTAAATGGTATGCACAGCCTACTTCATATTCGATAGGACAATGAAATTTACTATAGCTGCCCCCAGTGCATGTTATTTAATCACTGTATGGAATTATTCTTATCTCTCTGCAGGATTAAGTAAATCTAGAGCCTCATCAATTGGTGATTTAGGTGATATAAATCTAGAAGAGAGGGTTATAGTAGCAGGACAGAGAAAGGGAACTGTCAAATTTATTGGCGAAACAAAATTTGCTTCAGGTATGTACAAACCTTAAACCTGTTATGAAAAAGTTCTTTATAGTATCAAATCATGCAAAATGGTACCACTCTGATGGACATTTCTGTCTAATACTACCAGGAATGGTCATTATTGGTACTAGTAGGAAAAAATGTCACAGTAAACTGTATAATAGATAATAAAAACTAAGGTCGTTTGTGTGAAGGTCAAATATTGGCAATGCTAATCTTTTAAGCTATTATCCTGATTACAAATTGAATTTGAAAAGTTCAACAACATTATCAAATAGAATAAATAGAAAAATTAATTTTTTTTTGGTGGTTATTCTCTCTCTGATAAGAGCATTTTCAAATATTTACAACTAAATTACAGCGAATTCACTAGTTGTAATCATTCTATTTTATGATTATTCATGATCTAAATCACTGAATATTTTTTTTAATCTATATAATTCATTAATCTTGATTTATGTATTTTTTGTCAAAATAATTTTTGTTAAATAACAGTAATCACAGCATGTTAGATCAATTATCTCATCGCAATAATTCAAATTATATGCTCACTTTAATTTTGTTATCCTTGTTATATATAGATGTTTCTTTCTTCTTTTTTAGGTACATGGTATGGTATAGAATTAGATAAACCGGCAGGAAAAAATGATGGCTCAGTATCTTGTGAAAGGTATTTCACTTGTCAACCTCGCCATGGCGTCTTTGCACCACTTTCCAGAATTCAGAAGTACGTTTCTTTCAGATATCATAGATATTTATTTCATATGTAATAACATCTTGACAATGTCAAACAAACTACAAACTTATACCTTGACTGCTAAAGTCACCTTTCTTAAATCATGAAGTTTGTAAATGAAGCGATTTAATTGGATTTTACGCTAGGGAATACAGCCAATCAGAGACCCCGACAGAAAGTCTGTGAACACAAAGCCATAATGTAAATAGTTTTTCTGTCAAGGGCTCTGATTGACTATATTTGCTGGCATACAATACTATCAAATTGCTGCCTTCAGTGAAACAAGAATATTGACTATAGTAGTCAAGGTATAAGACAAAGTGCGTAAAAGCTTGACATTGTGAAGATGATGTAATAAAGTCTTATTTACTTGTAAGTTGCATTTTGTACATGAGTCTAGAATCTGAAAATTTAGCATCTTGACATTTGCATGTTATGTTTGAGAATGTTGTCATTTTTTTGTAGGTATAATAGAAGAAGATATGTATTTATTTTTATAGTTTAGCTTTGTTTTATTTGATATTGAGTGGATTTTCATTTAATTCCTACTAATTGATAAGGGATACAGGCAGTATATCGGATAGGGATATATTCATTATTGGCTATGGATTATGGGATATATTTATAGGATAAGGGTATATATTTTGAGGACGGATATAACTCTTGTAAAGTAGGGATATTTTTTTAGGGATATATTATTTATTTTCAAGTAGGGATAATACTTATATTATAGCCTGGATATATTTATAAGTATTTTTAAGCATGAATATTACTGGCAACTAGAGGTACAGATTATTAGTCAGATATCATTATATCAGGAATATAAAAACTATATAATAGTTACATAGAGTGTGGCAATGTATTTATTGAAATGAAAATGCTGTGATATAAATGGTGTTGGTGGGTTATCTACGGATTTTAAAGTAGCATGTTTTGGATCATGATATATCATAATGTATATTGTTTTGGTGTGGTTCCATGTGTAATATCTTGTGTGATTTTGCTGCAAGTTTAATCCTATTTTTGTAATGCTTTTTTGATGAAAATAGCACCTCAGATGAGTAAAGTTTGTTTCACAATATCTCAATTGGCTTCTAAGCTTTTGAAATTCTAAAATTTATCATGAGGTAGAATAAATTGGGTACATGTAAGTAACACAACTCACTTAGGTTATTACAGTATGATGTGTTTTTAGTTCTGATTATGATGTGATCTATTGTGGGCCTTGTTCTACAGCCTTATGAACTAATGGAAAATTTGTGTTTCACATACAACAGTTAACAATGTTTCGTTGTTTGTGTGTCCACTTTTATCAATTGTTTACTTCAAACAAAGTGTATCTAAATATAAACATTGGCTACTCTACACTACACTAAAGATCTCCTTTTTTAACTAATGTTGATATTAAGCTCAGCTGATATTGAGGTTTTTGAATGTTTTAAAGGTAAAGTAGGTCATTTTAAATCAACAAGTCCATTGTTACTATATTGATAAATAGCTTTAAAAGACATTCTTTTTTTGCGACATTATGATTTCCCATTTGATGTCTGTGATTCCTTTAATGCCTGAAAAAATTGTCAAAATCAGATTATGATATCGAGTCAGTTTGGTTTTTGCAATGATCAAGTTTTTGGAATTGCAGAAATCACAGGCTTCAGATCTGAAATGCCTTAGCGTCATGGCTTGACATATAAGGGCAAAAAAATCTTTCAATCTTTATGTGCCTGTTTGTTTGTAGATATATTGATTTTTATTGTAACTTTATTATACATTTAGACTTGGTGATCGAGGCTTCAGTTCCAATGAATCATTAGATACTATTAGTTGGGGTGCTGTTTCAGAAAGACTGGACAGAAAATCGCTAGGTACTCAATCTTTCAACTTACTTCCATGGAGCTTTACCCAAAGTTCTGATTCCAAGGCCAGTGCTTTTGACAGTTGGCAATGTGTCTACTTTCAACCCCTATCATGTAAATCTCCTTGAAAACAGTGGACATACATTTTTACCATACAACAAATTGCAATGCGACCTCCCACAGTAATCTTTTAGTGGAACTTACATGATGAAAATAGAGAAATAACTGAAAGGACATTGATTATTGGCCTATACATAATGTTGAATTTTAAAATATGGTGATTTTCATGTTCTTATTTTAGGTTCTATCTCAACTCCCAGAGTTAAATCACCAAAAACGTATGTATCACATATATATATATATATTATCTTAAAAGTAATTTTATTAAAAGTCCAAAAAGCCCAAAAGTTGTTGCTAGTGCAGTTATGATCTGATATGTTTTTACAGTATTGACCAAAATCTGTATACTATATGTTTGATGGAAAAGGGAATTAGCTCACAGCTAATGTTATTTTAAAGCTTGCCTACTCAACCCATTGTGGTACTACATTCAATGTAAGGAAAGTTATGACTGTCCCCTTATTTAAAAATTTATTCAGTACAAGTTCAAGGATTATTTTCTATTTTTTAGACCAAAATCAACTTTGAAAACAATATCCCGTACACCAGGTTCTAGTATAAGTTTAAAATTAGAAGTCAATATGAGTGTTTTGTGTAATAATGAATTAGGTAAGTATAAGATTGCTGTATATTTTCTCTTCTGTTCACTGTATCTCTTTATAATTTCTCACTGTTTTAATATTTTCTTATTATATTGAGGCATTATTAGATATTTTGATAATTATATTATATTTAATCAATACTTAGGCATTATAAGATATATTGGAAATTATATAGTTATCTATATTTAGGCATTATCTGATATATTGGAAATTATATTATATTTATCTATATTTTAGGCATTATCTGATATATTGGAAATTATATTATATTTATCTATATTTTAGGCGTTATAAGGTATATTGGACCTACAGAATTTGGTGATGGTAATTGGTTAGGTGTTGAATTAAGAACAGCTAAAGGGAAGAATGATGGAAGTGTACAAGGAAAGAGATATTTTACTTGTCGTCCTGATCATGGTTTGTTAGTCCGACCTAGTCGAGTCTCTGTTCGTGGTATTAATGGTGCAAAATTAATGGGTGATAATCCTGCAGACACTCATACTAATGGTGATTCACCAGAACGATTTTAAATTACTTTCAGGAATTGTCTAGTCTTTATTCTATATTTTTACAATGTCATGCTTGTTTCCACCTAGCCAAGAACAGTATCCAGTGAAAATTTTCAATAATGTTTGTAAATCAAATTTTACTGAGTATTATTTTGTGGAATATCAGCTTCAAAAGAAAGATTTTAGATTGACTTGGTCTTGGTGCAATGCATTTATTGTGAAAATATTTTTTTAGTTTACTGTGTCAATTTATTGCCAAAAATCTCCTTTATTTAAAAGTTTCTATTAAGTTATGTTCTTGAAATATATTTAGAAACACAAGAACTTGGAAACATGCAGCTTGATGTTCAATAAATATATATAATAAGGTTTGGCATTTTCTTGAAATGAATTTGTGGCTTGTTGCTTGAATTTGACCCTTGTCAAAAATAACAGGAATATATTTGATGTAAAGTGCCAAGGATAACTAAAATTGAGCAATTATTCAGATGATTATGTCCTTTCATTTTGTACCAACCTTTATTGTATGTATGTCTAATTGCAAGCGACATTCTTAAAGCACAAAACAGATATAAAAAATATATATGGTGGCTAATAACATTGGATTAATCTATATCAGTCTAGTTTATCAATGGTTTCAGGGAATTATATATATACATATATTTAGTCACAAATAAACATCTCGCTTATTATTGTAATGCAATCTAATTACAACTATATTTCTTCACTTTTTCTATGTTTCTATCCAGATTTATTAGCCATCATTAAAGGTATATACTAACTCTTAGGATGACCAAATAATTGAAAGTTTTAAAACTTGGTAAAAATGAGTCTTTGTTCATCAGTGAACTTACCTGGTGTTTAAACTATACAAAAGTATTCCTATATAATCCAATAAATCCATAAAACTAAGTAATAAGTCATTAAACTTTGTAATTATAAAACAAGTTTAGAAGCATGTTTCAATAATTATTGAGTTTAATAGATATATTGCCTTATATAGAGATTCTATTCTTTAGTCATGACACCTAGTAAGTCCAACTGATGAATATATACACTTGTTGATCAAGTTTGAGACTTTAAATTTGATGTCCAATCTAAGAGGAAGTATCCTTTTAAAAAAATATATTATAAACAAAATATGTCTCAAATCAAAACATTCTAATGGCAATAATAAATAGTCATATCATATAACATTCGTTATTGAGAATAGAACTCCAATTTATATTCTTTTTTTATTTTGTCATCTCCATCAAAAATCATCCAATTTATAATGCTGCCAAAAACCACTGTATTATTTGTCTATAGAGCTATGGTTAGTTGATAATATTTATGTACAATGTCTCATTGCAGTATATGTTCAATCAAAAAGATATGAATGCATGTAGCTGAATAAAATTGTAGATAGTTAATGTAGTAATAGACAGAATAAGTCTAGCTTGTTTAGTTTCAATTTCTATTTTTTTTACCCAAAAATGAAGTGGACTTTTCATGTTTATTTTTTGAATGGGACTCAGATGTGCAAATACATAATGTATATTTTTGTTTGTCTGTATCTATGTTCAATTAAAACTTTAAGAAGTCCACACACAGAATTGGCTTCTTCAGTACTGATTAACTGAACTTGAGGAAGAATAAAAGTAATTTATCAATGCTAGTCAGTAATAGTGATCACTGCAAAATTTGAACCTTCAAATCCAGTAAGTGAAATTCCTAGTTTGAAGGAATTATTCATACATTTCTACAAGACTATTAACATACATTCAAGACCTAAATCAACCCCAAAAATAGCGCATCTGTCCTTTTCATGGACAATGAGGACTGTATTGTATGTTTGTACATAAGTATTGTCAACTGAACAGTAAGGTAGTTATGTAATGTTTTGTATATTTATGCATGTTTTCAATTAGAATCTATATCTTATATCAAAATACACCCTCATAGAGCTTTCTACTAGTTATATATATATATACTGTGATTATAAAAATCTTGCCTATGTCCAACAAGTATTAATATACAACAGTTCTAGTTCACCAAAATAATTGTATTTTTGAAATGTTATATCTTGGCTGTATTGAGAATTAATGTAAGATTATCTGATGTTCCTTCTACTGTGAAAACAGTATTTTTTGTGGTGGATCAATTGTCATGGATAGGTCGGCCTTGGAACACCAAAAATAAGGAATCCATGTTGTTTGATACCCCCAAAAAATTAAAGTTTTCACAGTATTTGTGTTTAACGAAATATGTTGATCTGATTTTTATGCAGATGTTTGTGTGTGATTTTGCCAAGTTTTGTCTAAATTTTATATTTTATCCAGTGAAATGATAACTAATTGTTATATCATATTTCTTTTTTGACTATAGCAATATCAAGATTTTATTGTCAATGGATTTAAAAGAGGTTTCATATCACCTCAGACAATTCTGGCATACATGTATGTGGTTCTTGAAGTGCTGGTAAAATTTGCCAGATAATGATATCACAAACATTATGCATGGCACTGGTACCACAGATGTCTGAAAGGAATTATGATAAAAATAGAGATTGTAAAGAGGTCTTCTAAATTTTTTCTGTGTATGGGGGACACTGAGAATCAATTTGCACTATTTCAATTTTAAATCAGCAATTTCCATAAAAATACATCACTAACACATAAGTGATGTCCAACACTTACTTTTAGTGAAACTTAAATTGAAATGTTGCTATCAGTGTCCCCGATACACATAAAAAACCTCTTCACAATCCTTGGAAACAAAAAGGCTCAATAAACCTCTTTAGAATCCCTGTAATGTACATTGTCCGTCCACAAGTAATCATGGATATTAATAAGATTCTATTAAATCTAGTTAAGGTGTCTATGATCATGACATATATTTACCGTAATGACTGTTATAATGTTTATCATAATACTTTGTGTGTAGGTCTGCAGGCAGGCAGCTTATATTTTCTTAATAAAACTTACATCAACCTTGCAATGATTTCTTGTATCTTAATTTCCTTTGTCTGTCAGTCAAAAAAGTCTTGCAGCTATATTTTAGAAATTCCTGTTTTCTAGTTAAACTTGGAAATTTTTACCCAACACATTATTGTGAGGAAAAATACCTAAATTGGCTCGAGATGTCATTGCTTCTCTCTTTTACACCTTACTATAAAAATAAACAGGTCCTGGATCATTGCAAATCAACAAACATTATCAGAAACTGTAGTATTTTAATCATTTTATTAGAAATGAATAAGCTAGCTGTCTACTGTAAGTATACAAATGGTATTTATGTCTGAAAGACATGATCAATGTTTAAAATTTCTTTTTTTATACCAAAACACACAAAATAGAAAAAAATATTTACAATATATTGCACAAAAAGAAATTCTCAACAAAATAAAAATATATATCAACAGAAAGTGAAACTGGGTAGAAGTTATTAAATTTGTTTGAATTCATATTTATTGGTAAAACCACATTTCAGACTATAAAAGAGTTCTACTGCATTATTCTCTTGAATAACTCAGTCATTCAGAACTTGTTTCTGGTGGAACACAAACTGGTTCAGAAAATCAGATATTACTTGGGCACATTTTTTCAAAAATTTTGTTGAGTAAATAAATTTATCTTGATGAAACAAAGTAAAACAGGGGATTTAATCCACACACAAACATATAATTGGCACTGACATGGGGAAGCTATAAAAATGCATAAAGCAGATAAATATAAAATAAATATAAATGGCAGTGAGACTGTCCTTAACGACAAAGATGAATGAACATTTAGATCATTAGCATACCATTTCTGCCAAAGCTGGCTTGATAATGGCTATCAAGTTACCAAGATACTAAAATATTATATGAAATAGTAAGTAATGAATACATGATAGACTAGATATAAATTATTAAACACTAGTATTGAACTTGGTGGGTAGATTGCTCCATTCCTCTCTTTAACTATCAAGATTTTTAATGAGATTTCACCTCTTAACACTGGAGAATTCAATTTCTAATAACTTGAGATTTCCTCAGATTAACATTGAGATGCTCCAGGGGATTGAGCTCTTTTACTTCGAGATTCTTTACTGAAAATATCAATAAATTGCAATATTGAATGGTAACATCAGGAGGAAAATCAGGATAACAAGGCTTCATATGTACATCTTGTAAGACAAAAACTTCCAGTTAGGCTACACGCAAAGCTTAAATGTAAAAGCTGTACAGTAAAATTACTTGCTTGGTCAAAAGCAATCACAGTAGTCTATAAGGACCTCTGTTTTCAGTTAATCACATGCATTAATGAATAATAACTTAAGATTTACCTTTTATGTTTTGATTTTTTAATATGTGGAGAAATCATAGGTTGTATTTTGTCTGTGAAATTATGGAAATTTCTCTCCAATTCACGTTGATATTCTTTTTGTTCTGATGTAATTAAGGCTTTATTCTTACGTAGAGCATCACTTGTCCTAAAATAAATTATATTTTACTTGTAGTTCTTTCAATTATAGCAATCTTTTATCAACTTCAGAATTAACAGGATCTAAGTTTGAACAGCACTATACTTTTACAATTGACTCAAAATTGCCTCCAATAGATATTAGAACATAAATTCTTAACATAAAGCAGTTTTTGGTCTACAGGCAATTTAGTACAACACTACACTAAGAGGTTGCTTGATTGGCAAGATCCGCACGATGAGAATTCATTGAATCTATCATTCACTGAAGTTGGAACAGAGTTCAGTACATGTTCCAGATGCACATAAAAAATAGTTGCAGACAGAATTCAAAATGGTAGAGAAGGAGATAGATGGGAAAATTATGAATGCAACATATTTCCATTCCATATGGTCGCTTGAGGGCAAAATTGAAACAGACGGAATCTCTCCAATCGAGCACCACCAATTATATATAATAGCCCTCTTAACAAAAATAAAACCATGGAATATACTTACTTTTTCATAAAATCTTTAAAACAAAGACGAAGTTTATTATGGTGTTTACTAGGTACTTCTTTACCTTCAGCTACTTTACTTAAAAATACCATAGCAACTTCTAGTGGTCCCTATATTTAAAAACAATACCATTATAACAAGAAATAAAAAACTTTCACTGTTACAGTATTGCTTAAATTAAAAAAGACACTTCTAAAAATGAGGCATAAGTAGGTATAAGATCAGAACTGTTCTATGCTGGTTTTGGGTTGGGTGATCTTTTTTCTCAAATTTGCACAAAAGAGTTAACTTAAAATTGTGAAGTAGCATAACACAATTAAAACTGATGACAATAATTCTGCAACTACTTGACGAAAAATCTTGAAATCGAAACGTATCCAACCTTATGAATAAATGAATTTCCTGACTTAAAATAAAATTACCTGATTTACAGTGGTTCCAATACAACCCTGTAGAACCATTTGTAATATCTTAGTATCTGGTGGATCTTGATTTAAAGCTACACTTAGTTCTTTAGTCTTCTTCTGTACATCTTCAATAGCTACTTCTATTGGTGACAATATTATCTACAAAGTAGCATTATCACTCGTCTTTAGCTTGATTTAATAGCATTATCATTAATATTAAACATGATTTAATATCATGATCATTCGTCTTTAACATAATTTAATAGCATTATCACTTGTCTTTAACATAATTTAATAGCATTATCACTTGTCTTTAACATAATTTAATAGCATTATCATTAATATTAAACATGATTTAATATCATTATCATTCGTCTTTAACATAATTTAATATCGTTATCATTATCATTCGTCTTTAACATAATTTAATAGCATTATCACTTGTCTTTAACATAATTTAATAAACTCATCTTTAACATAATTTAATAGACTTGCTTTAACATAATTTAATAGCATTATCACTCGTCTTTAACATAATTTAATAAACTTGCTTTAGCATAATTTAATATCATTATCACTAGTCTTTAACATAATTTAATAGCATTATCAGCTGTCTTTAACATAATTTAGTAGCATTATCATTCATCTTAAACATAATTTAATATCATTATCATTCATCTTAAACATAATTTAATATCATTATCATTCATCTTTAACATAATTCAATAAATTTGCTTTAACGTAATTTAACAGCATTATCATTCATCTTTAACATAATTTAATAGCATTATCACTCATCTTTAACATAATTTAATAGCATTATCACTCGTCTTTAACATAATTTAATAGCATTATCACTTGTCTTTAACATAATTTAATAGCATTATCACTCGTCTTTAACATAATTTAATAAACTCATCTTTAACATAATTTAATAAACTTGCTTTAACGTTTAACAGCAATATCACTCGTCTTTAACATAATTTTAATAGCATTATCATTCATGATTAACATAATTTTAATAGCATTATCACTCGTCTTTAACAATTTGCAATATACGACATGAACTGAAAAAACAAGCTTTCATCGAGTTCAAAATCATAAATGGAGAACTGTCAATGTAGTTAACCCTTTGTATCATATACAGAAAAAATACGATAGCGTGATGCTCATGCAGTTCCAAATGTGCTTAATGCATGAACCACTACCATAAGCGTCAAACAGGAAATCAGAATTTGTGACAAAAGTTGCTGCAAAAGTATTATACAATAAGCTTACCTGTTGTCTTTCAATAACTGATAGTCTAGTTTTAACGTAGGGGAAGAAATGTACAGTTGTTAAAATAGTTTTACGTTTATATTGTTCTTTTAAATCACCATGGGCTCTTCCATCCAATGTAAATGGTGTGGCATACATGAATCTCTCTGAAATATTGTAATTGTTTAATCAAGAACTTGCATAGTTGATTATTTCAAGGATTGACAAAATATATATTTATAAAATTCATACTGGAATAAAACATATAACATTTACTCTGAAAATAAGCAATAGAGATATAGTGACATTGAAAGGACATTGTCATGTGAAGAATGGTCTTTCATATAAGCACTTTTTATCATCAGCAATCAGTTACAAAATGGCCGATTGTCTTTTCAGGGTAAAGAAGTGCATTACACATGCAAATATATGGTATATGGAAAACTACGAAATATTTGTGGGTTTTTTTTTTCAGTAAATTTTTTTTACCTCAAATGTGCTATAAAGCAAAAATATCTCAAATTCTTGATCAAAAGCTAAGACTCACTTAATTTACAGTTTTTCTCAAAATAAGTCACCCTCTCTCTATATTCATAATAATCAAAATAAGGTTCAACATAGGTGATCTGTATATATGCCTGAAAAATATCAAAATAACATTAGGCTGGCATGGTTTGCTTTACAGCAGGAACTTAAGTCAAAACTAATTCACAATAAAAAAATAAGCTTGTACAATCCTATCATACTACATGAAAATATATTTCTATTGCAATGAAGAATGAACAACCAAAGGCTAGTGCCAACAATCGACAAATTATTAATCTGGCAGCTAACATCAATGCTATCATTTGATTCAATGTTATTGAGTATAATATATTTAATAGTCATATTTTACCTTTTCAGGATCTAACTTCTCCTTTTCTACAGTGTTAGAATCTTTTAATACATGTACAACATCTTCACCAAATCTATCTCCATAGAAACCCTAAAATACAGACTCATGATTACTATTAACATTGCTTTAGTTACAGTTATTTTTGAAAACAACTTCTTCTGAGTAATATCTATAGCACAAATAAAGTTTATGTTAAAATATCATAGAGAGAAAATCACATTCTTTTAGTTTTGTAAGATAAAATGACTTTTAAACATTTATTTATCTAAATTGTAAGGTGATCTTATTAACATGGCAATATTTAGTGTTAAAAAATAAAACTATGTAAATTTACTAACCACTAATCTGTGAGCTATTTCTGGTAGTTTAGTTATAGCTGGTTCTTTATAGATATATTCTTCCCCATCTAAATCTCCAAATTTACTACCATAAAAACCTACACGAAAATAGGTACCAAACATACGCTTTCCTTTCTGCAATATAAAACATCAGTACTTCTTAGCTTTCCATTTTTAATTTACTCTTTGGTTATATTAGTAAATAGTTTACACGTCTGTTAATATTAGTAAATAGTTTACATGTCTGTTAATATTTGTAAATAGTTTACACGTCTGTTAATATTTGTAAATAGTTTACATGTCTGTTAATATTTGTAAATAGTTTACACGTCTGTTAATATTTGTAAATAGTTTACATGTCTGTTAATATTTGTAAATAGTTTACACGTCTGTTAATATTTGTAAATAGTTTACACGTCTGTTAATATTTGTAAATAGTTTACACGTCTGTTAATATTTGTAAATAGATTACCTGTCTAGTTATATTTGTAAATAGTTTACACGTCTGTTAATATTTGTAAATAGTTTACATGTCTGTTAATATTTGTAAATAGTTTACACGTCTGTTAATATTTGTAAATAGTTTACATGTCTGTTAATATTTGTAAATAGTTTACACGTCTGTTAATATTTGTAAATAGTTTACACGTCTGTTAATATTTGTAAATAGTTTACGTGTCTGTTAATATTTGTAAATAGTTTACACGTCTGTTAATATTTGTAAATAGTTTACATGTCTGTTAATATTTGTAAATAGTTTACACATCTGTTAATATTTGTAAATAGTTTACGTGTCTGTTAATATTTGTAAATAGATTACCTGTCTAGTTATATTTGTATATAGTTTACCTGTCTAGTAATTTTTGTAAATTGTTTACTGGAAATACTTGTTATAGTTCACCTGTGTGATTATATTAGTAACTAATTTACCTGTCTAGTTATATTTGTCAATAATTTACCTGTCTAGTAATTTTGTAAATTGTTTACTGGAAATACTTGTTATAGTTCCCCTGTGTGATTATATTAGTAACTAGTTTACCTGTCTAGTTATATTTGTCAATAATTTACAAGTCCAATCATATCTGTAAATAATTTACAAATAGTTTGTCTGTCAATTTGAATTTGTCAACAGTGAAAAAAATACCTGTCTGTTAATATTTGAAAATAGTTTACCTGTCTAGTTATATTTGTAAATGCCTCTTGTAATTTCTGGTGAATATGGGCCAGTTTTTTAAAGTCTCTATTAGCTTCATGAATTGGTAGCAATATCTTATATACTTCATTGACAAGTTCATACATTCCACCCTACAATATAATATCATCATTTTCAACATTTACATTACATGGAAATATGTCATTCGGAATAATTGGTCTTCGGGCCTTCATTTGATGGATTTTTATGTGATCTGTTTTTCCTTACTGCTATCCAGGCAAATGGCAACAGAATACTGCATTTTGGACTATCTTATTAAAAACCATTTTCAACCATTCTAAAGTAAATGTAATAAATACAAACCATTGTAAATGTAATACCTACAAACCATTGTAAATGTAATAAATACAAACCATTGTTAATGTAATAAATACAAACCATTGTTAATGTAATAAATACAAACCATTGTAAATGAACCAGCAGCTTGTTCTAGTAAACCAACTAAACCGTTCTCTGTAAAATATTTTCCAGTACAAATACCTTCTTCATCTGGTGAGACCACATCATCAGATACAGCACTTTCTTCTAATACATTAGGTGTAACATGCTAAAATAATTAAAAAAGCTAAATCATCAGGTATGCATATAACTTTTAAAATCCACTCTCACATTCTTCTGCATTTTAACACGATATACTGTGGAAGCTTAGAGTTTAATCTGAGAGTAGTTAATTCTCCAAGGTAGTAATGACCTGTGATGTTTTATCAGGTGGCCCAAAAAAACAATCTTCAAGTCATTATTATTTAAAAAAAACATCAAAGCCAAAGCCGTTATATTTTCACCTCATAATTATAGAGATATTAAACATCATTTCACCAAATAACAGCCTCATAAGTTGAATAGTCTTGAAATACCAGACTTTTTAAAAATTGCAACTGCTTAAGAGAGTTCAGGTAATGGGTCCTACCTGGAAAGTGACACATCCAACAGGTAAATATGGTCTATCTTCTAACATATTTAAATATTCAGCTACAAGACCAGCAGCATGAACTAAACATTGAGCAGCTTCAGCATGATTACCTCTCTAAAATACAAAATATTCATTCATAATGCCTGTTTTTTTGTTTGAACATTGTTTCGAGTCTGTAGAGTTCATTGAAAAAAAGAACATTGTAAAGATCTCATCATGTTAACATCATGTTCACAAAACAATATTCTTGTGGTAAAGGGGTAAGCTTATAGGTGATTTTTCGTTTGAACAATGTCTATTGTGTGCAGCTACAAAAAACTTGAATACTTGAAATGAAATGAAATGAATGGAGTTTTACATCCTAATTTTCTGCACCGTATGGGCTAATGAGGACTGTTGAATACTAGAAATTGCAAGGTTACAAATTTGAGATATTCTACATAAGTTTCAGTGTATTACACAGTGATAATATATTTACTGAATATTAATTGTACCTGTTGTAAGTGGTAAGATAGTAACTAGTGTACACAGTTGATACATACCTCACTATGTTTACCAGCCATATTTTGTAACCAAGTTAACCGTAGATCAGGTGATGTTTGGTAACCTTTAGCTATACGATACATCAAGTCTAGTAACATCTCAGGATCTTCTTGAAACTCTTTCATTTTAACAGTATCAGATAGGATCATATGTAGATTGAATACCAGATCTCGAACCTATAAATACAAAGTTTATTGTGAACATAGTAGTTCTCATTTATTTTACACTACAATGCAACATGCTATGAAACGCCTATGTTTTGGTGTGTTTGTGTATAATACAACAAGATAAAAGTCATACCAGACAAACACAAATAAAGAGCTGGTAGCTTCAATACTATGTCTTCTGAATAGCACTTCTGACATCAGGTTTCTTTAGAATCTTAAAATGGCATCTAAAATTTTTTGCTAACAAATAGGATTATAGAATTTTGTCTCTGCAGTTCAGAATTGTGCCTCTGTAGAATTTTGTCTCTGTAATTCAGAATAATGTCTCTGTAGCTCAGAATTGTGTCTGTAGTGTATAAAAATTTGTCTCTGTAATTTAGAATGTTGTCTCTGTAGTTTATAATTATGTCTCTGTAGTTTATAATTATGTCTCTGTAGTTTATAATTATGTCTCTGTAGTTCACCTTTGACAGTAAGTAAATAGTACCTGTTCTGGGAAACTGGTCTCCTGTAGTTCTATATCAGCTTCAGCATAAGTTAATATAGTCTTTAATGATTTACGTAAATATTCCTCATTAAAATTCTGATTCTGACCAACTAATGAACTTAATGACATTGTAACTTGCATCTTGACTCTAGCAAAATTCTGAAGAAAAAAACATAGAATAAGGATTGTAGGCCAATACCACTGTTCTGTTTCAATCATTGTACACTGCAAGGCAATGTTCATCTTCATTAGTTAAAAAAGGGCAAAGAAAAGTAAGATTCAGCTAAATATATGAAACTTAAAAAATATATGTAAATTATAAGAAACACAGACATCTGACTGAGAATTTCTATCAGTGTCCCAGATACAAATAAAAAAAAGTTAGAAAGCCTCTTTACAATCCTTTTAATATACATGCAGAACTAGTATTTAGAGAACAAAACTACAAGACTTACATTTCCCAGTTCGAAGTTCTGTCTCATAAGAAGATAAAGTGAAGCACTAGCTTGTGATCTGGTATTACTAACAGATGAACTACAATGTCTTAATAATCTTAAACATAAATCAGCACATTGTTCTGTTTCTTCTTCAAATAACAGATCCAAAAACTGAAACAAATCATTAATTCAAAATCAAAGAACTGAAAAAAATCAAATCAAATGACATTTCAAATAAAGTTTCACTTGAAATAAATTGATTAAGATTTGATAGCTTTTTGGATTGATCATAATTTTTTAACAAAGAGTTGAGATTCCCCACATCTCATTACTTACTACATAAAGTAGTAGGGTCTATCAATTATTTTTTAACAAAATCTCTTACCCTTGTTACTAAAGCTCTTTGAGTAGAAAACATGTTCTGTAACACCAAGGTGCTTTGATTTAAAGCAAACATATGTAATAACACTCTTAAAGCACTGCTTAATAATGGCTGCATTAAATCTGACGTCTGGGCAATCTAAAAGTTAAACATTAATAAGATTCATACAGGTTAACTCAAATAATTACCTATTGGATGATATTTAATTTCCTGGAGCTCATCTCAATCGGCTGAAACATGTTTTGGATACAAAATCCTCAGCAGGACTGCTTGTTTTGAAAATGGAGGTTGTATAGAAAAGCAAACTTAGTCACTAATCTGGAGTGATCTTTACAATGGAACAATCATATGGTTAAACTGTTTTTTAAGCCTAGTTAGTTGATCAAACATTACTGGGTGTTAGCTATGTGGACTTCTTGAAAAGGGATGCAGAGTTCACATACCCAGTTGCAGACTGACATGGCGCCAGTGTGTTTATTTTCTGACTGACTTCCGAGATTAAGGGCTATTATGTTATTTTATGATCTCGGGGATAATTTTGTCCACCAGCTGAGACATAAGAGAATGGGTGTGTAAAAAACAAGTACCAAGTTACTAGAGAAAATTACCTGTATAACTAATTCTATTAAATCTAATGATATCATACTGACTTCTGCTGCTAAACTTCCTTCAACATGACTATCAATTTCTACATCTCTTGGTTTAGGACTGAAAGTATACACACAAAAATTAACATCCCTCACACTGTTCTAGGCCAAGGTCAGTAGCCTCATGTTGTAAATAAGAAGCATATGCAGTCCTACCATAATTAGTCCAAACTTTCATTCTGTTGTTGTTTAGCTCCTATTTTTAAATGGAATGAAAGTTTGGCCTAATTTTAATTATACTGATTCTTAGTCATTCATGAACTTGGTACTTGAAAGCCAAATGGCATTTGTAGTATCACAATTATAGGATCACAACATTGGGAACAGTGCAAAAAGAGTTATAAGTGCCCCTTTTTTTTGAGTCCAGACAAGACCAGCTTCTTTTCAAGACTTTATTTACAGGACAACACTAATATCTGATATGATCCTAATACAACTCAATTAATTTAAAGCAATCTTGCTAGTTGTAGTAGAGTATGGGATCACCTACTCAGAATTTTGGAAGGCTTATTTCAAAACATGATTTAACAAAAGTTACCTTTCATGAACTTCCATTGAATGTCTCCATTGTACTTGATCTTTTCTCCATCTTAATCTACCACTACCACCACTACCATTATTACCTTCACTAGATACTAATGGTGGAGTTCTGTCACCTGATACAACTATATAATATAATTCAATATAAATGAAATGATGCTTGTTGAAATATATTACATGACATGATTACTATATGACCAATTGATTCTTAAACAGAATGAAAAGATGTCTTATAACTTTTTATCTGTGGGGGACATTGTTAGCATCAATTTGCACCATTCAAATTCCAATTGATTATGATCAGATGTGTGAGTTCACTATCACAAAGAACCTTGCGTGATATTTCAGTGGAATTTCAGTAACCACTGATGTTTGACTGAAAATAGGAATGGTGCAAATCAATGCTATCAGTGTCCCAGTTACACATAAAAAATTTAATAAAACCTCTTTACAAACCCTTTAAGTTCATTACATGGTCATGGAATGATCATGCTGCATTTGTTACCTCTCATTTGAACAGGATATACAAGTTTTTAAGTATGAAATAAGTTGTTTATGTTCATGATATTTTTATATAATACCTACCAGAAGTAACAGAGTTTTGACGTCTGCGTAACATCATCTCTGTTCTAGCATTACCAGTTCCTAATATAGCTTCTTCTAACTTTGATTTCATATCAGTTGATTTCTTTAAGGTTTGTTGAGAACATTGATTCATAGCTTTCTTACCCTAGATCATGAAAGGATCATTGAATTATCACATAATATAAATATCATATAATCTGATGAACATATTAGGAAAATCAAAATTCATCCTTTGACCTGTTTTACAATTTAATGCAAGTCAAGAGACATTTTGACATTTGCAAGTAAATTTGTGAATCAGGTCCAAGGATAGTTTAACTGACATTGCAAGTGTGAAATTAAACAAATTCTGGCACAATTTGATTAAAAATAAACTGTACAATCAAATATCATTGGAAAGTATTTTAGCTAAACTGTAACCAGACTTAATCTGTTTTTGCTCTTCTATGTACTAAAGGCAATAGAAAAAGTTGATGGGCCTTCATACAAAAAAGTCAGGAATAGGTACATTTATCGACGTGAGGATGGTTCGTTAAACTGTTTTTACATAATTACATCTATCATTGACCAACAAATGGACATAAGTTTAAACTCTAACTTTACTACTTTTATTTTTATGGATATACACAAAGTTTCATATTTATTGACACAATTATGCACCAAAATGGACACAAATGGACATTTTTTCTATCAATAATTCTGGTAATATTTATAAAAGATTGTAATTCACCTCCCTGCCAATCAATCTTATATACCTGTGATGACATGAGCTGTTCTTCTTTAGAAAAACTTCTATTTAATAGAGTTCCTGTTCCTCGCAGAAAGTCAACTGATTTCCTTTGAATACCTTCCCACAGCTGTTCATGCAATGTTTGTGGCTTGGATAAGAAGCTTTTAGATCGTAGATTTGAGAGACCAGTGAAACCATCCTGCCAATCTTCCAGTGTTTCATCAGATGAGGAGTTTTGGGATGCAAGGTCATAATCAACCATGGCCCATTTGGCCTGTAGACAAGACAACATAACAAGTAGTAAACATGTTGGCAATTGGAAGCAATTCAGCCGTTTGTTTGATTTTTTTTTCCAAATTTGAGTCATGATAAATGAACTAGTGGTTAAAATAGCTCTGTAAATTTAATGATTCATAAAATTTCCAAATTGAATACAAAATTTCATAGACTACATCCTCATAGGTTTGATCAAATTCCGAAAAATCAGGTACCAATTTTTAACAAAATTTGTTGTTAACTACAAAGCTGCAGCATATAAATTAGAAACAAGGAAAACAACTTTATTGTTGTTGTTGTTTTATAAAAATTGAGACAATGTTGAGTTCTATAAGAGTTACTCTGCAACAAATTCAACATTTATCTATTATTGTATCTTTTGATACAGGATAGAAATATTCAGGTATAAAAAACTGCTACAAAGTGCCAAATATCTAACCAAAATCATAACAGTTACCAAATTTTACAAAAATCAGTAAAAGTTCTTATAATCAACAGATGGATTTATCAAAATGGCTGACAATGATATAAAGTCATGTGGCATTCTAAAATATCTATGAGTTAATAATTATGAACAATTTGAGAATTCTATGAATTTTATGAATTACAGAGAAAGTGGTATTCAAATTCCATGATTTAATGAGAATGAATGATCAAAGTAGGCATGAAATATGACCAAAAGATAACCAAAGAAGAGTTCAGAATCAAAACAAAAATTACTTTAGCAAAGACAGAGAGCAATAAAAAAACAGAAAGCATGAAATTAGAAATTAAGCATGGCAAATCTTGTGCTTGAAACAGATAGTCGGCTAAATTGACATAGCCCAAATTCAGCCATTCATATCACTTTTCAGTAAGAAAATTCAATGTTTGGTTTGTCTGCAATTAAAGAAAACATACAAAGTGGAAGTGCAATGACCATAGCATGAATTCCTTTAATTGCACACATTCCAGACGTCAGAATTTCATTCTCACAGTGCTATGATAAGCAGAAATTGCGCTACATGTATATCTGCTAGAAAGGCCAAAAGATGACTATCGTTAAAAATTCAAAGATAGAATGGCTGTCAATGAATAATGAGCATGAATAGAATAATCCAAGATGGCTTCCAAAATTCAAGATGGCTTCCAATTGATCAACATGTGATTAATAATATATGTATGATAGATATTGTCTAATGCTTTTTAAATATACTAGATTGGGGTCTAGCTCTATTTATATATATATATTATAAGGTAATTTAAGGTCAGTTAGAGTATATTAAAATTTGATATAATATTTTTCAATTTAAAATTTGTTAGTTTAAATAATTTTGAAAAAGAATCAGATATAACAGTGAAGAAAAAGTGATTTTGAATAAAAGCAAGTAAAATGATATCAAAGTTGAGATGATTCTATATATAGATTGATATGTAAAGCCAAACACAAAGCTTTCAGACAAATGTAAAATATAAAGCTTAAATTGAAAACTTAGGCTCAAGTACATTACTAAAAGCAATGAAATTAAAAGATTTTCTAAGATCACAGTAAAATTAGTTACTTTAGTGGGTGCTCTTCAAAACAATTTACATTCAATCATAGAAATGTTCATGCCTCATGCTTATTTTCTTCAAAATATTAATTGTTAAAATGTTAAAGTTTGAAAACCATGTCAAAATCAATCAAAAAAGGAGTTATTCCAAGAAGTTATTGAAAAGATCAAAAATTGTACAACATTTATAATTCCATGCCATTTGAACATTTTTCTCATTAAAAAATGGAAACATATTAAAATTAATCATTAACTAAGTTATTTTGTCAATGTTTTATGTGTATTTTTATTTGTAAGGGAATGAACAGTAAATATCAATTTATCATCCATCCAATTTCCATGAGCCCTAAGCAGTCATACCAAGATATCAACTATTATGAGGATAAATCAACATGTTTATTGTAAAAGACAAGATTTCATCACTTACACAATGCTGTAGAATGACCATGCAAATGTAATGCGATTCACAATTGCAGCTATATTTTTTTGATACTCATTTACATATTTTTAAATAATTTTTAGATGTGTAATATCTGGATATATGGTAAAATAGTTTCTCATTCTTAGTTATCTAATTTTTAAATTGGCTAGCTCGAAATGTTCATATGCTTAAAGATCATTTTAACATTACACTGAGAATAAAAGTTACAATAGAAGAATAGCTTGCAGGAATACTTGGAATCTCAGAACGATATTTGTTCTGTCCATTCCCTTCTAACATGTCCTTCATATCTTACTACAAAACACACTTCATACAATTCACAGAAATAAGTAAAAGAAGATTGGCAGGGGAGGTAAACAGAAGAGTCGGAAAATAATAATATTTGCCTATAAACTGTTTAGGGAGGTTATTAGAACAGCTATTATATATGATTATTATAATATAGTTGAAACCCACACCACTGAACACTGTTACATGCTGTACATAGCAAGGTGCCCGTATATTAACATAATAACATAGTCATTACTACCTAAATATATCATTTTCTATGTAATATAACTAAAAATTAGATCCAGTCAAGGTCCTAGGGCTTGATCAAATTTGAGTTGAACTAAAATATGTATTGAGACAGCTGTCAAACGAGGGTTCACCATGTTAGAACACCATATATAAATAAGTAACTGATTTTGTCAAAAAAGGCATCCCTATCAGTCTATATGGCTAAAAATATTGAAGAATCATTGTAAGATTGTATCTGGATACTTGCTGGTACATGTAGCATGGGAGGGCTTGCTTACTCATTTATTGTTAAGTCTTTCAATAACATGCTTTCAATACAATCAAATTTCCAATTGAATACAAGAGAATTAAGATAAGGTCATCATGGGAACTGTTTTTCAAGGGTAACCTAATAAGGAAATGTCCAAAGTTGAAAGTATTTGCAAAATTATGAGGGTGCCAACAACATCTGCTTCCAATAAAACCTCTACAAAATTACAAAGCAAATTATTGGAAGAAGCAAAGTGAGCTAAAACCATAAAACCACTGGACTTGATGAAGATAGTTTTACAGGTTTATCTTAACATAATGACTACACAAAATACAGTGAACACAAAATCTACTTTTGTTAAATATTATCAGAAAAGTTAATAAAACCCAGAATTAGTTTGTGAAAGAATGAATGTCTAATATTACAACAACACAAATTTCATTAAAATTTCATCAAACTTTAAAATCTTTATAACAAGTTTTCTACATTATCAACCAGGGCTGTTGATTAAATGTTCCTTACCAGACATAATTACATGTTTGATATATTCTTGTCTTATGCCATCACACGGGCATCTTTGAACTCCAGCTAGACTATACTAGCAAAGGCTGTAAAATCATTGTTTTAAATGGGTACCGAATTTCATAGATTAGTTTTCATAAGCATGTATTCAAGGGAACAAGGGGATTCAATTTTTCCATATATTTTTGTAAGCTTTTATAAGAAAAATAATCCTTTGATTTGCTTATCCACAAAAATTGAGATCCCCAAGAACAATAATGACTTTGAGCTTTTTTCAACAGCCCTGGTGCTTACTTCAAAGTAATCATAACATGCACTGAGAATGTTTGCAATTGCTAATGTATATGATTGGAATAAAATCAAACAAGAAGTTTATAATATATCATGTCACATGCCAAAAGACGGCCATACTTACCTTATATTCAAAGTTAGATATTATAAAATGTACAACATCTAGTAAACTGGCTAATTTATTCATAGGTAAGGTAGACCACCATTGTCTTAATGCTTTATGATCGCAATTCTTTAACACCCACATAAAACAAACTAATAGATTACGTGTAGCTTCAGCATTTAACCCTGCTTTACGTGACTATAAAATAGAAATATTAAAACAGAACCTGAAATATATTGTTACTCATAGTTTCACGCATCACTGCAAAATATATCAAATCATATCAAAATTATGATCTTGCGGGATAACTAATCCTCAAAATTCTAGCTTCATTATTCAGAAGACAATATGCTAAGTTTAGGTCACTATTAATTCAAACAAGTGGTTGCCTGGCAAGATACACCCATTTCCCTAATAAATGTTTTCAGAAAATCAAGGGAGGCTGTCAATCTCTGTCAAATTGTACCAAACATTTAATTAAAACAGATATTGTTGATTTAAACCAACACCAAAAAATTTCATAAAATTATGACATAAACTGTCAGCTCAAAGATAAACTGCTATGCAACCAAGTTTTTAGTCAAACAGAACAAAAATAATGCGTTGAACTTGACACTCTTTGAATGCCATACCATGTATAGAACAAATAACATGTAATATAGAACAAAAACACTGCGTATAGGACTATTGTTTTGAATAATGTAAATATTGATAAAATATGAACATTAAAGTCCAGTTTCCATGTAAGTCAATGGGAAAAAGTGAGTGTGTTACTTTAAAGAAGTCTCTGTTATAAATTCCACTTACCTTAACAGATGTCTCTGATGGATCAAAAGGAGTCTCTTGTGGCTTATAAACAGCAGAACTAGCAATAGCCATGGCAACCTTTTGATTAATACGATTTCCTTCTTCATCAAAGTGTATAGAGTGTCTATTACGTTCTTCTAGATAAGGATCATATAGTTGTGGTAATGCCTCGATAACAATACCTATTACTGGTAAATACATAGCTGCTAGTCTTCCCTTTATTTCAGGATCTGTATATCGTATGTCTAAATCATGGTTATGGAGTAAGTTACGTAGAACATTAATAGCTCTATGATGGATGACTGGGTTACTACAATAGATAAATACAATATCAGTAAGCATTAGTTCAACAATATACAAAATATACTACAAGTTTAGGAACAGCAAACAAAAATACAGCCTCTTTGTAAGTTTCAAAACATCATAAATAAAACAAAAACAAGATTTGACTAAATGCAGCCATTTGATTGGTTAATAAAACTAATGTCCCAATTATTGTCCAATCAGATGACTTGAACATTGAAACCATCATTATTTACGTACTTTAAGCAAACCAGCTAACAGCTAAATAACCCTTTTTGGGAAACTATTTTTTATCAGTGAAAACGTGTTCTAATCGATCTTTAATTTAGGATTACATGTATTCATACATCAACCAAACTTGATCAAAATTTGTTTAAAAACAATAGACTATAACTGTGAAAACTAACCAACAATAACAGTATGTCCACATAAAAATATGTAGGTGTAAAAAACCATTGAGAAAAAACTTACTATGTGTCAAGAGCTGCAGACAAATCAGACAAAACTAAACCACATAGATAATGTTGTTGTCTAAACTCGATAGTTAGTTGATAGAATATTCCTTTATCAGTCAATGTACTAGTTGATGTATAAGAACTATGAGATGTTATACTACCGGTACTTGGTGTAGGACTACAAGGACCCGATGATGGAGTAGTAGGTGTAGCGAACGGTAGATTTAGAGGAAAATAATGCTCATGACTACACACTATTCTTATAAAATCTAGACGTAATAACATTAGACCAGTAGAGTCTTGTAGTAGATTCATCTTATGTAGAGTCTGAAAAGTAACGTTTTTTCTAGTTAATATAATTTGGACATATTGGTATTAACCATAGGCTTAGCTATCACTTAAATAGGCAGTATGCAAAATTTTCAAAATTAAAAACGTTCAATATTAGATCATAATATGAAGTTTCTAAAAAAAATAATATTTACTTGGTATGTATCTACTTGATTTACTTTAATATTTGAGAAAAAAATTGGATGTTCTAATTGTCAAGTAAGCACTTTAAACTAGTTTTGATTTTAGGTATAAATATTTTGAGTTGAAACCTTTAGGGTAATTAGTCAACCCGCTTCAATATTTTAATGACCATTTAAAATTTAATTGTTTAACTTTTGGGTCAGTAATTTTTTTGTTGACATCAAAAGGACTTCAGTAGAGACCTTTGTTTCATTACCAGTCTAGGACACAGGCAGATTTGCTTTAAACTGGTCTTTATTCTAGAATTGTCCAAGTATAATAGAAAAAGCAAACTTACCGTTCCACAATACTGACTAATCAACTGATAAACAAAACCTCTATCCATCAGTGATAATAGATCATGTAGAAAGAAAGCTAGACTGGTATTTAAACTTTTAATCAATGGTGGTTCCTGAAATTGAATTATACATAATATATTAGAACCAGAAGAAACTAACACAAGGTTTGTAGCCCAAATAAGTAACATATCAAATGAATCTTGGTATGCCATTCCCATTCTCACTGGGACCAAAAACTACTTGATTCAGCAACACTTTGGACACACTGTTCAGGTATGAGCATAAGAGGTCAAAGGGCAATAGAACATAGCTTCATCAGGAGTCTTTTCTTTAATTGATGCAATAGTAGAGCTTCCTATACCCTTGATATAAGCCTTAAACATGTTCTTATCGAATTTTAATCAAGTGCACATATTGGTGATTCCCAAAAGCACTTTCTCTATTTTTAAAATAATACCTCAATAGAAAATTACCTTTATATGTCTATCAACTATATCTCTTATTAACATAGAGACTAATGCTTGTATATCATCTATAAAATGATCAGGAAATCTCATCTGTCTTGGTGCCTCGAGTTTATCTACATGACTCAGATGTTCAGCCATAGCCTTTGCCTGAAAATACAATGGAATTTTACATCTTTCTTTTGAAGAATGGCTGTGGGTAGCACAGTGGGTTAGAGTGATAGAATTATTACATGATTTTTAATGAGTGTGAAAATCTGGTGACCTTGAACTGAATAAGTCATTTTCTCATTATTCCAGTCAGCATATCTGTAAATGAGTAAGATCGATCCCAGAAGAAGATTACAACAAGAAAATTTCATCAGTAGAAATACTCTGACACATATTTGGTTAGTTCTCATCTTGTGCTTTTTTCGGACCTGTATCCCTAAAATTACTCACCATTAGTTCTAGAAAGAACCAGGCATTATTGAGAGCTAAATCTCTAGTTGTACCACTTGATACAACCCACTGTAGAGCAAACTCTTCATGTATTAACTAAATAATATTGAAGAAAATAATATAATATAATAATAGGATATCATCAGTGGAAAATGATATAGAAAACTTTATTGAGGATATATATCTGCTTAATGGGACAGGTGCTCCATTTTGGGGAGTTGATTTTAGTCTTGATTATATGCAAATAGTCTTCAGAAAATCGCATAATTCCTTTAAAAGTACTTTAAACTAGGAATTTTACACACTTTTTCTATATATGTCTTCTCTTTATATCACAGAGTATATTAAATTGTAGTCATTTTAACATTCAATCACGGATATAGGCACACATTGATTTGAAAGCTCAAATTTTGACAGTGAGCTTTGAACATTATTACTGATTGGCTTAGCTGAAAAATTCCTCTTTCTGAGACTAAAGTATGATTAATCTAAAAAAATGGCGCATTTTCAGCTTGTCTTTCTATATTAGTATAATACTGGAGTTAATATAATCTTAAAGAGTTTAACAAAGTAAATGTAAAGTCATTTTACATACCTTTTTCCCTCTCATTTTAGGAATATTATTTGATAGAGTGTCATCACCTCTCATACTACCAGCTCTATCTAAATTACCTCTACCACCTGTTAAATAGTAATCATATATCACAATATAACATGATATGACAATTCCCTTTGATCTTTTTGTTGTATAAATGAGTGGGAGGTGCTTAGGTATGCTATAACTAGGCTTAAATTGTGGTTACAGTGCAATTTACTGTGTAAATGTATAGAGAGAGGGGTGTGTCTGGTTTTGTCTAAACAGATATGATATGTAGATATGAAAAATATTAAATATACATAATTTGAAAACAATAAATAGTTGGTGGACGTACCTATAAATCCAGCAACTTCAGCATCAGGGGATGTAGGTGTTTGACCAGCTAGATCAGGATTACTGGTACTACGTAGACAAGATTGTTTATTTATTGGTAATGATGATGGACGTCCTAATGTAGCATAACCTGACATAGTCGGACTTCCTAATGATTGAACTAGAAAAATATAAAGTAGAAATTATATTTTCTGTCTTAAAACTGTAAGCCAATAATAATATCTCCATTTCTAAACTTCATTATCAATAGACATGTATCAATTCTAATCTATATACATGTATGAGTAAAACTGTAACTATGTCTTCAATAATCAGACGAAGAGATTAATATATCTATCAGTGGACTTACCTGATGTCATAACTAAACTAACTCACTAACTAACTGCATTTTGATAAATCCAAAAATCAAGTAATTATCCATAAAACAACAAATAATTATTGATAACCAAACAAAAAGTAAAGCATTTTTCAATAATTACTTTGTTTTATGGATAATCACATTATACAGGGATTCTGTTGTATAGTTATGACACCACTGATGAATATATACTCTTATTGAACAAAGGTCTGAGAAGTTATATCTTATGTTCATTCTAAGAGGAAGTATTCTTTTAATACTAAAACATACCATGTTGTAGCAGGCCAGGATGAGGTATATTACAACCATACTGTATATAAGTGGCTAGTGTAATATTTCTACCATTGATATCATTCTTCTCTTCTAATAACTCATGGACTTTCTTTACTATCTGTGCTATAGCTTCAAAACATGTTGGTCCAATACTTACTGTAATAAAGCATATATATATATGGTACTAAATTATAATGTCCAATTAGCTAGCAAATTGTAACATGATAGCAGGTAGTCACCTTTAATTTCAGGTGTAGTATGCTATGCTATGCTATACTATGGTATATTCTCGTATTGCTTTATCTATGTAAACAAATAACATGTATGAAACTCATCAAAAAGTTCCAAACAGCATTTAGTATGACCACATCCATTGAAGTTGGATTCAATCTTGGCCCTCTGGCTTGCTTAAGAATGCAGAACAGTTACAGGGTATTACAAAGTTTGTACACCTCCATAATTTAGCTAAGAACAGAACAATTTAATGTCAAAAGATGTTCTACTTTGACTGCATATTCTGTTTCCAGAAAAAAATATCCCATTCCAGATCTATTTCATGCTTCTATAAATCTAACATGGATACTCAAAGCTACAGAGAACTGAACAACTGGGCAGGTCCACTAAAATGCAAAAAAATTATTTAAAAATCCAGTTTATACTTACTTGAATTGCCTCCAATGACTGGTGGTCGTACCATTAAATATAATAACTTATCAAATATCAGATGTAGAAACTGAACCAAACGGTCACCTTTAGCATTCATTAAATCCATGACACTTCTTTTTAATTCATTTTCAAAACTAGTTTCAGTTAACCTAGGGGGTAGTTTCTGTTCATTAGCAGAGTGTGTTAGATTTAAAAACCTTGAGATAAATTCATCCTACAACAAAATAAAATACATTGTTAACAGAAATAGACACAGCAAGAGAAATAGACAAGAGAAAGAGACAAGACAAGAGAAATAGACAAGACAAGAGAAATAGATACAACAAGAGAAATAGATACAACAAGAGAAATAGATACAACAAGAGAAATAGACAGGACATGAGAAATAGACACAAGAGAAATAGACAAGACAAGAGAAATAGATACAACAAGAGAAATAGACAGGACATGAGAAATAGACACAAGAGAAATAGACAAGACAAGAGAAATAGATACAACAAGAGAAATAGACAGGACATGAGAAATAGACACAAGAGAAATAGACAAGACAAGAGAAATAGATACAACAAGAGAAATAGACATGACATGAGAAATAGACACAAGAGAAATAGACAAGACAAGAGAAATAGATACAACAAGAGAAATAGACATGACATGAGAAATAGACAAGACAAGAGAAATAGATACAAGAAGAGAAATAGACATGACATGAGAAATAGACATGACATGAGAATCCTGGCAGTGAAAATCCTTTTGCTCTTAGATTTGGTCTGTTACAAGGTTAACCTGAGAAACAAAGATCTTGATCTTACCTGAGGATGTATTGAAGAGACAGCTTGAATAGATACATTAAATACACCTTTATGACTATCAACCCATTTCATATTATTTAGTTGAACCTGAAATAAGACACATTTATACTGAAGATACATCATTAAACTTTTCATACAAGTAATGGCTTAAAGGATATAGTTATCTAAATATCATAATGTAGATATTACATGTAACTGTTGAGAGACTGTAATAATGATTAATAGTGGAACAGTGTGACAGAATTGTGCTTTGCTGGGTGGATAGGTTGGTTCTACATGGCACAATAATCCAGGATGTTGTATTTCAATTTGTTACAAAGGTTGAACGAAAGGAACTGGGCTTGTTACATTACTTACATCAGGATGTAACATAGAATATCTAGGTGGAGGTCTGTCTACACTAACAGGTAATGTAAAATCACCAACTACTAATTGTCCATCTCTTATTAATGGTAGCCACTGAAAAAACAATTCAAAACCGAATATTCCAATATTCTTTCAAAGTTCATAGGAAATTCTAAGAATCTTAGATACTACAAAGACAGACATTTTAAAATACAGCTTCCTTCTTCCTTGCAATTTCCCATCCACATAATATAAATCTTCAGATAAATAATACATACAGTATATCCAACAGGAACCTCGACCGGTGTTGTTGGTTCATTTTTCTTCACTTGACAACTGATATGATAGAATGTAAATAATAGATGATGAACTTCACTCAATCCACCTGGTAACTTCATCTTGATTTCTTCATAGAAATCAGGAGATCTAAAATAAACACAAAAATCAACATGTAACAGGGCTAAGTTTTAAACATGATAAGTGATAATGCCGCGTTCAGTGCTTTTGGTAAGTAGGGAAGTGCTCAATGTAGTGTAATATTTACTGCATTGTGTATATTTAGTATATAAAATTCTTTAGTTAACATGATTAACAGTTACATGTTATTTCATTGCAATTGTTATGTTATATTTGTAGTTTCTCAGGTTGTATGTATGCTATCAACAGATAAATTCATAATATTAAAATAGCTTCCTCTGCTATTTTAGTAGTATCGAATTAGACATTGCCTCATATGACAATTAATATAATATTCAAAATAGCCTGGAAATTCTAATGTAGTTAACTTACTTATTATGATAGGTTACAGTTGTATAAGCTTCTTTAGCAAATTCAGGACAACTTGATTTACCAAATATAACCTAGAAACAAAAAATAAACTTACAACAAAGTGAAACTTTCATGAAAAGTTCATCAAAATTTGCATTAAAATCTAAAATAAAAAAGAACAAACTTTTGAAAATATGAAATAATGAAAATACTAACTGGTAATGCATGAACTTCATCTTCTCCACTCATTAGTTGAACTTTAACAGCTAAATTACGAGCTGAACCTTGTCGATTGGCAAAATTTAAATACTTGGGTGATACATATAACAGATTTCTGAAATTAGATAGCACACAATTCTTATCAGAGGATTTGTATTCTTTTGCTAATTGTGTGCAGCAATATGAAACAAGCTTCTTTTTTTTTTTTTTAAAAGATAAAAGTTGTGTTATAGTTCAATAACAAATAAGCAAAATTTCAGATATTCATTTTGAAAGATCAGATTTACAACAACAAAATTAAGGAACGATCATATATTGCATGTGAAAACTTACCTGTAAGTGGTAGAAGGTACAAATATTTCTCTAGAAGGAAATTCTAGGATGTCTTTAGTAGGTCGACCTTTATCATCAGGATATGGTTCTACTCTGTGTAAATCTGGTGTCAGAAGATATCTTACTTCTTCTGGACATGGTGATATATCTAGTTTTAATGTAGCTAAAGACAAAAATAGATCACAAACTTATGAGCTATGTAATATTATTTCAACAAGGAATTAAACAAACCCTGATCCCTCATCAAGTTTATTATTGATGCAGACTCCTGGATGAATTATTTCCATATTCAAACTCATCCAATCTTATCAATACACATAGAATATCAATATAGTTTCTCTTCTGTACTCAAATTCAAACTTTTAATTGCACTTTGAATAACACTTATTTTGAAATTCCTTTTTTTAGCTTTAATTTAATCAAACTTTTAGAAATAATCTAGCAACATACCTGGTATACATTTTACTCTCTTTAAAACAGAGGAAGGTCTCTTTAAATCAGCTAGAAATTTATATAGATCATCATCACTTAACTTGTCTGATTCCTACAACATAAGAAATTCAAAATTGTTTAAACAAATAAATCTGAAAACGAATGGTTGACTACATTTCTAGAATTTCTCACTCACTATGGAATCCAGATCCTGGTAGAATCCCACACTCAACTCTGGAAGTGCTCCTTTATCACATTACCTTATTAAAAGCATATCAGACAAGAGCCTTTTCCTTATACCATGTTCTGTAGAATCTTGACCAACTAGCATCAAAGCTAAGATTATTTATGCTAACCAATCAAGAACACTATAAAAGTTGTTTGACAATACAAATCAACGTTGAATATTGAATGTTAAATATTCCTCAAATATAGTCAGTCAATCTTAAAATAAACAGAGTATTTGATTGATTAAATATTAATGACACAGAACCTGGACTGCATAACAATTTCATCAGATCATGGATGTCAAGTAGCCTGCACAAAACATCTATTGAAACAAATTAGTCTTCCCTCTTCCCATGTTCAAAGTGAACTAAGAATATTACCTGTTTAAAGAAACTAGATACAGTCAAGGTAATTGGTCTAAAATTATCTAAACTAGCACCATAAGTATCAGGTGACCAACTTCTACGTTTCTCAAAACCACTTCTTCCTCTATCCATAGAACCTCTTCTACCAGTTGACATATCATCTTTAGATCTCTTTCTAAAACTTTCAAACTGACTGCCAAATTGTCCACTTCTACGATCTAGATAATATCATTTCAAAATATCTAATATTCTGGTGCTTTAATATTTTGATAACCAAGATCCACTGGATTAATGTTTTCAGATCGAGATGAAGTTACTACTTGATTTTCATTTTTTTGAGTGGTTTCATTTTTATGAAAATATGTTAAAACTAAAGAACTGTAGCTTCAGGTAGTGTTCACAGGTGTTAACTCAGTATTGAATTATGAAATCAAACTCAATCAAAATTGTAAGATAGAAGATTAAAGAGAAAAATAGTAAGTAAAATTAAATTTACCAAGTGAAGCTGATCTTGATGTTTCTTTTTCTGGTAAATGATCAACTGATGGTTCTCTTTCTAAACTTCCTCCACCAGTTACTATGTTCATCAGATATATAGCTGTCCAAGCAAAAGGCATTCTGTAGGATCCTAGTCTATCACAGAACTGACCAGCTTGTGATCTGTATTTCTCTTCCTTAGCTGACTGTTGACAAAATGTTTAAATTTACAATAATTCAATTCTGTTCGAACAGATTCAGAAGTGTATATTGGAAAATAAAACGAAAAATGATGGGATTAATGAAGACAGGGACATTGTACAGTGAGCAATGAGGGACACTTTGCCAGGACACCACCAGTAGCCCACTCTTTTTGATTTCTAACTATCTTGAACAGCCTGTGGAACATGGGGCTACATTTTTTCAATGCTGTTCCCCCAAACCTGCAAAACTGACAAAAAGAATGAGGAACTGTTTAACTTGTCTAACTCATTGAGCCACAGCCACTAGTCAAGTGTATAATGAAGCCAAGATAATTATTCACTATCACCTTAGAAACTACCTCTAAATAAAGTAAACTGAACAAACTTATGTTTACAATCATATCATTTCAATAAATGTCTTACCTTGTCTTCTTTCATATAGGGTTCAGCACATTCACTTATATCACCTTGTTGTAAAACTTTCTCTAACTGTAAAATAAGAATCATTAAATCTATAGTAAAGCGCGATTGTTCAGTAAGATCTGCTTGTCAAAGAATCAACCTACTCACAGTTCTATAAAACTGGATTCATAAGGTGTAGACTGAATTTAAAATGGCGGAAAAGGTAATAGAGGGGTAAAACATACATAAATCAACCTCCATTTTGAATATGACATATCCAATACTGTTTGATTGGTGCCTAGACGTGGATCAGGCGGAACGTTTTAGAACGTGCAAATCATGCTTCAATCATAATTTAAATAAATGTAAAGAAATATAGTTGTCTGAATATTGACACATGATGGAGCTCATTTTCAGCTCTGGTTGAAGAAGTCAGCTGTATAGTTGGATTAATGAACTAATTAGTATACATACCCTAACAACAAGAAAGACATCAGGAGAAGGATAAGTAATACTAAATGTACAAGCTCTACTCAAGGTAGATATATCTTGATATGGTATATGATTACTAACTAATCTCTTCATATTCTCAGAATTCAGATCAAAATAAAATGTCTCAGATATCTGAAAATTAAAAAATACATTTTTAGTGATTGTAAAGTGGTTTTCTTGCAATTCATATAAACTTAGCTTTTTATATCACTATTGCACAGGCCTTTAATAACATTTGTAGCTTTGGCAATAGTGACATAAAAAATCACTTAGTTTTAGTGGAATTGCTGGAACCACAGATGTCTGATTGAAAATTGAAATGGTGCAAATCTATAGCAGTGTCCCTGATACAAATAAATAGTTGAGAAAACCTCTTAAGTTTTACAGTAAATTACTGTGTTGGACCAAGGTGGTGTCACATATTAAAACAAAAATTAATTCTTTTGTTGAATCCTTTTTCATTTTCTACCTGGACTATAAGATTTAATCCCCTAGCTCAGTTTATATATCTATATAGTAAACATTATCATCTTTGAAAAAAGTGAATGTAAAGTAAACAACTAACCTTTTTCCTCTCTCTAGCATCATACAATGCCATAGAAACAAATATTGGTTCCACTTCCATTTCAAGACTGAAATCATTCAAAGATATGAAGATTTAATTAATTTCTTTTAAGTAACAATAGAATTTGATTCTCACAAAAAATAAAAGTTTTCAACAGTATCAAAAGACAAACTTACGAGAGTTGTAAACATTTAACTAGAATTCTGTGACCAAAATGTTCTTTTGGAACTTCAGCTGGTGCTCTTCTTTCTATTACTTCTTCCTGAAATGATCAGAAGAATGGAATTCCAATATAAAATAACTTCAAAACATTGTAACATTTGTCTTGCAATTAAATTCTGGTTGAAAGATAGTGTAAACATTCAGATTTTATAACGGATGCATGGAAATATCAAATGGACTATTTCATCATTTCAACCCTCTAGACTCTATCAACTAGCCTGATTTTAACACTGAACGTGTATGTGGAACCTTACAAAATGACCTATTTATTGTGAAATGTTATTAAAACACAGTAAACTTCATAATTCATAATTTTAAAACTGACCTCCTCTTGTTGTGGATAAAGACTAAAAATATTATCTTGTCTTTTCTCTTGTCGATTATTTTCATTATTTTTATCAACTGTTTCAGGTGTTAGACGATCAAATAAATTAGGTAACATCAAATCAGCCTGAGATTGTTTTAAATCAAATATACTGCTAGCCCAACTACCTCGTGGTGTTTCATTCATATGTATAGATTGTCTTTTATTACTGTCCTAAAAATATAATATAAATTGTATATCCCAAGTTCTACTGAACATTCACGTATATATATATAATCAAGCAAAGGTACCCTCAAATCATACACACATCTTATTTTAAGGATACACAAAGCAAAGTATTGACAGGATCTGAGTTATTATACAACATACATATTATAAATGAAACCTTATAAGGCCAATGCAGATAGACAATAGCTTACTGACAAAACTTTGGACAAAACTGTGGAAGAGAATAATGTGTCTTTATTAACTGCCAACTCAAGGGATATTAATCATATGCGTAATGTGTTTTTGTCCCATTCTAGGGAGATTTGTATTTCAAGGGAAACAATGGTTTTGATAGGCTATTTGAAATCAGGGTTATGAGAATACTTACTCTTTCAAACTGTGTAGGTGTATCTTCAACATCTACTTCATATTCTTGATAAATCATACCCTCACTATGGCCCATTCTATCTTTATTACAATAACTAGAGCTGTATGATTGGTATCTACAACATGATATAATACAAAATACCAGTCAAAAATCTTATAAATCTGTTCCAAATACTGAAAACTGTCAACACTTTTTGCTGATACTATCAAGTTTAATACCAAATGTATTATTTAGGGAGTTGATTTCTTTAATGAGTAAGTCATCTTTCCTCCAGTCAACCAATCTTATAGATACCTATTATCTGGGAAATATAAATGCCAAAAGAATTGGCTACTGACCAGTTGGTAGAAAAGACCCTACTGAACCTAAGTAATTGTCTCTGTAATAAACTTACTTTCTAGAAACAACAGTGTAATCAGATGTATATTTCTTTAAACAATCAGCTACATGTGGGTCTTGTTCAGCTCTACAAAAAACATGGTAGAAATTCAAAGTAAGGAATCAGACATCTAAATATTCTAACCATTACAAAGCATTGAAATTCAAAACTGAGATTAATCTCATGATTTTAATCACACATAATCAGTTATCAAAATCAACGTTGAATGTAGCTTATTTGAGAAAATGCAGATTGAATGATACTTGGGCAACCAAAATTATACATGTCAATATATAATAATCATTTTCATGCTCTGTAAAGATTATGGTGCTCATGAGCAAATGCATACATAAACCAGGTCTGTTGATTTGGCTCTATTCAAAGAGTAAGCTTATCTTAAGTATGAGGGCCAACAATATATTGTAGAAATAGACCGACCTTTCAACCTGTTTAAACTCACCCAGGTTCTGGTATAACAGGAGATATAGTACGACAAGCTCTACCCATTGTATGTACTTCAATATCATCTTCAGGAAATAATAATAGATCACGGAAAGGATCTCGTTCTATCAAACATTGATTCTGTATCACAAAATCTTCAAACTCAGGTGGATCAATTACATCAGATATAGGGATCTACAAAATATTAATTGATGTTCAAACTAGTACCAAAAACTAGTAAGGATATAAACAGATCATTTAACATCAAATTAAGAGATACATATATCCAGCAGATAGTAAAATCAATAATCACATGAGCACTTTATTTCATATAATAAAGTAAGCTTCATAATGTTGCTCCAAAGGAGGACGGATTATTTCTTAGTCCATAATCCAAATATTATTTTTGCAATCACCTTTATTTGAATAAATTCATAAGCATAAGCTTATTGTTACTGCTCAAGCATGAAAGAAACTCCAAATAATATTTTGAAATAATTTACTTACAGTCTGTCCAGAAGCTAAACTCAATCCACTGATGCTCTTCGGTACTTCCTGTGAACTAAAAGATACAGTTGAGGAAACCTGACGCCGCACATCTGCTGCTGCATGCCTGTAAGATCATACAATTATATCAAATTAAATAAAATTAAACAAGATGGGTTAGCAAACTAAAACGTTTGAAAAAAGATCATACAGTTCATGTGTCATATCACTGTAAAAATTCAATGAATAGAATGTCACAAATAAAATATAACTAGTCTATAACTGATAGGGGGGTGGGGGGGGGCGGGGGCGGGGGGGGGAAGTGAAACTGTTTTGTTGTCAAACCATTTCATTTTGTGTTTGACATTTGTTCTGAATTTGTTGTGTGAATCACTGTGAATGACCGACGTCTAATGCTGATTAAACATCTGAATGATAACTATATAGCCATTTTTTACTGGAAAATTATTCCACGAGTCAATATATTTGCATGTAGCATAAGAAAAATCTAAAAGACTGTGTAAAATAAGAATGTTATACGAACTTGTTTAGCTTTTGAGCAAATGCTCTTTGGCCTATGGAAGCCATTTTCTACAAAGGATGGACAAAACGTCATAAAAATGAGTGTAACATTTTACAACCGAACAAGTTGTGAACAGCCAACTCGAACCTGACCCGAGTGAATAGAGTAAATCTAGTGCTTGTTCTTAGAACAAATGTCACGTGATTTGTTCAAAATGGCTTCTTTCAAAACATTGCCGGATAATATCATTCTTGAAATAATGAGTTATTTACCTGTGAAAGATCTGTGTATATCTGGAAGGTTAGATTTTATAATGAATATTGATCTACCAACCAAGTAAATTAATTGGATTTGGTCATATACAAATATCATTTTGATTTAGGTTTGAAATATTTTCTCATTCTGAACAGTGGTGAGTGGAACTGGAAGAAGTGTATGTAGAAAAACTATAAACAAATTCACACCAATGACAGGGTCTGTCTGACAAATAAATTTGATGACCAGCTGCCCAGGGAAGTGAAGAGAGAAATACACCACCTCTCACACCTTAAGTTGTAGGCCTACCAATATCCCCCAAACCCACGTACCAATATTCTTTATCTTGAGACCAGTTTAAGCAAAATTATCGATTAGGGGAATACATCAGCCACTCCATCTAATTGCTCAGTCAAATCTCAGAGATGGCCATTCATTCTAAGCTTATATTTGCAGTGTTAATCGTAGATGGAGAAGAATTGTTCGTGATGATAGTTTATGGAGACATATAGATCTATCACCATATCATCTAGATCTAACCAGAATGTGGAAAGTTATCCGTGCACATTTTTCAGAGACATTATTAACTATCAAACTGAAAGGCTTTGTTAAATGGGGTAGGTAGACTAAATCCCTCTGCAATTAATGTTTTAAGATATACAAAAGCTTTTATTAATTTTATTCATCTTCCACCCTTTTTTTTTTTGTCCAAAGTATGACATCTGCTTGACTCTACATACTGTAGATGTAGGAAATTTCTCTGGTTCAGTTTGTTCCTACACTAAGTTGTTGTAAGTTAACTGCTGTTTCTAAATCTGGCTCTCACTGCTAATAATGATTTGTCATATCTGAAACACATGCATCAGCTGACAAATGTTCTAGCCAATAAGCTTTAAGTTGATAGAATATTCTCACTGTTGATTTTTCCCTCCTGTCCAGTGCATTACTGACTGAAATGTGTGCCCTTGTCAATTATGGAATTGTTTCAATTTTCGTACCTGGTAACCAATTTGTTCTGGTATATATTTCAGGTGGGCCTAAATATAAGAAACACACCATATCTAATGCAATGTTGGATGATTTAGCCAAGCGTTGTCCAAATATCAAATCAATTCTTCTTTATGAATGTAATACAGATAATTTAGAGTGTACAAAATTACCAATTACTTTAAAAACGCTAATTATTCAAGATTCAATATGGAGACCAGGTTGGTTTAGAACTGGAAACGAAGTAAAACCGCATCCAAATTTAAAACATCTAGATCTATCAGGCTGCTCTAGAATTGATAATCAAGACATTAATGATTTTATTGTATGGGAAGATTTAGAAGTCCTTGTATTGAATAGATGTTATAGAGTGAGTGAAGAAGGGATAGTAACCATAGCAACACATTTCCCAAAGTTGAAACAGCTAGAACTGTCAGGTACGATGCTAGGTGAACTAGCAATTCATCAAATCAGTAGAAATAAATCTCAACTTGAACATCTGAATATCTCCAAATGTGAACAAGTCACTGATTCATTTATTGGTGAAATAGAATCAGGTTTACCTAATTTAAAATTATTAAATATATCTAATTGTGATAAAATTACAGAGGATGGATTAAAATTTCTCGAGGTTAGAAAGAAATTGAAGTTAGTAAAATGATATTTTTACAAAGCTATTTTTTGAGCAAAGTAAAAAGTTTTTTTAATTTTTCTCATTATATTTATGAGAATTGGAATATCAGCCTCAAAATAATACTGATAGTCTTAGAATGGCTGCGTTGAAAATATAAACATAAGCATATATTATGTCTTCTACAATTTTCATCCAAAATTTTGGACTTTTCAGGGAGAAAATGTTTAATGTAAACTTTAAAAAAATTTTTTATTAACGCAAATACATTCTAAGACTAACTGTATTATTTTGATGCTGATATTTCAATTTCTCATAAAAATAATGGACAAAATTCTAAAAACCTTTTACTTTGCTCAGACACTAGTAGACATTCTCAGAAGTATAATTTCTTTCGTCTTGAGGAGAATTTGTACAGCAATTGGCATTGGTATATTACAAACGTGAATTTCATCAAATTAAATTATTGTTGTCTGAAGTGCCAATAAATGCAAACAGTAGTTATTTCCCTTCGACGATTATTAATGATTGTGTTCTTGGATATAAATATCAACATGAAAGTTGCCTTTTATGATATATTTAATATGATGTTGAAGAAAAACTTTTCCATGCTACTTAACCTTTTTCGTCTTCATACTGAAGTTATCACTTTTATGTGTAATTTTTGTCCGCTGTGCAAAAACATTGATTTTGAAAGTTGTATATTTGTATTATTAAACAATAAGAACACAAGTTATATAGATATACTACTTCTAGTTTTATTACATACTACGTTTCGTAACACATACAGGTAACATTGTCGTAGTATGTAATAAAACTAGAAGTAGTATATCCATATAACTTGTGTTCTTAATGTATATATTTTATCGTCTTAAATATGTAAGTTTACGTCAGTTGACAGTCGGGCTGAGGTCATACCTCAGTACCCTACCCCTTTCGTAGAAATTTAGATTTACCCCCTACTTTAGGTAGATCTATAGGTAAGCTTATATATTACAGAGCAATTTATTACGGGTTCCATGTACTTTTAACTTGGCAGCTTAGTGTTGTATTATCAAGATATATTTAGCAATGTGTTTAACTGTTACTTTTATTTTAATATTTTATATTTACGATATTGATCCGTCATATTAAAGTAATTTAACCACAGTATCCTATACTTTTTGTGCACAGATAAAATAGCAGATATTATCATACCAAACTACTTCAGTTGATTGGAATTTATTTTGTTCCACAAGTTCAATCATGAATTTGCATTGAATTGTGCAAAGTCTGGTTTAGCGACTTAAAATGTGCGCAGGTCAGACGAACACATATACTTTGACACATTGGCGTCCGGTTCTCTCGTCACCAATTTCAGGTATTTGAATATCCTATTTTGAACCAAATACAGCGCCATATTTGAGGGCTAACTGAATTGGATTGCACAGTGGTAGATTTGATTATCCTAACCTCTTCCAGTCTAGGAATCCACGAAATCAAACTTATGTAGCACGGGCTTAAAATTCGTTACAGAGTTATTCATCTCATTTTTATAGATGATTGTCTTATTATCTTAAAATTGACATTCTTCATAACTTAACAATAATTTTCCAGTCGAAATCTTAAAACACGATGAATAACTTCGAATTTTATCCAGACAAAAATTGAAGCACAGAAAAATTTCTTGATGGAGGTCATTTTGTGGATGTTTTTTCAAAAGCTATGAGATTTAAATATTGAAATAAGATTCTCTAATGCATTAGATAAATTTGATTAAGCTGTCGACTTTAGCAATTGCACAATATATGGCGTTGCCTGTCTTCAATGAAATATCAGTTGTTGAAAAGAAGGTGATCAGCCGAACATCATTTCGCAGAGTGATTGTCTTTTTGACACCCTGCCCTCTTAAAGCATTGTTAATAATTGGAGGACATTTCTTCATTACTCCCAACAGAATCGACTATCTCTACTCTAATGAAGACTGGGATACATTGTAGGACAAAATTCAAAATTTCCAATATCAAGAACGTACAGTGAATACACCTGAAAATATGATATTTACATCTATCTATCTATCCATCTATCTATCTATTTGAAATACGTAGGTGACATATTTCTCAACAATTTGGCGTTTATTTTGATTTGCGTTGATTAATGTTAACCTTTTAAATAGTTTAAACTGAATAAATAATGAATTTTGTGGGCGGTTGTCTTTTGTAAATTCTTGGAAACAACTTTATCTGTTTTATTGAGTGAACTGGCAATTTTCCATAGACTGTTATTTTATAGAGACTTTTATCTATAGGTAAAGTGAAAAACAAACATGTTTTTATGAAATTGAAATAAGATACAATGTGTTTTAGAACTTTGATAATTTTTACAGAAGTTAAAATACCTCATTATGTTGATATCAAACTTAATGTATCAATATACAGCCAATAGTATGTCCTGCTTCATTGAGCTTCTCCCCAATTTTTCATCGTTAAGTACTTAACTATACTGATACGTTGGCTACATACTTAAGAGTTCTGGAGAATCTTTCAACGATTTGTGTTTTTACGCCATTACAATATCAAAGATGTTTTTTGCTACCAGCACAATTTTAAACCAAAAAACGCAAGGTTTCGCATTGTATTTAATATTGGAGAATTAAAAAAACAACACGCATAATGTTAAATACCGCGAAGGGATTGTTAATATTGCACAATAATAAGGGAATTATCTAAATAGTGTGTCGAAATATACTTTAGGAAACTATACCAAAATTGCACTAACTGTATTGAATTGTAGGAAACTATCTGAATATTGTACAAACGCTATTGAATAATATTGAGAACTATCTAAAAATAATGTATAATACTTCTGAATGATTAATGAAACTTTCTGAAAATTGCATCAACACTATTGAATAATTTTGAAAACCATCTGAATAATGTATAGTTTCAGATTCCAGTGAAAAAAAAAGTTGTATTATATACGTGACCCTATTTCCGAACCTCCTTCTTAGAAGTCTTCTTAAAATTACATTAGTTGATTTCTAACACAAGAGGTTTTGACGAGTTTCAAGTTGAACATTATTAGAATGCTGATAGATATATTAATGTGTAAAAGAGCGTAGAGAACATCTTTCAAACAGAAGATACAATCAACAATTCTATAATACGATGAACAACTGAAGTTTAAAAATGATATTTTGTCTGATCTCTGTGTTATAATGATAAAACCACACGGTGAAACATGAGTCAAAATGTTTTACAAGACAGTTAATTGTAATAAATACAGAACACTTGCAGTTGAGCAGAACGCTTGCCTCATTGAAAATCTGAAATGCAGAACGTTATATATGAGATAGTTGATGGTAAACATTACTGATATTTGGGGTTAAATATTCGACCACTATTATAATAGTTTATAATGAAAATAATCTTTAATATCAACCTTATTTGACAGCTAATTGACAGGAACTAACGATTCCAAAGATTCTCTACCAAAGGAACAGTTTGTCTTGGATTCCTGATATTACGCAGACAACTATGTCATGTCAAACTTGTGAGAAAATCACAATGAATACCTGTCACTCAAAGAGAACCCAAATATCAAATCATAAAGAGAAGATATTAACCTCTCTGTCTTTCAAAGTTTTCATATAACATAATGTTGATAGATTCAATACACTTGAAAACTGTATTATGTCATTTATTAATTGTTGGAACAAATTGAATCAGTTCTGAATAAACTGTCCACGGTAGTTTTAACCTCGTCCTTAACTTACATATTTTTGACTGGGATTCATGTAAAACAAATCATCCCTCGTTAAGTTCCCTTTAAAACAGAATAATATATAAACGTCTTCATGAAGACTTAAGTGCTGAATGATAAAAATCTACAACTACCTAAATCACAGCCAAATTCTTTAGTTGTAGTTAAGGACTTGAGAACATCTTAGAAGTGCAATGTACGTTACGCCCTCTGTCTAATTCCAACTAATGAAAAGTATTCAAACTAATCGGGTAAATTTTAACTCAGGTGGTGAAAACAAAATGCCAATTGGTAAAAGATGTACACTTATTATAAAAGCAAATAATTATAGATATTACATACAATGGACACCGGCAAGTGTACTGTTCATTAACAAAAGTGAATTGGTAACCTACTGTTTTGAATTTAATTAAGGACTGATTTGAATTCAATGTTTCGTAAGAAAGTGTTCAAATTTGAACTAAGGTCATTGTCTACTTAGCTTTCAGTGTGAGTTAAAATCTGGATTAATAATATGTTTGTCTTGTATAGGCCTCAGCTTTCATTCGGTAATTATCTGAAGCCTTTTCCCTTTCTTGATCAACCAGTTTGTCACCTTAATGATCCTTGACCAGCACCACCTGAACAGCTAAACACCATTGCTTCTCAGTCTATCTCAGTCTTAGATTGTACAAACATTGTCATTCCTAACGTCTTCCCAAGTAACATCATAGTAGAGTTATAGTGACTGATAGTGAGGGACATGGCACTTACATTATAGAGTTATAGTGACTGACAGTGAGGGACATGGCGGTTACATTATAGACTTATAGTGACTGATAGTGAGGGACATGGCAATTACATTAAGTGACTGAAAGTGAGGGATATGCCACTTACATTATAGAGCTTCATCAATTGTCACTGCGTACAAAAAGATTTCTTAAAAAAAGGGGATTTCGCTCTTTTCTGCTCTCCTCCCCCCTGTTTCGATGATGGTCAAGTACTAATTTAAACCCCGAATATAATAGCCAGTTTTTACAAATTCTAGTTCCATTGCTTGTTATTTGGCCTCACAGAATGCAAACATTTGGTTTGTAATAATTTCGTTGTTATTTTAAATAGTAGAAAATTTATTTGTAGGCTTAATGTCATTGATTTCATATGATCTATTGTTTGTCTACGACATTCTTTTGGCTCAAAATTCTGACATAAAAAGTCATTAATATTCTGAAAATGTGCAAAATGCCATGATTTATTTTCAACACAACAATTAAAGCAATTGCCTTGAAACTGACAAAACTTCAAAAGGTCTATACTTGTGCAAGTCTATTATTCATCAACTATATTTCAAATAATGTAGTCTGGATTTTAAGACGTTATAAAATGGATTTTGAAATTGGCTTGAAGACAAATGATAATTGTTTTGTAGTTTTCTGGACAGTAAATTATTTTAGTAGAATTTTTAGAACAAATTTCATTGTTTAAATGGTATGGTCATGTAAGAGCTAACGTTAGTGGAAACATGGCAATTACGTCTTGTCGTTCGGATGGGGTAAAAAAAACACTGTCTCTGGCTATGGATGTCAAAGATGTTTAAAGAGTAAGCAATTGCCGTTGTCCTGGTGAATATAAGCTTACTCATTGCAGACGCTTTCTTGTGCAGAAAAAAAAAAGAAGTAAAACGTCATTTCATTTCCATAAGCTTTTTCTAGTATATATAGCTCAATTTAATTTGTAGAGAGCTAAGTTCAGACAATGAACAGCCTGAGTGCAGAATGAGTGGGTTCTTGAATCCACTGTTTGTCAACACCTCTTAAAATCATCATAAAATTTAGAAATTTTCTGCAATGAATTACTATAGGATGATAATGATTCATTCGGAAATTCTCCAATTACAATGTCAATATAATTCGTTTTATGTGATTGTGTGATTTACTATTGGAAAGATCTACAGAAATTCACAGACATCTATATGGTTCACATCATTGTGATTTTTATTCAAGGCATAATGAATTCAACAGTATATTACATTACACATTCAAATTTTTTTACATAAAGTATTTTTGTGAGAAAATTGAATAGAAATTTGAATATGTAGATATCATTGTATTATATCCACTGGTGTATCTGACCATTAGCATGCTTCCGACACTCGTTCGTTACAGTTACAGAATCACTACCCACGTTTTCTCGATAGCGCTAGGATGTCCTAGAAACAGTGTTAAAAGTTAAGACCTTAGGACATCCTAGCGCTAGAGATATCGTTTCGAGAATACGCGACCAGGACCCCAAACGTAGTATTCATGTCCATAATTTCTTACATTCATTAGCAGATATATCCAAATGGTGAACCAAGTGCAAACTAGCAGGCAGACATAATAACAAATTTCAATATTTGAATCATATTGACAATACATCATTTTTTTTTTCGCATTTAAATCAGTTTTAGACGTTTAACTGGTGTTTTTAAGAGCCAATAAATTTGACCAAAATTTCATCTTGTCTATTTGTTACTATTTCAAGGTATTAATATTCCAAGTAAGACGCGACAATGAATAAATTTACCTTCTAAAATGATACAATAACAAAATATTTTTACTGTTAAAATAGTGCTCCATACATCAGTTGTAGAGCGATATAATAGAAATATTCAAACAGGACCTGAAACATGTTCTAAGATGATATATTAAAAATAAACAAATATACATAATTATATTAAAACTAATTTATATACATAATATTCATCTATAATCATGATAAATATAAGACAAATATATAGATGTTAAAATAAACAATACAAAAAAAGGTAGATCTTAAACTTTTTGATGCTTAAAAAAGATATGGCTGAAAATTGTGCCAACCTGATTGGGGTGCTTAGTTTCGTATTTTTGTTTTTCAGGTTTGCCATGATATTTATCCATGATCTGGGTTGGTTGATAAGTCAATATAAAACCAAAAAAGCCCGAATTTATCATATTTGCATGTATTTACATGTATTTACCATGTTATTTACATGTATTTACCATGTTATTTACATGTATTTGCATGTGAAAACAAAACTTGTATTGAAGAAAGCATTTGCATGATGAAACATTTGTATTGCAAAATCATTTACAGATCATGAATGGTAATGACTCTCAACAAAAAAGCACAAAACTAGACACCCCCTTTAGCATTGCATTTATTTTTATTACAAATTAGTTGTGATCAGTTAGTAGCATTGGGCTAATCACTTTAAAATCCCAACGGGTACAAAACCAAACTTGAGAAAGTTGAAAGTTTAGACATGAATTGTTATGATGTGGTTCAAGTAACCTTGTGCTCTCAAGATCAACAAGTTACGAGGTTTATGAAATTTTATAATTTATTATAATTAATTGAGATAGGTACAGATATGACTTCTGGGAAACGCCATGGTATTTAGTACTAATCTAATTAAGTGTAAATTAATAGTAACACCCGTATTGGTACTAATTATCCCCGTCAAAAGTATGCTCACAGGGGATTCTTCTTTTCAAATATCATGCACCGAAAAGCTTTGGTAATGCTCCATTTTGAAATCGGAAGTTGTTTTCCATACTTCCCTTCCTTGAGGTAACTTAAAATGCTGTGACTCTGTGGACAATTTTCTGGCCCCTGCTCGGTCCCCTCACCTGATGTTTCCTTGATACGTCACTGTTTACGAGATAAAGATCTGTCAATATGTGATGAGCCTTTTGGCTCAGTTTCAGCCATCTTGACCTCAGCTGATTGTCCTACAAATATAACGTTCTGGAGCAGCTTCGTCAAAGCCCTTTATTTCTTGTATCTAATACAGGTGATGTCAGTATTATCTGTACAAACCAGTGACTACCTACAAACGACTAAAGTGTCGTATTTTCCACAGATAAATTGAGACATGAGCTTTTTGTTCTGCTGCATGGCGTTAATTATAATGTAATTTGTTAAACAAGTGTTGCAGACTAAGTTATCCGAGAGTGAGCAAAAATGAAGGCGAAACGAAATAGAGCATTAACGTCAATCTGATAATAACCACAACTATATCTGTTACTGTTAGCACACGATAATAAAACAATACCTTTATTTCAGACAATTTTATCAAATACACAGAAATGAAAAGTATTATTTCAACACATATCTTAGTTTATAAGCTTTCTTCTTTACCTTCAAACACATACTTATCACTTTGAGGAGCGAGACTGAAGCCAGAAAATATGTATATGATAAACAATGTATTTGTGTATGTGTAAATGTAGCTTCAACAAGAATATAATGATATATATTTTACCAATTATTCTGTTATAACAGCGTCTGTATTGTTTTTATTTCATATGGTTACAAGTGTTCTGACGTGGTAAGAAACCTACAGCAAACACTTCGTTCAAAGCCATCGACTAATCTTGCAATACTTCTTGACCTTACCTTTCACTTTTAAATGATATGCAATGTCAATTTCTACCAACACATTTCAAACCCTCTACGGTAATGGTGCGGTTTGGTGTCGCCAGACATGTCATGTTCAGGGAATAAAGCTATCTAAACGACTCGTTTTCATATAGAATTAAAAATTTACGAATCAATGACGGTGAAAGGTGTAACAAATACTCAAAGTTATGAAAATGGTGAAAAACTCGGTTGAGGTGGGATGTCATTCAGATATAACATTTCTTCTTTTCTCGCAAGACAAAGACAAGATACAAATGTATCTTAATGACTGTTTCACCACATACAAAAACACGTTGTAATTTTCTCTAAAAAAGAGAAGAATTGGTTCTCGGTAAAGAGAATTACCGGCTGGTTTTCAGCGGTGCTGAACTTTTCATCCAACCCTCATATTCCGTGTCTTTATAATATGCGTTGATTTTGAAAAAAAAAATGAAAATTACAAATTATTCTTAGGATGTTTATAAAAAGGATGTTTGTGTGAAAAAATGTACCTAATTCCTGTTGGTTTGGTGCCATACTGCCAGGCTCTCAGAAGAATCGCTCTCTATTATTATATAAGATCAGTAAAACAATGCTTCACACTGTAATGGATTGCATCAATTGATGTCAAGACTAAAACATTTTCAAAGTCCTATATCTATTTTTTTTTATCAGTTTCTTAACTCAAATTATCTTCACAAACCACAGTTTCACATTTCTTAAATCTTCACATACCATCAACCTTCACATTGCAACTTGTATCCCTGAATATCTCCGTCCGAATTGTGACACTGAATATCATCGATAATAGAAAAAACGTGACACAATTTTTTGGCTTTGGAACATTAATAAGAAATTCGTTCCACAAGATGATCAAAATGATGAAATAAATACTATTTACAATTAAATTATCACATCAAATTCTCATTTTCAACTGGCTGCAATCCATATAATGATATATAACAATGCATATCCAAGACTAAAGTTTAATATTTGCTTCCATATGGCACTAGATCCACTTTTAATAGGTATTTTCTCATTGAATGAAAAACCTGCAAAAATAATTTCAAGTAAGTTTTATCATACGACAAAATTCAGATTTAAAATACTGTCCTCGTAGTTTCTTTCAGCAATTCACGAGATAATTCTGGATTCGAGAGTGCCTAGAAAGCCGAACTTAAATCAATACCCACGTTAAGGTGGAAAATAGTGGGTATGCTTTAGGTGGCGTCGAGACGTCTCTTGGTGGTAGTGAGGTTCCCAAAAGTTCCTTAATCAAACACTCCAAATAAATAAATGTCGCTACCTACCTCTTTTTTCGTTGTATGTATCAGCTGAAAAGATAAAGACAGAACTTTATTCATCCACAAAAATAGTTTAACAGTGGGCCAATTGATACAACGTTACATTAATAAATTTACGACGGTTTTATCTGAATGTGCTTAAATGAAATTACAATACACCCCTCCCCCCACCTTTCATCCCCTAATATCGCTCTGTCTCAAAAGAACATTAAACTTTGATTTTAACATTAATTCTAACATTAAACTAAAAACTTTAATGGTCTTTATAGGGATGATTGTGTTGTTTTATTTTGATTAGAACGCTTCTTAAATCATAACATCTTCACATCGCCAAGTTATTACGACCTTCGGCTTATACCTTGACTCCGATAGCCGCTTTTATCGTAACACGGAATGCAGCGATTTGATTGGATTTGGAGTTTCCAGACTTTTTGTCGAGGCTGTATTGGCTAGCGTACAATCCAATCATATCACTGTATTTACAAACTTCCGTGATACCAAAAAGGCGGCTATTGTAATCAAGATATAAACCGAAGGTCGTAATAGCTTGACATTGTGAAGATGAAATGATAAAAACCATCACTAATTCATACAAAATTCAAAAAGCTGTAGACCATCATAACCAGACTAAATTGTTTATCAACTCTTTTAAGCTTCGAAAATCCAATGAAGAGAAAAATAAGGCCTAACATTGTAATATATTATTAAATGAAGTGCTCTTATGAGATAAAACAAAATAATTGGACTTAAATTCACGAATTATCTCGCATCAAATATATTTAAAACAGAGGTTTCTTTCCAAAATCATAAAAGATAAGCATTCTAACCACGAGAGTTTGAAATTGAACACAAGTCCTGATCATTAATACAAATTAATAGTATATGATATTAAATGGCATTATGTAATTTACAAGCCTTACCAATGTTCATCTCTCAAGGAAGGTATTTTATAATGAAAACTTCGATAAATTTTAATGATATTGTCCACTTAATTTGAATTTGATTAAGCAGACTGTGGCCAGAACATCGGCATTAATTTGCCTGTTTTTTTAAACCTAAGGCACGGGGCTCTGTTTTTCCCAAAAGGTGCATACACCACCGAAGAGAGATTTATGGCAGCACTGAAGAATGCATACTTCACAATTTCAAGCTATAATGAACTGCTTCTAATACCTTGACTGCAATAGTCTCTTATTTCATGGAAGTTTGTACCCTAAAGAATAGTCAGTCAGGGCCTTCAACAGAATGTCCGGTTTTACGGTTTTCATGTCGAGGGCTCTGATTGGCTATATTCTCTAATGTACTATCCAGTCAAATAGTTGTATTGCGAGATACAAGAATACTGGCTATTGCAGTCAAAGTATAAAACGCAGTTCGTAATAGATTGACATAGTGACTATGTGAGGAATGGGGAGATCCAATACTATTTTCTATGTTTTGACATAATTGAGTTTTATTAAGAAAATCAAAACGGGTTTTTATACGTGGGTTATTGATGAGAAGTTACTCTTCATCTTTTTTCTACATTCTGGGTTCATTGATCAAGAAAATTAGTTTGAGATTGTAGTAAGAAGTCTTGAACTAAAAGTTTCATATTTCTAACTAAGAAAGTCGTAAAAGGCATCTAAGCAAACACAATTTAATTAGAATGAATTGAAGTTTGTGTAAGTCTGAAGCTGTGTTATGTTTTCCAGAAAACTTCTTGTATCTGTTTTACTTTAAGGAAGTTACTTATTTAGCTTTTCGATGAAGCTTAATAACGTGTCCATAAGAATTTAGAAATTTAGACGATAGACAAATAAGTTTCTTCGAGGAGAAATAGTACGTTTTTGACCCTGCGTTCCAAATCCTTTGTCCTTTTTTTTTTTTAACTCAGCGCATTTTATTCAGTAAGTTTTTATATTGACCGCAGTATAGTTAATTGGATACCAGTAACACGAAACAAGCAGCCATGTTTCAGACTGTTTCGCTGCAAAAAATATCACAATGAATAATGGAATACTTTTTATAAGAGATTCCTTTTCAGCTATCGGTATCACGTTTCAGAAAGAAAGTCTAACGTCTGGTGCGTTTGCAATTAATCAAAATGTGCCGTCGGAATCATGGATTATACCATAACTCTACAAAAAGCTGGATGTGGATATTATCTTTTTGAAGGCAAATTAACTTTATGACCAATTGAAGATTTGTCAATCGTTGAAACGGTTAAGGATTTAGAAAGAACTTTATGTACTACCGATGACCTCTATGTTATCGAGTAGAAGGTTCCAATATAGATAATATTGATTGGAATGGTTTAAGTGGAATGGTAACAATGATTCCTGGAATAACATTACCAATTCCATCACACTAAATGCTTGTAGAGAAGATTTAACAATACGATAGTATCGAATTACACACAAAAGCAGACTTTGCCAATTTGTTTCAGAACATTCAAACTGAAAGACAATTTTGGCGATTAGAACTATCTTTTTTACTTCGAAACACACGAACTATTGACTGTTCTATTTTCATATATTCAGTGATTTTTTTTGTTAAAACAGAGCATTTGAAAGTAAACCGTTAAGTTTTAGTCTTTTTCCGAAATATCAAAATAAAAATGAAATTGTTTGATACCCAATTTTTGGTCTCAAATAGCGAGACAAAAAGTGCAATTCACCTAAAAAGTATATTTGCCAAAAACTCGATCCTTGCCACAGTATATACTCCATCAAGTTCCAACCTCTAATTTTGTCAATGCATATTTGCATTATTGTATTGCATTGGAATATACAGTTGTATACAATTGAAATGTATACTTACTATTTAATACATTAACTTTGACACTAGTTATCTGTAAATCTGACGTACGACACACATACGTTCCCGCATCATACATATCCGCCCGTAACATCACTAACGTACTAATAATAGTTCTATCCGATAACGACACATCCATGTTTATAGATGTACGATCATTGGGCGTTATTTTTAATCCATCTTTGAACCAATCAAGACCCTCCGGGGGATAGTCATTTCCAGTTGCATTACACGTAATCTTTAAAGGATTGCCCTTCTCTACAAACGTTGATCCTGAGATTTCAATATCTGGAATAAAAGAAATTAAAGTTAATGGGTGTATTCTCTATAGAATATAAAAGTCATAATAAAGAGATATATCAAATATAAAATGAAATGAAATTTGTCCCCTGAATGGGGAAATATAGATTGTGAACGCGTTAGTTTCACAGATTTTGCAGGGAAGCGGCGTAGTCTGGATATATATATGTCGAGGCAGCTTTAATGTGCAAAGACCTTAACAAATCGGGCCTCCAGAAATGAGATTCTATAATCGAAATTACTGTAAAATAATTATCCACACTGGACGTCCCGTTGTAATTAAAAGTTTTATACTCTCCATGGCCCAAAGTTCGAATCTTTCGCTCTCTCGTTGTTCCGCTCGGCTGGCCTTGACTTGGCCTGGAGTGGAGTAAAGAATCCAAAGAGTTCAAATGGACGCTGTAGATTGGACTGGTTGACATGACCGTTCTCAAGTACTCCTATTATTTTACCCAAAACCCCTGAGAGTATAAGTACTCCAGAATGGGAGGCTGAGTTCTAGAACGTAGTTATTGTTATAAACAAATCAATGTCTAAATGATCTGAAAATGATTGATTTCCATCACATATTATAAACGAAACTAGTTTAGGACATGGTTCAAGAGGCAAGGTGACAATCCATTATCGTGACTGCATGAAATAACAAATCTCTTGGGCACATAAAAAGAAAACGAAACAGAATGGAATGACATGTGCCATCAAACAAGTTAAAACGCTTAAGGTTATACGATGTCTTAATCTTTGAAAACAATTTATTGCGCGCCTCTTGTCAGTAACAACAATGCAATGGCAACTACCAAAAAATTTGAGTGTTTCCTTGCATCACACCTAAATTCACCAAACAAGTTAAAGTAAAAACGCTATGAATCATGAATCAGTGTTATCATACATAGATCAGAGCTCTTATACGTATTCGATTGGATCACACACTATGTATGACAATACACGAAATCTATCGGGTCAAGATTTGCAAGCATATGACCGAATGTCACCAAGGATATCCAAGTGTCAAGGATGTATCTAGAAAATGACACAAAGAGGGTGCGGGTCGGAGGCGATGGTGCAACAATGAGTGTCTCTCCGAAGGGCCGAAGCTCCTTCATCTCGGGGCTTCCGTAGGCCTCGTAAGCCAACGGATTTCAGATGGCCTGAGATAAATGTTGATCATTGCGAGAGCTTGGTGTTTACTTCAAAATTGACCTGTCACAGACCTGAGCGAAGACATATCCCAATGACCCATCCCTTAAATATGTCACCGCCTAGAATTGTCAACGATTTAAAAGAATTTTAAGTATGTGGTATATCATTGATACTATTGTTAAGATATACGATACATAACGCAAGTTGACACAAAATCTAGGGTGCCAATATATCAAGTTTGTCCCCTAGTCGGTAATGGCTAATAAGGCGGGTAAAGATAACATCTGAAACGGATATGTTACCATATATACAAGATATTGCAAAATTTGGATCGTCTGAAACGGGTTATATGATGCATATTGGAACATAAATGCAAGATGTGGATCATCTGAAACGGGTTATATGCAACCATGATGGAACATATTGCAAGATTTGGATCGTCTGAACAGGTTATATGATGCATATTGAACATAATTGCAAGATTTAGGTCGTCTGAAACGAGTTATATGATGCATATTGAACATAATTGCAAGATTTGGATCGGGTTATATGATGCATATTGAACATAATTGCAAGATTTGTGTCGTCTGAAACGAGTTATATGATGCATATTGGAACATAAATGCAAGATGTGGATCATCTGAAACGGGTAATATGCAACCATGATGGAACATATTGCAAGATTTGGATCGTCTGAACAGGTTATATGCTGCATATTGAACATAATTGCAAGATTTAGGTCGTCTGAAACGAGTTATATGATGCATATTGAACATAATTGCAAGATTTAGGTCGTCTGAAACGAGTTATATGATGCATATTGAACATAATTGCAAGATTTGGGTCGTCTGAAACGGGTTATATGCAATCACTTAAATGAAGTCCACACAAAACAAAACTATGATTGTCTTAACTGACACACAATTAATTCGACTGTACACGAGTTCGAATGGTATTGTCATGTCAACAACAAAATAATTTAAACTGTCTGTTGCTAGGAGCAGAATAAGGCGCCAACATTGAATATTCATGAAATTTAAAACTGAGACTCAACAACACAAATTAAAATCTGAGTTTATTTCTTTAAAGAGAAATTCAACCTGATTGGTCTATGCTATTAATTGTACATTAATGCGACAAAGCACAAATTTTTTTCTGCCAAATTAGATATGTCTGTCATAAGGTAATCACAAGGTATGGCATGATTAAGACTATCACTCAATAGTCAATTTCATCCAATCTTCCATAAATGCCTCTACTGCTAAACCATCGGGTTCATTTCTTCATTTTCGTAGAAAATTGAATGCCAATTTAATCGAAAAGTGGTAAATCATAAAAACTTAAAAACAAAATAACTTCAACCAACGGAGATCCAGAAACGCTCAGATGCATAACTACAGATCTTTGATTGAAGATATAGAGATATAAAGACCACAGCTAGATAATAACCCTAGGATAATCCAGAAAACTAAGGCCCAGGCAAGGTAACATTACAACAATTTCTCACCAAAAACCACAGGATCCATACACAGACAATTAAAGTTTTACTAACCAAGACCAAAATATACAATTGATTAATCATCAACAATCAAACGTTCATGGTTAGTCACCAAGGAATAGAGACCTGGAAAATTTTCCAAGGATTAGAGCAGCTTGACCTTAAATACAAACTGTTCTCGCAGAACCAAAGGACTCAAGACACAATCTGTTAGTTAGGATTATCTGTTTCGTACAAATGGAGCCCTTAGAAGATATTCAGCCCAAGCTAAGCATTCTCTTGTAGAATAAACTTCTACTCAACTTAATATCTGAGACAAGAGTGAAACAGATCTTGTTAATATCACAATGTATAGTCTGACTCTATCACATTACATGGTCATATTAACTAAAGTATTAAGATAATTTCCATCTGTTTCCTTTCAGTTGATCATTATATAGTCGTTCCGCGATATATGAATTGCTCAAGTCGTCCTTACTTGGAGTCTTAAAGACCGGTTTCTTGTTCCAGCATAAAACCAATATTTACAGTCAGTCACACAGGCAGCACACGAAATTAGACATTGATAAATCAAAATAATAGTCAGTTTAATATTTATGGTCAACAGTTTAATAAATACTGCTCAATATCAAGTATTCGTTTAATTAAAGCCCGAGACAAGTATTTATTGACAAGAGAATAAATTAGAGAAGCAGACTATAGAATTTGGAATGGTTACTGACTATATATCAAGTAATAAAATAGTTGGTTTGGTTGGCAATCTGTATAATAATAGGATCTAGCTGTCTATTTGCTATGATCTATAGAATTAATCTTTCTATATATTTTAATCACAAATCAATAGCTTTAATATCTAGTGAACTTATACAAAAATTTAACTCTTATTCCCTAATAATATATTTTGGCAAATAAGAGTCTTTTAAGCACGAAATCATGAACTCAAGTTAATTATAATATTACGACAACCACTTCCTTGAAAATCACATTCCGCTGAAGTTTGTCCGTATGAGGAGCTTCCTCAATTCCCATATCCACGAGACAAATCTAGTTTTCAAAATCAACAATGGGTATGCTTATTGCTGTCAGCTACTAATTCATCATCAGATGGCAAAAAATGCTTAACCGTAAAAATGAGACAACAACAAAAGTTGCTTATAATATCCAAAGAACTTTGCGTTAAATAACTCATAGTTTTAGTTTAGTTTAGTTTTATCAAGAACCAGAGGCATTCAAAATTCGAATGATACATAGCGTTGCTATCAGTGTCCTCAAAAACATTTTTGAAAACCTTTCTACAATCCCTCAAATAGAGAGCCATTTGACTTCATTTATCAACCACATAGAATGTTCGCTGTAAGGTTAATTCAAATTAGCATTCCATAGAATTGTGGGTGGACATAGTACTTTTTATTCGATCAACATTTTCAATACCATTCTAGATTAGCTTCATACTTAAATCAAAAGAGACATATAAAGGTATAATTTTCTTATCCACAAGTAGATCTAATCACGCGTTGGGAGAGAAAACTGCTAAAAACCATCGTGTTTTCTAATTGAAAAGGAGAAAAGAAGTTTGATTTTATTGGTTCGACTTAATCACCCCCTCCCCCGGGCCACTACAACTCAACCTCAATTTAAATTGAAAACGCAATGAACCATTGAAAAGTCTTGATAAATTTGAAATCAATTTGTTCCAATTAAATGAAAGTATTTGTTTCAATGTATAGTGCATTGGTGGCGGAATGAAAATGGAATAAAATTTAAATAAGTTGTGCACTTACCTGGTCCTTTTGAACTTTTTGCTGATTTTTCTGTAAATAAACAGAAAACGGAGTAATGAAATATCAATTAAAGCTGATTTATCGACAATCCGCAGCATCCCCTCGTCTTAACTTTGCCTCTATCCTGCAACCTCCATATCCATATTCTCGGTGGATAAGTTGTTTTACCAATGGAGAGGCATAAGGCGTAAACATACGCGGCTTAACAAGTCGAGTCTATGTGCAAGTTGAGGCTAGTTGAGGTAATGAAAAAGTTGAGGCAATAAACAAGTCGGGTCTATACAAACAGGTCGAGTCCGTGAACAAACAAGTCGAAGCCTAAAGGTTACAAGTGACAGATGAGGTTGAGACAGGTTGAGGCAATGAACAAGTCATCAATAAATGAATAATGTCGAGTTTATCAACAAGTTCGGGCTTCGATTATGTTGAGTCTTTGAACAAGCTTATTCATTTCACAAATCGTGTCAATGAACAAGTCGAAGTTATGAACAAACCAAGCCAATGAAAGGAATTTAACGATCTACATACCGCTAACCCGCAACATGATGAGTCGTCTAATACTTCTAGCTTTAGAACTTATTTGGCATTCATAAACACCTTCATCCTCATACGTCACATCTTTTATATGTAAACTCCATTCCATTGAATATTTTTCGTGATATACTTTAATTCTTGAGTCCGAAACATAAGTTACATCGTTTATTGTAAGTGGATTAGGATCAGATGCTCTTCGCCAAACAACCTATAAAATAGAATACTATAATGAGCCCAAAAACCCACAGGGATCAATATAGTGTGTTATTTAAAGATGATAGCAAGTTTACAGGTTACCAACCAATAAGTTTTAGGTAACTTTGTATTTTACATATGTATAATGTTACCAAAGATTTTCAGAAGGATGGCTGGATTTGGATCTTCTTGTGCCCTATTTCCATGAAATGTATTTAATATATTTCACCCACTTGTGATTCACAGCATCTAATCATCAGCGATAAGAAATCAAATAATTGCAATCAACAGGAGAGTCGGGCATTCTGAACCCCCAGGTCGACGACTGGACCAAATTTTAACTTCAACGCAGAACGAAAACAAAAGGGAGCAACTGCGTCTTTTCAGATGATAAGAATTCAGTTACAAGAATCACATTGTGCCAGTTGTAGATGTTATATAATATGTGATGTATGGCGATTTCTAGAAAGAGTTCCTTTAAAGATCATTATAACTCCCAAGATCGTATCGGTATAGTTAAATTATTTTTTATCTGTAATAATGTCTGGTCCATATCATCCGGGATTTTATGTCATTGTTTGCGATCAAAATTACCTCAACCAGAACATCTTCTCTCGTGAATTCATTTGAACTACAGACAATGGAACAAAGATGACTCAAACATTTCACTTATTGGATTCAATTTGATGAAACCTTTAAACGTTAAATTGAATAGAAAACTTCTACATGTTTTCCCAAAGGAACCCAGAATTTAGATTGAAAAATGTAAAAATATAAGTGTATGGGCCGATACCTTTTATCGGTAGATGGTAATAAAATTACTGCAAGATACTCTTACTCTTGTTAATTCAAAACATTATTAAGGCGCAACCCCTCTTAACTGGCGAGAATGACGGTTTAAGGTTGTCGACTTAGATGCGATTTTTGAAAAGTTAGTTTGCTAATAAAAGGAATAGCGACAAATAGCAATTTGCAAAACTTATAAGCCTGGTACAACGAAAAAAATAAAGAGTAATAAAATGAATTGAAATGGAGTTGTAGATCTTTAGAACCATTATTGGTCTAGTGAAGGAATGGGCGGAATTTTGCGAAGCAACCGCTTTAGATGATCTTGAACGCGTATCATAAGGGTCTTTTTTCAGTATATAGTTCAAAATGACTGGAAAAGGCAGAACGACCATCTGTGTAAACTACAGAATCAAATGGTCGTAGACTTCACAAACAAACTTGTGGTCTTTATGGAGAACTCATTGATATTATATAATACATCTTTCTTGATTTTTAGCTGATTTATTTAGTCAAGCATGAATTGATCTGGTTGTATCTCATGATTTTGACTATTGTGGTAGTGGTGGGTGTCGCGCGTAAAGCGGAACATGATTACTCTTTTCGAAACACCAGACGTCACGACTCGTTTGAGGAGTCAACTATTATATTTACTATTATTGCTACTGATTTTGTCATGCTTTCGACGAGATTTTTGGTTACTGGAATTGTTTTGTTTGTACGGATTTTTATTTTACTGTCATACTGTCAAATCAACCACCAACAGTAATATAGGGTTTGTTTATTCAATAAAGAGGAAGTATTTAACTAGTGAAAAGAACGAAAGATAATGTTTTGTTATCAATTTCAACATCACTATTATCATCCTAGCATCATCTTTATCAACATAGCATCATTTATATCTCTCTAGAATCATTCTTATCTGCATTAGATCATCATCATTATTATGTCAATACATCATCTTATCATCTTATATCGTCCCACATTGCATAGATATCAGCGTGAATCCCAAACATTGGGGCAATATAGCATGTGTGGTAAATGAATGGAATGGCTTCTGGGTGGTATACTCATTATTTTCACTAAAAATACGCTTTATTACCAGTTTACGGTATTTTTCTGATTCGTTGGTTTGGTGAATCAATTGAAACACTCACTCTCAAGTTTAATGGTTTCACCTTTTTGAATACTGGCTGTTCTAACCTTTACTTTGGTTTTGTAAATGTGTCAGTCAGTGGAAAGAAACACTCTGGGAAGTGAAATTCAGGATGCATGTTTTAAAAACCATGTTCTATTTCAACATTTACAGTCGGTTTATAAGATGCTAGCAATAGAATAAGTTGATGTTTTGATGCCACTGAGTAAATAATCAGAATTCAACATTTATCAGTCGACCTCTGCAAACGTGGTGCACTCAGAGATATTCAGAGTTGTCTGATTTATTTTCATTTCATTCCGCTAAATCAACTACACCATGGCCTAAATTAATATCCATGCCGTCAATGAAGCAATTCAGAGAAGCTGAAGTCCATTCGGAAGGGGAAAAACTGTGCCACAGGTTCTGCAATTAAATGATCCCTCGACATGTTCGACAAGAGCAAACATTTCCTCATTGTATAGCCCAAACAGCAACAGAAACTATCGACGTAAATCTCTATTTCATTTCATAAAAATATTCACTATGCTACTTTTTCTACAAGGAGCAACAATGGTTCAGTTCAACCCCGGCATGGTTCGAGATAATACCTTAGGATCTTTCAACCTTGTTTTCCTTGGTCAATGATACCAGTCGGATGGATTGATACGAAAATATCGTGAGGATGGAACAACAAACAGAGGCTCCGTGTGATACAGGTAGTGTGTGTCGAAAAAGAGCAGGCTAATGCTGGTAAAATTGTCTCCGATTGGCGTTGCTGTCTTCATCAGCCCAGCAAGGAGCAGGAGAGAAGGAAATAAAACTTCATTCATTTCATATTGCCATTCCCACAGCGGTTCAACTCGGTTTATAAAAGGTATATATATCAGCTCAGGTTCTATATTGATACAGACGATCTCTACTCTAATAATATTGAATCGAGAAAGATTTACACAACTTCACTCGACAGTTCATTTATCAAATTTCATCTGGAAATTGATGAAGTTCTCGTTGACTTCATGTTCAATCCACTTGATAAACTGCGAGTTGATTGTCCAATCGACTAGGTCAAATATCAACCTGTAACCTCATTTACTTCTAGCTCAGTTGACATTAGTTACCGAGTATCATTAACTCCTTCTCTACATCCTTTTGTTATAGGCCAGACTTTATCAATCAATCCTGCTAGCGTGGATTATCTCACATCCAGTGTTTTATTTCTGTATCTACAAAGAGCTTTGCCTGGAGCATTAAAGCTTTCAGAAACAAGTGCGACTCTTTATGCCACGATTCAGAAAAGAGCAAAAAAGTAAGTTATTTCACATACAGTGTTATATGTCTGTATCTACGACATTAAAGCTTACAGTAGAGACACGACTCTAGTAGTAAAAGCTTCTACCGTGATTCTAAGATGAAAAAAAAAGCAAAAAAGCTTGAGTTTTTTTTCTTTAATGTTATCTCATATTCAGTAATTTATTTCTATATCTACAGCGTACGTTATCTTAAGCGTTAAAGTTTCAGAAACGATTGCAACAAATACGAGAAAATGAAAAGAGCCAAAAAGCCTGGTTTCTTTCAGTAATGTGTTTTATTTCTGTATCTACAACCAACGTTACTTTAAAGCTTCTAGAGAAGTTGCGACTCTATTATTAAAGGCTTCCTTAATGATTCGAAGAAAATGAAAAGAGCCAAAAAGCTTGTTATTTTTCAATAAGGTTATCTCCAGTGTTTTGTTTCTGTATATCTACAACCAACGTTACTAAAGGCATTAAACTTCCCAGAGAAGTTTGCGACTCTATTATTAAAGGTTTCTACCATGATTCCGAGAAAATGAAAATAGCGAAAATGCTTGTGTTTTATTTATCGTGAGCACTAAATCGTGATGGAGATATATTGATTTGAATTTGGACAACCTAATTCCTTATTTTGACAATTATTTCTTTAAACATATATCTCATGTTTCTGCTTTAGAGGTTTCGTTTAAGAATTGTATCTTGGTTTTCTTCGTTTATTTAGATCCTTCAATAATACATTAAAGATATGAAGGACTTTAACAATATCAAGCGCGTTAGATCATTGCTAGAAACTATCCAGAATTTTCAACACGTCAAATTAAAATCTATGATACTCTAAACGAATTTTATACTCTCATTTCGTCTAGATGATTCCAGACAAGCGTAGAACTTGCCAATGATTATCCACTAGAGATCGACTTGCTAAATTTTCTTCATGTTTGAGATGAGAAATAAAGTAGGAACACATTCTAGAAGCTGTGGTTTAAAACGTCTATTGTACGTCATTTTGTCTTCACATGTTGTAAAGATGTCTGTTAATCGGCAAACTGCATATTTTAATGTCTTCCTTGGCAACCACACCCATAAATACATAAATACTCCATTTTATGTAAATATCAGTCAATAATTTATTTATTTTATAGAACCAGATGCGACATGTTTTAGTCTTATCAACATCATAAGGTGGGCAGAAATTTTTGGCATTTCTTGAATTGTCTGTGCTGAATATAGTCTCTTTAGTTCTAATGAGTGTGTATTCTGGCTAGTTAATGGCTGTACGCTTCAGAACACATAGTTAGCAGTATATAAGATATACTTACAGTTCTGGTACCAAGATTTTGTATAGCACACTGTAATTTAGCCTCTTCTCCTAATCCAAACGTTGTATTTGTAGGTGTATCAAGGAATGAAGGCAATGGATGACCCGTACTTGTACCTGAAGCTAGAAAACATATCAAAATATAGTCACAATGTGATGATAAAAAGCCATTTCAAGTTATTAGATTTCTTCCAAAATTTCTTCTCAGATCTGATTTATTCCACCATAAATGAGTTTCATACTAAACCCATCTATCAATAAAATGGATTGAAGCTTTTAGATCAGAATAAGTTTATTTCAATTCAGAACGATTCCGCATAAGGAGCTCAGAATGCTTTCTAGAGCAGAAAAATAAAATCCGGAAATCAAAACAACGTTTGAAAATGCGGGGCAACTCAGTGAATTGTGTATGTATAAGTTTTCTCCTTTTGACTATCAAATTTTCAATCTTTATGATTTGATCAGTTTTCATCTTATTCAAGATCAGAATTGTTCAATACGAGTTCAAGTGTACAATCCAATATCAGAATAGTTTAATCTCTGAATGGTTATTCATGGTTCATCAAAGATCAATATGGTTCAGTTTAATTAGTCTGAATGCAGACTCAGACAACTGAATTAAGTCAAGAATTAGAATACTAGAAGTATGAAATCCAAACAGTGGTGATCAATATAGACTGTATATGTATCAATAATGGTGTACGTAATAGAGATATTGGGTTTCGTTTGTCGAATAATTTGTTATAAAACGGGGTACTTGTGCACTAGATAATATACGTATTGCAGTTTGAGGAACTGCTTCTGTTTTGTCTTCATATTAGACGTTCAAGCCAAGATCAGTATTCATACGAAAAATTAAAACAAAATAACCAAGAAATGGTGCTTAATGGGGTTAATAATTGCCCAGTAACGAACCCCGATCTTCGGGTACACCATCTAGTAAAGAAACCCTTACAATCCATTTAATTTTGCTACCACGAAATAAAGACATGGAAATATCACCCACGTATTTTAGAATTTCAAATATAAGTCCAGATTGAGCAGAGGTTTCGTTATTCTTCGTCACACTCGTCGAGGGAGAGTTGTTGACACATTCAATATACCGTTTAAATTATCAATTTAAATTCATCGTTTGATGCCATGTCTTTTCGGAATCATACATTTGATTCTGATTCTTGAACAAACAAATGTCAAGCATATTCTTATTCTTGCATTTAAAAGAACGTCGGGGATTCCATTAAGAGTTGAAATCTCGGTGTTCTTGGCCGAATGGCGGGGTGAAAGTCAAGTGAATTTTACTGAAGTCGGCCCAACTGAGAAAAGGTATAGCAAACATTAATGTCAAGAGATTTGACTGATGAACCAGCAAGTAGAAAGTGTCCTCGAGGACCTAGGCTGTTAGCCCTTTAAAACATGCAACTTCGGTTAATTAACGTTGTATTTATACTGATTATATGTCTTCTGATCAATAATAGCATAGAGTTAACCGCCTCTTATATTTCTGGTCATCTTTAACCCTTATCTTATATATTTCTTTTATTACTTATATAGTCCATATACAGTAAAAAACAAAGTAATTGCTTCGCATGAAATGTACCGATATGGAAATTTGCATACTGCGTTTCTGTTGCAGATTAATGAATACGGGTTTTTATTACATAGCAATTTTATAATACACAACTTGCATAATACATAAACCTCATTTGTTTTTCTTGTCAATTTTACGATTTTTAAAAAAATTTTCAATTTCTTAATTTGTTCTATATTTGGTTACATATTATCACTGTGATAAATATTATTTTTAAAATTATTTTGACTAGTGGTTGAAAAGTTATTGGCATATTAGGAAAAGGTTAAGTAGCATGTTGTGGACTACAAATTGAGAAAATAGCAAGAAGAAATAGCAAAATACCAGGAATTTGCGAAGAATTACGAACCAACGTCTGGCAGCTTATTGCCTTGTTGCCTATCGCTCATTGGAAGTGTCGATCATAAGGGATTCAAAGGAGGTTTACTTGCGTTTGTATCTTATATCTAGCTTCTATTTGCAACATTCCGATTTCAGTTCAGTAATTCCAGAAAAAGAACATAAAGAGATTATAACCTCCCAATCGGTAATACCTTTATATATGTATCGCAAGCCTATAGAGTGTCAATGTGCATAATTCAAATTTTCTGTCGGCTTAGGTTCCTGAAATTGAATTCTATAATCAGCATGATAGTCAGCATGATAGTGCTGTATAATGCCCTACTTATACCGTTAGAATTATAATAAACCTAATGCACTAGAAATATAATTAGTTTTAGACGGGGAATTCTTAGATTAATTTGAAGGTATGTACAATGTACATGTATTTGACATATGACTTAAAGGGATCGATTTGACCAATGCAACTTCGCAACTTCGCAAAAGACCTTAAGTCTCAGAAACCTTAGCTAAACAGTAATAGTGTTCACAACCCACGGTTAAAATTTGAGCCTTCAAATACATGTGTGTACAGAATTATCCACGTTTGAAAGTTAAAAAGACGACTCGTCTTTTCCTGACACATTGTCATAATATAGAGAAAAGATATCTATAGAGATATAAAGTGTAAAAATGTGGAAGGAATTATGCAATTCTAGTACTTCTAAAGACTATTTACGTATATTCGAAATCGAAATCAACGTTCCAAAATGGCGAATCTGTCTCTTTGAGTTTTGATAATTATATATTTGATAAAAAACTTCCTTGAACGTTTCTGTCTGCACTGTATAAATATTAGGGCATGAAATATCATGAGAGAATAGAAAACCTAATTGAGGTGTTGTTGGGATTTTAGATAACTTGTGATAGAAATCAATGAACCATTCCCAGAGTTCTTCACAATCCTGATAATGATATTAATTAATCAATAATATAGACGGGCTAGGTAACAGGGGATTCCCCAACCTTAAACATCCTAGTCAACGCTCTCTGTATTTATTCTCTAACAGGGTTAATTGACTCTGAAAATTGTCTACAGAGAATTGAAATTGTTTTACCATTGACTAATATAATCAATATATATGAGAAGTCAGAAACTGCTTTCAAACATCTCAAGAGTTTTTACTCTAGACAAACTGATGAACGATTTCAATAAAATTCAATAAGACCAAATGTTATGTACATTACATTTACAACTGACATTTTTCATTTTCAATCTCAAAATGATTTCACGAACATTTAAGATCTGCATATAGATGAATAATGATCTTTTCACCAATGGTTTAGAAATAAACTAGTGTCCAAAAGAAACGATACCACCTGTTTGCAACGACATAAAAGAAAAACTAAACAATGCAGAAGTTTAGGATTGGTGTTGTGCTTTTGAGAAATCCTTTCACAACATCTGTACAAAAATTTCATTTCAATAAAATCTGTACAACCAATATGACAAGCCTTTAAAGATGGGTGGGGTCGAAAAAAGAACATTTCGTTAGAGCACTGATCACAGAAACAACGGGAAATGTCACACCACACGTCACAAAGTCCAGTCAGTAGCGGGTAAGTCCACCGTGAGCATCAATACACGCCTACGGACTGATGCCGTCAAACGTATGATGACGTTGGGAGTGATGCGTTGCCATTCCTCGAGGAGATATCGTTCCAAGTCCTGGACGTTGACTGGAGGCACACGGCGACGTCGGATTTGCCGATCGAGGTGGTCCCATAAGTGCTCGATGGGATTCATGTCCGGTGAACATGCGGGCCATGGCAAAACCTGTACGTTGGCGTTGGCAAGGAAGTTCTGTGTCAATCTTGCTGTGTGTGGCCTTGCATTGTCATGTAGGAAAAGGAGTCCACGAGGCTGTTGCTGAATAAAGGGCACCACAACAGGCCGTAGGATGTCATCAATATAACGCTGTGCATTCAGGTTTCCACGAATTACGACAAGCCTCGTTTTGACGTCACCACATATGCCACCCTAAACCATTAACCCTCCACCTCCAAACGGCCGGACCTGTTGGATACAGTTAGGCGCCAAACGTTCACCAAATCGTCGGTATACAAGCTGCCGTCCATCGTTTTTGAAGATGAGGAATCTGCTCTCATCAGAGAACATAACACGTGCCCAGTCCCGCCGTTGCCAACGTCGAACTCGCCTGGCCCAGATCAGTCTGTTGTTCCGGTGTAGAGGCGTCAGGAGCGGTCCGCGGTAGGGATGACGTGGCTGGATACCATACTGCCGTAGTCTCCTGTAGATTGTCTGTCGACTGATCCTGTGTCCCAGTGCTGTAGCCGCCGTGGACGTCGCTGTTACGGTGCGATTCCTCAGGTGTAATACCCGAATGTAACGATTTCAGGGGCGTGGTTACTTGTGGTCTTCCACTCCTGGGCCTGTCTGACGTCTGACCTGTCTGACGTAACCGCTGCATGAACCTGGTGATAGTGATGCGTGCGCAGCCCAACCTTCTGGCGACGTCGACGTGTGTCGCTCCTTGTTGGACCATTCCAACGGCTCTCTCTCTCTCGATGGCTGTCAAACGTGGCATATCTAGTGTTCTTTTTGTTGATGTGATATCAACGTGTCTGATCAGCCGTTTTATACAGTTTTATGCATGTGCAGAACATGCTAGAGAGGGAAATGTCACTTTCATGAAATTTACGTTTTTTCCCGGAAGTGATCACGTGTTCACGGTATTTTTATCGACTATGCTGTGTTTGGGATGTGCAATACGAATTGGCATGTTTTCATATTAGACAATTCACTTAGTAAAAAACAATTTTGAAAATAAGTTGGTATCGTTTCTTTTGGACACTAGTTTATATTTGAAAAATCCTTAAAAAAAAAAGAGTCGGCATATTGTAATGTTATTGGCATACACACTTTATGATTTATGATCTTCTCATTGGTTCGGCAAAATATTTCATTCTAATCGACACACACCCGTCATAGACATCACAAAAGATATGAAATGTACCAAAATTGACAGCGCAGTAACAGAGGGCCATTCTCCGTTTCTAATCTGATAGTGAGTGCCTTCATGAGTTTAAATGTTTTGGAATTGAGAAAGCAAAAAGATCGAAAATGCAATAAACCTCAAAAATATCAAAGATTAAGAAGTATCTCGTTGAAATAAAAAATCGAAATATAACCTAAATGTTCTTTAATTAATAATAAGATTCTTTACGCACCACGGACCTCGATTTTTTATACATTACCATACTACTTAAACACCATTGAAAACACTCAGTCAAATATCAACATCCGCATCTCGATGTATTATCCGGTCCAGTATAGATGAAGATGTAAATATTTCATGAAAAAACAGATCATTGTCGACATGAAGTATCATTTGAAAGTGTTTTACTCTGGCTTTCTACTGTTAATCGTCTGATGATATAGTAAACCTTTATCGATTGCTTGTCTTAGAGGCGAGCTAATTACCATTGTACAACTATAACAGTTTTCTCTTTGATTATGAATTGGCTGTAAGTTTGATCTTTTCACTCGAGTAATGAAGAAACAATCAGATTGAACCTTTATATTGCGGGGTGTGTAAGGTCATTGTCTCCTTTTTAAACCGGCGTACTGCTACCCTGATATCTACATCTGGAGCGTTCACATATCTATATTTATTGAATGCTGTGTTGTTTTTCTGTAAGAATATGCATCAGATATTAGAACCTTCAGCAGTACGAAACGTAAGATGTTATAGAAGCCCAATGGAGGTATCAGCCGGTTCAGAGTAAAAGAAACAAGAAGGAAAGACCTGAAATATTTTTGCTGATGACAGCCCTGGGTTATATGCCTGTTTACTAGTACAAACGAACTTATCTAAAGAAAACTGCCCTGATTCTCTACTACTTTATATGTGCATGCATTTTTTAAATGTTCTTGCATTTTGTACATAAAAATTACTAATGGCATTGCTCTAACACTGCAAGTTAGAGTTTTTTCATTCAACCCTACAAATTATTTTACTTTGAGAATTATCGGTTTAGTAATTGAAAGTGACAGTTGTAAAGTAAAGGAATTGTTAAGAGATTTTCCATTGTTTTAAATGGGTAGAAGAGTATATGTCAATATCTGCATCATTAATTATACCAAAATCCCTACAATCACGTGTAGGAAGCTTACGGTTCCAAACAGGGGCGACCATAATAATTATGCATATCACCTGCTAGTGCTCAATTTCAGCTATACATACACACTAAATAAATTTCAAATCCGACGTATGGTTCTCCTACAATTTTATTGATCTTAAAACGTACTGCACCATTGTCGTTATTTCAAGAGCGTGAATAATAATTACAGTCGCTAATGGGATTGTAATAAAAAAATTATGTATAGCATATCGGGAACACTGATACATGTAGCATTAATTTGCACCATTCCAATTGTTAAACATGCGACTGTGGTTTCTGCAATTCCACTAAAACTAAGTGTTTGATGACGTCACTAATCGTAAAATATGCATTATCACATAAGGCCCTTCGCGATAAGTAACGCCATCAAACACTTAGTTTAAGTGGAATTGCAGGAACCACAGACGTCTGACTGACTGGATTGGTACAAATTGATGCTATCAGTGTCCCCCGGTATACTTAAATTTTTTTAGAAAACCTCTTTACAATCCCTTTAAGGCTATCTGAATTTTTGGCAGTGTGAAGTTTGGCGAATAGAGTACGAGATTGGTTGAGTATTCAAATATAGATGTATTTTGAAACATGAAGAAAGTCAAAACCTTTAAATCTTAGTCGTTTAGGCTACCTGTACACGAATAATGATTATAGTAATTGAAGCTATAATATACGATCTGTATATAAAGAAACTAGCTAACTTCTTTTACTATTCTCTTATAAGAAAATATAAGATGGACGTCCGAACTTAACCCAGGAAGAATAAATGAGTTTCGGATTAACTAGTTTTCTCTTAATTCTCAAAGTTAGAACGTCTATATATCCTGTTTCACAAATTTCGTTCAGTTTTTTCTGTTATTGTCTGCTACTAAACAATGAAGAAGGAGCAGGTGGTAGTAAAGACAGTTATATCAACTAATTACTAAAAAAAGTTGAACTAGTAACACATACTATAAACCCAGAGGAATTCTTTATAATATGATGTATTCACTCAATATGATTAAAATATATAATTAATCATTAGGAATACAAATACAGTGAAGAAAAAACATCTGTATTTTAAAAGTTCAACAATCTAATATTTTTCTGTCCGTTTTGTCCTTTAGAACCAGTTAGGGATTTTTTCCTGGATAATCCTTTTCACTTTACAGCAAAATGAATCGAAAATGTATTTCAATAATACAGAATTAGGCACGATACGACACAAAGCAAGGGTCAACAAACTATTTTAACGAAAGTCGATTTATTACTTTATTTAAAGCGACAGTCTGATTTTTTAAAAAAAGATTGAGAATGTTGGGTGCTCGAACTAACAAAAAACAATAGATCAAAATCTATAGGAACATGTTCCGTTCCTTAATCTATTTGAAAGTTTTAACGTAACTTATCTTGCGATACATTTTTCATACTATTTATAAGATTAACGTAAACCTTTCTAATACGTAATGTTCTTGGTTCGTGCGTTGAGAGAAATATGTTTTTATTTATTCTCAACAACAACAAAATCGAGCTGTGATGCCCTACATCATTATTTTAATGTAACCTGTTTACTTTTTTTAAATCAAATCCAAGTTGATCAAGTAGATACATGAAGTAACATTTTTTTAAAATTCACAGATAAATTACAATTTTTTCACAGGAGTTTTTTGTACATACTGCCTCTTTAATATAATGCCCAAAATAATTCATAAGTAACTTATAATATAAAGTAATATAGTCAACATGTGTTACACTCTATTGTATATTGATTTGTAAATCCATCTGTATTGGCTTGTAAATCCACCTGTTCTGGTTTGTGGAATAAATTAATATCAAACATATCGTACAAAAACAATTGAAATGTGAGTTGATACTCTGTAATCAACTTTTTTGTCAAGTGTAGAGCTTCCATTAAAAAAATCAACCTGTAGGCAACATTCCAACATCCCATTGACTGTTGAAGTTATTTGGCAGGTTTCAAGTTAAAATATAAAGTATTCTTAGAATATTTTAATTAGATGGTATAATCAGCTTCATCGCATAAAATAAGCCGTATAAATTTAACTTGCGTTACGATTAAATCAACAGACGTATCGTCATATCACGATGTCAGTGTCGACGAGGACTCGGAGAAGAGTAAAGAGCCTTGTAAATAAATCAATTGGATATAATCCATCCATTTGGAACTATTATCGCCCATTTACCGTTTATTAATAAATTTGACTGTTAATTGATGAATGTTACTATGTATTGATTGTTTTGACTGTTTATTGATGAATGTTACTATCTATTGATTGTTTTGACTGTTAATTGATGAATGTTACTATCTATTGATGAGTTTGACTGTTTATTGATGAATGTTACTATCTATTGATTGTTTTGACTGTTTATTGATGAATGTTACTATGTATTGATTGTTTTGACTGTTTATTGATGAATGTTACTATCTATTGATTGTTTTGACTGTTAATTGATGAATGTTACTATCTATTGATGAGTTTGACTGTTAATTGATGAATGTTACTATCTATTGATTGGTTTGACTGTTTATTGATGAATGTTACTATCTATTGATTGTTTTGACTGTTAATTGATGAATGTTACTATCTATTCATTAGTTTGACTGTTTATTGATGAATGTTACTATCTATTGATAAATTTGACTGTTAATTGATGAATGTTACTATCTATTGATTAGTTTGACTGTTTATTGATGAATGTTACTATCTATTGATTAGTTTGACTGTTTATTGATGAATGTTACTATCTATTGATTGTTTTGATTGTTTGTTGATGAATTTTACTATCTATTGATTGTTTTGACTGTTTATTGATGAATGTTACTATCTATTGATTAGTTTGACTGTTTATTGATGAATGTTACTATCTATTGATTGTTTTGATTGTTTGTTGATGAATTTTACTATCTATTGATTGTTTTGACTGTTTATTGATGAATGTTACTATCTATTGATTGTTTTGACTGTTTATTGATGAATGTTACTATCTATTCATTAGTTTGACTGTTAATTGATGAATGTTACTATCTATTCATTGGTTTGACTGTTTATTGATGAATGTTACTATCTATTAATTGTTTTGACTGTTTATTGATGAATGTTACTATCTATTGATTAATTTGACTGTTAATTGATGAATGTTACTATCTATTGATTGTTTTGACTGTTTATTGATGAATGTTACTATCTATTAATTGTTTTGACTGTTTATTGATGAATGTTACTATCTATTGATTGTTTTGACTGTTTATTGATGAATGTTACAATCTATTGATTGTTTTGACTGTTTATTGATGAATGTTACTATCTATTGATTGTTTTGACTGTTTATTGATGAATGTTACTATCTATTAATTGTTTTGATTGTTAATTGATGAATGTTACTATCTATTGATTAATTTGACTGTTAATTGATGAATGTTACTATCTATTCATTAGTTTGACTGTTAATTGATGAATGTTACTATCTATTGATTAATTTGACTGTTAATTGATGAATGTTACTATCTATTGATTGGTTTGACTGTTAATTGATGAATGTTACTATCTATTGATTGGTTTGACTGTTTATTGATGAATGTTACTATCTATTCATTAGTTTGACTGTTTATTGATGAATGATACTCTCTATTTGTTTGGTTTGACTGTTTATTGATGAATGTTACTATCTATTGATTAGTTTGACTGTTTATTGATGAATGTTACTATCTATTCATTAGTTTGACTGTTTATTGATGAATGATACTCTCTATTGATTGGTTTGACTGTTTATTGATGAATGTTACTATCTATAGATTAGTTTGACTGTTAATTGATGAATGTTACTATCTATTCATTAGTTTGACTGTTTATTGATGAATGTTACTATCTATTGATTAGTTTGACTGTTTATTGATGAATGTTACTATCTATTGATTGTTTTGACTGTTAATTGATGAATGTTACTATCTATTGATTGTTTTGACTGTTTATTGATGAATGTTACTATCTATTGATTGTTTTGACTGTTAATTGATGAATGTTACTATCTATTGATTGTTTTGACTGTTTATTGATGAATGTTACTATCTATTGATTGTTTTGACTGTTTATTGATGAATGTTACTATCTATTGATTAATTTGACTGTTTATTGATGAATGTTACTATCTATTGATTGTTTTGACTGTTAATTGATGAATGTTACTATCTATTGATTGTTTTGACTGTTTATTGATGAATGATACTATCTATTGATTGTTTTGACTGTTAATTGATGAATGTTACTATCTATTGATTGGTTTGACTCTTTATTGATGAATGTTACTATCTATTCATTAGTTTGACTGTTTATTGATGAATGATACTCTCTATTGATTGGTTTGACTGTTAATTGATGAATGTTACTATCTATTGATTGTTTTGACTGTTTATTGATGAATGTTACTATCTATTGATTGTTTTGACTGTTAATTGATGAATGTTACTATCTATTGATTAGTTTGACTGTTAATTGATGAATGTTACTATCTATTCATTAGTTTGCCTGTTAATTGATGAATGTTACTATCTATTGATTGGTTTGACTGTTTATTGATGAATGTTACTATCTATTCATTAGTTTGACTGTTTATTGATGAATGTTACTATCTATTGATTAATTTGACTGTTAATTGATGAATGTTACTATCTATTCATTAGTTTGACTGTTAATTGATGAATGTTACTATCTATTGATTAATTTGACTGTTAATTGATGAATGTTACTATCTATTGATTAATTTGACTGTTAATTGATGAATGTTACTATCTATTGATTGGTTTGACTGTTAATTGATGAATGTTACTATCTATTCATTAGTTTGACTGTTTATTGATGAATGATACTCTCTATTGATTGGTTTGACTGTTAATTGATGAATGTTACTATCTATTGATTGGTTTGACTCTTTATTGATGAATGTTACTATCTATTCATTAGTTTGACTGTTTATTGATGAATGATACTCTCTATTGATTGGTTTGACTGTTAATTGATGAATGTTACTATCTATTGATTGTTTTGACTGTTTATTGATGAATGTTACTATCTATTGATTGTTTTGACTGTTAATTGATGAATGTTACTATCTATTGATTAATTTGACTGTTAATTGATGAATGTTACTATCTATTCATTAGTTTGCCTGTTAATTGATGAATGTTACTATCTATTGATTGTTTTGACTGTTAATTGATGAATGTTACTATCTATTGATTAATTTGACTGTTTATTGATGAATGTTACTATCTATTCATTAGTTTGACTGTTTATTGATGAATGATACTCTCTATTGATTGGTTTGACTGTTAATTGATGAATGTTACTATCTATTGATTGGTTTGACTGTTTATTGATGAATGTTACTATCTATTCATTAGTTTGACTGTTTATTGATGAATGATACTCTCTATTGATTGGTTTGACTGTTAATTGATGAATGTTACTATCTATTGATTGTTTTGACTGTTTATTGATGAATGTTACTATCTATTGATTGTTTTGACTGTTAATTGATGAATGTTACTATCTATTGATTGTTTTGACTGTTTATTGATGAATGTTACTATCTATTGATTAGTTTGACTGTTTATTTAAGAATGTTACTATATGATGATGAGTGTTACTATATATTGATAAATGGAATTATTTATTGATAATGGAATTATTTATTGATAAATGGAATTATTTATTGATAAATGGAATTATTTATTGATAAATGGAATTATTTATTGATAAATGGAATTATTTATTGATAAATGTTACTATATATTGATAAATGTTACTATATATTGATAAATGTTACTATATATTGATAAATGTTACTATATATTGATAAATGTTACTATATATTGATAAATGTTACTATTTATTTATAAATGTTACTATTTATTGATGGATTTTTTATATTTATTGATGAATTTTTATATTTATTGGTGAGTTTTTGTATTTATTGATGGATTTTGTATATTTTATTAATGGATTTTGTATATTCATTGATTAATTTTTTCATATTCATTGATGAATGCTTATATGCATTGATGAATGTTTATATGCATTGATGAATTTTTATATTTATTGATGAATGTTTATATTTATTGATGAATTCTTATATTCATTGATGAACTTTTATCTTCATTAATGATTTTTTATCTTCATTGATGATTTTTTATATTCATTGATGAATTTTTTATATTCATTTTTATATTCATTGATGAATTCTATATTCATATGATGAATTTTATATTCATATGATGAATTTTATATTCATATAATTATTTTTTGGATGAATTTTTTATAATTTATTGAAGATTTTTTTGTAATTTATTGATGAATTTTTTGTAATTTATTGATGCATTTTATTCAATGATGATATTTTATATTTATTGATGAATTTTACTATTTATTGATCAATACTACCATTTGACTATTGATTTTTACAAATAATTGGAACATTTTATATTTTACAACTTCTCTTTTTTCTAATCAATTTTACTAATAAGTGATAAATTCTACTACTTTTTACTTCTGAAAAATTTGATCATTTGTTATAAATTACTTAACAACAATAATTTTTTCAAATTCAACACGGAAACTTTCACTAAATGTTATATCAGCCATGCATTGCATCATCTAGAATTTAGATGTGTTTTCTCTATTAATTGTGTATATTTTTTAGGATTGGAGCTATACTGAAAACTAGCGAAACATTCTTAGAATAACTGTACAATACCTGATATTTCTCAATAGCTTTCGTGTTAAAAGCCTACATCTAGAAGTGCTATTTATCTTAAACATAATAATTACTGATTTTAATACATTTAGGACTGTTATCAATAAAAATATAACAACTTACGAAATATAAAATAAATATAAAACCAAATATAATTTTAATGTACATAATCAGATAAAACTTATCTCTTTTCAGAAATATTACTTTAAATATAATTGTTTTCCCAGACAGGAATATACATACCAAACATTACATATAACACAGAATTCCATCTTTTTACATCCGTTTTCTGTTATATTACTTTAATGTAAATAGCATGATGAAATGCAGACACAAGTGGGATTTCTGTCAAAATCATTTTTCATTATTTTTAAAGAAAGAAATGTTTATTAAATAAAGTAAGAAATCCTTGCCTTGATTCCAGTACAGATTCTGGTTTTATAAGTCTTATAGGAGACCGTGATTTTCTTTAGGTTTTACTGCCAATGTTACTTACTCTGGGTACCCCTTTTAACTTTTAAACACCCAATATGCTTTTAGTGCCAGTTCTTCTCATAAAAGCAATTTCTAAGAGATTTCACTCTTGAATAATGGATATTTCTTTCAAATCTATTTTCTAAAATAAATGAAAAACATTTGTGAATTTTTATGATTTCTGAAATAGGACATGTTAAACTTTCGTATGAAAATTGGTAAAGTAACGGCCATTTTAGTCTGGGGTTTTAGTCAACTCTTGATATAAAGTTTCCATGAAAGTCAAGAAGTATGACCTATTGTAGCCATTAGCTTGAGAACACCTTTCATATAATTTGAATATACCATAAAAAATAGTCTAAAAAGGATATAGCTTATCTTAAAAATTTCCTTGGAAACGAAAAGAAAATTATATTTGACTGTATTTTCGAGAATGTGTTCCTTTCTCCTTGCAATGTGCAACGTGAATTACACAAGCCTGACAGGAAACAGAAAACATGCTTCCCATATCCTGTATATTCCTTATCGCACTTTTTTATTTTCCTGTATTGAGCAAACTGATATTTATTGCTTTTTGTTGAGTTAGGAAAACATAACAATATTAGGAAATATGAGACTTTAACATTTCTTGTCTTTCCGTTTAAAGTAATTTACAATGAATTACCGTGTTCCCTTGACAATATTCAACTAAATATTTTAAAACTCTTGTATTTTCTGTTTTACATGAATAACCATGATAGTAAATTAATGAGTTTGCAGATACATAACGAACTCGGTCATCGCAGTGACGCTTGAAATACATCTATGGATGTTTCTATTAAAGGTATACTGGATGACCAAAAAATTGAAATTTTTAAACTTGGCCGAAATGTTCATCAAATCACTATAATCCAATAAAAATGATTATATAGTTTAATGGATATATTGTCTTAAATGGAGATTACATTCATCATTTGTTGAATAGCTTGAAACTTTGAATTTTATGTCCAGAATAATCTATTTGTTTTGCAATGTTCAGTTTAAATGGAGCAGTGATGCTCGTTCGACACGTATTAAGACAATAGTTAAAAATCTTATTATATTCATGTTAAGTTTTTGTAACTGTGATATATTGACTTGGATTCTGTATTTATCTTGCAATTTTGACAGACAGTTTAATCGAAATAATCATGTTTAAAGGTCATGTTTCATCATTTTTTGGACATGATTTAACTACATAACTAGACTACATAACTAGAAAATGTTAATGTACGAAAATTGAACAATTTCTTCAAAAATATCCCAAAATAGAAATTTCACTTTCTAATTTTAGGGATCAGGCTGAAATTTGGGTTACTCGAACATTTGAAATAAGATAAGGTCTTAGTAGGAAATACGGTTTGCGGACAATTTAGGATTATCAAGTCCTTAATCGTTACACAGCATGGCGGAGTCTTAAAAAGGAGGTTCGTAATTTTTCGAATACGGATAATTATGTATATACATGACTAAGAAGATTTAAATTTCAACGGTAAGCTATGAACACTATTACTGATTAGTTTAGTTGAGCATTTCCCATTTCAGAGACCAAGGTACGATTGACACTCGAAAGTGGTGAACCACGGCCTTTAAATAGAAGTGTTTCTGGTAATTTTTCAGTAAACAATACGCCTCCGTAAATATTAAGATAGGTTCGAATCAATATAAAAATGACCAGTCCATCAACGAAAATCATTATAATAACGAAAATATTACAGCTAGACAATTTAACTGCTAAAATTTCAGATAAATCCTGACGTTGCTAAGCATTTTTACTGACCAATTTCTCATCTTATTACAGACTCATTTAGTTAACATTGTATAAAGACTAATAAAAGCATTATTTACTCCAGTCATATAAGTCTAGAAGGAGTGATTCAGAAAATTGAATAATAAGAGACTCGAATGAAGGTTTTCGAGACTTGTGGCGTATTCATTTCATTCTCGATCGTCCGTAACTATATTCTGAAAGCTATCAATTTCAGGCATTATCTATCTTTTATCAATTTATAGTATTTCAGACAGTGTTTTTCTTTTGATTATTGTAACTTTTCGGGATAAAAAAGAGAAAATATTCGAAATATAAATTACCAGATGCGTTTTATATTTTGATACACTAATGGTTCGGAATAAACTTAGTTGACAGTCTTCCGATTTAGAGCAATGGATCCTTCCAATATGAATGATAAAAACTCACAATAAATTGCAATTTTCAGTCTGACCAGTTACTTAATAATATTGTGAAATACATATCTAATGTTCTACAACTCCTGCCAACAAATTCTCGCTTTTATGAAGCTGGAACACACATTCCATCTCTAAAGCATGATTTATCCGGTGTATTTATTGTCATAATCATGAATTATTACATGACAGTCGTTGTATCGATAACCTTTTAGTTGTATTTATGACACAAGTTAGATTATAGATAATATTTATTAATATAGTAATGCATGATGACACGCAGCTTTTAAATTTTGAAGTGGTAATCCAGCAGCCGATGTTTTGTTGATTTTATCGCAAGTAGGTTACCGTGTAAATAGTTTCTAAATAGTATTAACAACTCAGCGACTGGTTGCAAGTATTAACAACTACAATTCAGCGACTGGTTGCAAGTATTAACAACTACAATTCAGCGACTGGTTGCTAGTATTAACAACTACAACCCAGCGAATGGTTGCTAGTATTAACAACTACAACCCAGCGACTGGTTGCTAGTATTAACAACTACAATTCAGCGACTGGTTGCTAGTATTAACAACTACAACCCAGCGACTGGTTGCTAGTATTAACAACTACAACCCAGCGACTGGTTGCTAGCATTAACAACTACAATTCAGCGACTGATTGCTAGTATTAACAACTACAATTCAGCGACTAGTTGCAAGTATTAACAACTACAATTCAGCGACTGGTTGCTAGTATTAACAACTACAACCCAGCGACTGGTTGCTAGTATTAACAACTACAACCCAGCGACTGGTTGCTAGTATTAACAACTACAACCCAGCGACTGGTTGCTAGTATTAACAACTACAACCCAGCGACTGGTTGCTAGTATTAACAACTACAACCCAGCGACTGGTTGCTAGTATTAACAACTACAACTCAGCGACTGGTTGCAAGTATTAACAACTACAATTCAGCGACTGGTTGCAAGTATTAACAACTACAATTCAGCGACTGGTTGCAAGTATTAACAACTTCAATTCAGCGACTGGTTGCAAGTATTAACAACTACAATTCAGCGACTGGTTGCTAGTATTAACAACTACAACCCAGCGACTGGTTGCTAGTATTAACAGCTACAACCCAGCGACTGGTTGCTAGTATTAACAACTACAACTCAACGACTAGTTTCTAGTATTAACAACTACAACCCAGAGACTGGTTGCCAGTATTAACAACTATAACTCTGTGACTGGCTGCTAGCATCAACAACTACAACTCAGCGACTGGCTGCTAGTATTAACAACTATAGTTTAATATTAACAACTACAGCGACTAGTTGCTAGTATTAACAACTACAACTAGAAACATTGCCAGTGGACGCTAGTCTATTTAGTACTTATAATGTTCAATTGGCATTCTTATTATTGTACCTCTTGAAGTTTTGTGAAAATATGTAATACGCATGGGCGTTGTAAAATATAATGATTTTATTTATATGTTATCTAAACGGGAATTCTTGAACAACTCTAAACAACTTTCTAAACATACTTCGTCTCATCATACGATGTTCTAAATTCACCTCTTACACCTACAGAGAATAGTCAGAAAAGAACATAATCAAATGTATTTGTACATAGATATCTGTATATTTTGCTAGTCTACTAATGGTACGGTTTGATGGTAATGTCTAAGTGCTTTCTGCTGACTGCATGATTTTAAATCTAATTCATTTATATTCCATTGAAAATAGTTTCTAAAGCAGAGAGAAAATATCATATCCATTTATGTTCATAAGACTTTTGTGAGGTTACCATTTACAACTGGTGCAAGAGCAATCATTTATTAAGGCAGAATTCACAGCTTGAATAAATATCTATTGAATGAGTCAATATAGGAATCAGTGATGCCGCGGGTCTAACAGACTTTTCACAATTTATTCCTCTTAACTAAACATGTTTGATATAAATACTGCCACTGGCATGTTTAAACTTGTCTCATTATTATGATAAGAGTCTTCTGACTTCCATTCAAGTAGAAATATGTTTCTTACAACTTCAATATTTCTGGTTGCGGCTGTCAATTATTGGTACAAGTCAATCTGTAAATAATTACCATTAACCTCTTTCAACTTCGATAAACATTGCATAAAATACTCTTTATATCATAGAAACCTTCTACAACGCTCTCTAGCAAGTCATTTCTTAAGAATTTATAGACAAAAATAGAGATTCAGTGGCTATTAAAGGGGCTTAAAACTAAGAAGATTCGCATCGTAAGTTGACACCGGAGTCAGGTCACTCGTCTAGCAGTCTTGGAACTCCTGCCAATATAAATTGTGTTGCTCAGAAATACCAGCCACACTATAAAAGATATATTTTAGTCGTATATAATATAGAGGCGGAAGGGCCGAGAACGTTGTGTAGCATTTTTTTTAACTTTTCAGGTACAGGTGTCGGTTCAGATACAGATCAGATTCGGCCTTATTTTTGATACCCGATTCCCATGAGAGATCTTGGCAGTGTTTATTTGAATTTGCATTTTCTTTTCAACCAAATATCATATTAAAGGAGTAACACATCCCAAAACGGAGCAAAAACTTTGCCTTATTATTGAATGGGACGAAGTATGTCTAGTCGTACACGAGAAACAATTTGTGACTGAACATGTTACAACCGTTGAACTAAAAGATGTAACTTTACGAGGAAGCATCAGAATCAACCAGCTGAATGCAAACGATGAATATTGTCACAGTGAACATTGAAATACAGACATATCACCGCCCATCAGTAATGTCTCGACAGCTAATTACTTAAATAGGTTCCAGATGAATCGCCTGTGAAGTTCCCTGCATTCAAAGAGTTACTATTAGACTAAAAACCAAAAAAAGACACAAAAATACAATTAAAAAGCTTTTAAACACAACAGAAATATTTGAGATGAAGGGAAGGAAATTATACATTGTTGATAATTGTCCACTTGAAAGAGAAAGTAATGGCCTCTGATTCGGTATAAAATGTCGAAAATGTGTTTTGCCACGATTTGATCAGCAAAAACGGAAATTACAAAAATCCGGATAAAAACTGCTCAAACATTCTAGTAATAATATCAATATCTAGTTTGTTTTTAATGGATTATTTATTATTATAACACCTTGAATTTAATAACTAAACATTAAGTTTATTTAATTAAGCAATGTTTCATCATTTTTAATGTTTGCTTTTTAACATGCTATTTAATATGAAATTAGTTACACATGACTTTTTTGCCGGTGCAGAGCTACATAGTGTGGACGTGTAGTATTAGAGATGCCCTCATTTTCACAACGGTCAAGATATTACAAACTTCGTATTATACCTTGACTACAATATCCACTGCTCTGATTTCCGTCATACATGAACAGTGGTTGTTGTAATCAAGGTATAAGGCGCATTTCGTAATATCTTGACCATTGTGAATATGAAAGGCCTTTAATTCGGACATGAATATTGATGTCATAACATTAAAAAATTGTTTTTTTTTAAATAAACTTTTAATATTCACAGATTTGCTTAACTATATAACTTTTCTAGACAGCTTACCGTAATACTTTTCAAAATCAAAACTCTGCGTCTTTAGTGCCATCAATGCAAAAACAATCGTTACTTCCATGCCGTCATTATCATATAGCCATTTACACATTACTGATATCATAACATCATAGCTTTTATAACTTACACAATGTAACGCAAGACAATAAGCACACTTATTTAATAGAATTATATTTCCTTTTTATTGCCATAACAGAAGAACCAGGCGTAGGATTTATGTCATTTAATATACAGAAATATTATTCAAAGCTTGGCTCGTTTTTAAATATATTTCAGATTTTCCAATTTATAAAATTTACTGATAGAAAATAAACGCAACGAAATTTAAAGTTTAATCAGATAGTTGGGTCTCTTTGAAGACCACGTCATTGATTTCTAGTCAAATGCTAGAACGTTGTTAAAATAATCACAGATTCAAAGCTCAGATCGAAAAGGCATTAACAGTAATTGAGA